>NC_086449.1:92384600-92720800 GCF_028390025.1 Pseudophryne corroboree
GCAGTGCAGGTCAGCTCAGATTTCAAATGGGGGAGCCACACCAACTGTCACCGGCTGCCATATCAAACCGAGGGGCAGATTTATTAAGCTTGGTGAAGTGATAAAGTGGAAGGTGATAACGCTCCAGCCAGTCAGCTCCTAACTGACATTTTTCAAACCCAGCCTGTAACATGGAAGTTAGTAGCTGATTGGCTGGTGCGTTACCACCTTCCACTTTATCACTTCACCAAGCTTAATAAATCAGCCCCTGACTTGCTGACAGTTGGTTACACTTGCCTACATTTAGGCTGCTCACTCCGGGAGGGAGCAGCCAGGTCACAAAGGAGGTGGCATGGAGGAGGTGGAATGGGGGTGTGGTGACGCAATTGCGTCATCATGGTCCCGCCTCCTGCTTTACAATGCCTACATTACCGTCACTGTAACGTGGAGGGCGGGCTACGATGACGCTCTTTAGCACGAATTGCGTCATCTCCCCGCCCCCTTCTGTGTGACATGTTGCCGCGCAGCCGCCAGAAGCCAGGGGATGAGGTAAGCGAGGGGGATGCGGAGGGGGTGTACAGCATGCGGGAGGCTTGCACACTTCCCTGGGGGGCCGGGAGTGCCACGCGATTTTTGGGAGTCTCCCGACCTTTCCGAGAGAGTAGGCAAGTATGCATTTGGTGTGGCTCCCCTATTTGAATTTTGAATTGAACTGCAGCCACACCTGTGGAGCCGCCTTTGCCACAGGAGCAGGTTGGTTGGTAGTTTATCTCTCTCCACTTTCTTTCTCACTAGAGCTTAGTACATCTGCCTGTAATTCACCTTGGAAAGGGAATCACAGGATGGTTACCCATAGGTGAATATTTGGGAACTAATGAAAAATTAGATATAAAGAAATTGATTTATCAGCAAATACAATTTGAATTAAAAGAAAAACTTAGAAATAAATTAAACCCATTTGGTCTGAAACAGGAGTAAATTATTTGCAAATTGATTCAAAGTAAAGTAAATTCAGAATCCCATTCTTATGAATAATTCAGAGCGTTGACCAGCAGGAGATTTACTTCTCACCAGTCTGGCTGGAATGAGCCATAGGGATCAGGACAATATCCAGGAAATTAAATATCCCTTTACTTTTGGCTGTCTGCAGGCCGTGCTAAGACTTGTAGTTCCACAGCAGCTGGCTCGCCACGGTCATAGACAGTACTGAGGATAGCGGAACAGCCTCATGCGCTCCCCTTATTACCATTACAGTACTGACACTCCTACTACGTTATCTTACCAGGTCGCAGGGTAAAAAAAAGGGGAATTTTACGAATGCAGCAAATGTCAAACTGTTCTGTCTTGAACAGGAATTCATCACCCAAGGCAGAAACATGGAAAAACTTAACCCACCAGCAGCCAGACAGCAAGGACCTGTAAGATGTGTAATTTATATGTTACCTCTACCTGACATCCCCATTTTTTGGTCCATAAATAATAAAATATGTTCCTGCTATTTTTTTTTTTTTTTTAGGCTTTCTTTAAAGTCTAACAATTTATTAGATAAAACAAAAAGTGAACACTGCTGATTTACGGTCTGATTCAGAGATGTACGCTGATGCATTCGCATAGAATGCACGAAAATATGTTAATGCTGCAGCCACCTGGAAATGTATTCAGATGCCTGCCGGCAGCCGCTCAAATCTCAGTGTCTGTGCATAAGGACGCAGCATCCGTCGCAGATCATTTGATTAGTGAAGATCTTGGTATCTTTATGGTCGTACAGCATCATACCTCCCAACTGTCCCGATTTTCGCGGGTCAGTCCCGTTTTTTGGGGACTGTCCCGCTGTCCCACCCGCGGGCCGCAATGTCCCGCAGTGGGGGGGCAGTTGGGAGGCTCCTGTCATCGCTGCCCTGTATAGCAGAGCAGCGGTGAATAGACGCTGTGCGCACTGGAGTCAGAGGGAGAGGGGCCATGCCAGCAGCTCACTGAGCGCTGAGCATGTCCCCATAGTGCCGAAAACGTGGCGTGGCTCGCGATCGCGGGTCCTCCACGAAGTCACGCCCCCTTTTCTTTGGTCACACCCCTTTTTCGGGAGCGTGCATGGCTTCGCCACGCGTGTGTCCCTCCTTGGAAAAATGAAAAGTTGGGAGGTATGCAGCATGGCCACAGGAAGTAACACCCCGGAGCCCTATCTACTGCGCACAGGATCAGAGTTGCAGGCTGAGTAATGCCCGAAAAAACATGTGCCATGTGCTCGAGTGTGAGTCACCACTAGTGGGAAACGCAGGATTTCTAAAGGTGATTTCCAAATACAATCCACAATCTCCCACTCTCCAGAACATTGGAGCAAGTGCAGGAGTTTTGGCAAGTGGTAGAAGAACCTAGTACCAACCTTTTTCTCTAATGGGCAAAACTATGTGCAGTGCAGGTGTGGCAGATGTAACATGTGCAGAGAGAATCAGATTTGGGTGGGGTGTGTTCAAACTGAAATCTAAATTGCAGTGTAAAAATAAAGCCGCCAGTATTTACCCTGCACAGAAACAATGTAACCCACCCAAATCTAACTCTCTCAGCACATGTTATATCTGCCCCACCTGCAGTGCACATGGTTTTGCCCATTAGAGATAGAGTAAAGATTTTGCTGCTATGATCAGGTCTAAATTAGACCCATAGGGGTCATTCTGACCTGATCGCTAGCTGCAGTTTCTTGCAGCGCAGCGATCGGGTCGGAACTGCGCATACGCCAGCGCTGCAGTGTGCCGGCACATGCCAGCTGTCGTTGCCTAGTGATCGCCTCTGAGGCAGAGGTGGTCGCTAGGCGGGAGGGGGCTGGACGGCGGCGTTAAGCCGCTGTTTAGGGGTCGCGGTCCGGCCAACATAGGCGTGGCCGGACCGTTGGGGGGGCGGGCCACGGCAGCTGTGTGACGTCACACACAGCCGCTGCGGGCCAGCAAGCGATGAGTAGCCCCCAGCCAGCACGCTAAAGCTGCGCTGGCCGGGAGCTACTCTTGAAGTGCAAAGGCATCGCCGCTGTGCGATGCCTTTGCACCTCTCCTGGGGGGGGGGGGGGGGGGGCGGCACTGACATGCCCTGTGCTGGGCGTCCCCCCACATGTCAGTGTGAATGATCGTAGCTGTGCTAAATTTAGCACAGCTACGATCAACTCGTGATGACCCCCATAGTGTTGCTGGTATGAGATCCATGTCACAGATCCTGTCCTGCTTATCTTTTTAAGTTTGACTGGAAATCTCACACTTCGGTAAATGGACATGAAAACAATAAATACAGCAAGGCGAGCTTAAAATAGAGTCATATACATATAAATGTGATCTGAGGTGAAACAAGGTCCTATGAACTATAAAATATCTGTTGTTGGCGGTGCTCCAGGTCTCGGAGAAACAAGATCACTCAGATTCTGTTTGATATCAGCTAAGGACACTCTTTTGGAAATGATTCCAAGTACCTCCTCAATCATCTACACCCATCACTCATCTCTATAAGAAACTTCCCTTTAGCATCTACTACTGTATCTGCAACCAAGGGCCCGATTCTGAGAAGATGATGTACGTAGTGGAGCCATGTTTTGCCTCCGCGCATGTGTATAAGTCGCACCGAGCATGCACTAGATGGTCTTGCGACAGTGGTTGCCATGAGGATTTATTCACAAAGTGACAGGGGACGCTTGTGGGTGGTAACTCAAATGCAGATGTGTTGCAATCGTTTCTAGGCCGTGTCACATCCTGTGATTGCAAGCAGTTACTATGAAGATCGATAATCGACTGATGTGTGTCCGATGTCGGCGTCTTCGTACGCAAGTCGTGGATCTCAGGTGCCTCCAGTGAGCTTCTAAATATAAATCCTGGTGGTTGCGACATTTGCATATTTTTGCACAGCTGCTGCATAAGGGATCGCGACTGCAAAGACATTTGCGTCCATCCTTAAATTCAGCCCCAAGGAGCGCAGATAGTTTAACATAGAATTTCCTGTTTCCACACGTGACTAGAGAGTAGCGAAATTTCCAAAGCTCTTGGCGGATTATGTTTTCCACTTGTGTTCTGCATTTAGCCACACAAAATTAGCACATTTTGTTGTCACTGGGCCTGATTTTGATTTGGAAGTAAAGCAAAAATAGGCAAGTAACTGTGCACCTGGACAAAACCATGTTGTACTGCAGGTGGGGCAGATATAACATGTGCAAAGAGAGTTAGATTTTGGTTTGGTTCATAATGAAATCTAAATTTCAGTGTAAATATAAAGCTAACATTTGTGGGCTGCATGCAAAAGCAGCCGGTATTTACCCTGCACACAAAGCATATAAATGTATTTGCTTCCCTTGCATGGCAGCATGGTTTGTTTCAGATACAAAGTTACTTGCTTTTTTGCTTTACTTGCAAACATGAATCAGGCCCAGAATTTAGCTTACCATTTCCATAGTCTTACCTACCTCCACTACAACATTCAGCTGAATTAGTGTATCATTGCTTTGCTAGTGTACCCATAGGCGTAACTGTAGTGGGTGCAAGGTGCCACTGCTATGGGGCTCAGAGGCTTAGGGCATACCTCCCAAAATTGAAAACTCACAAGTCGGGATTCTTAAAAGGGGTGTGGCTTTACATGGATGTCACAATTGCAAGCCACGCCCCCCCTTTGTCACTGTGGGGGCATGCCTAACGCTTTGTGAACTGCTGGCATGCCCCCAGTCCCTCTGTCTCCGGTGAATAGACGCTCTGCACATGCGCACTTCATCTATTCACTGCTGACAGAAGACTCCCAACTGCCCACCCTCCCCACCGCGGGACACTGCGACTTGCAGGTGGGACAGCAGGACAGTACCCAAAAAAACGGGACTGTCCCGCGAAAAATCAAGACAGTTGGGGGGTATGTTAGGGAGAGTTGAACCCAGGTTATAAAGTTGCATACCAATTTCCCAGATTTGCTGCTAAGCAACTGGGTTTGATCCATTGCCCAGCCTGAATTTTGTGACATTACATTTTCAGTGAGAGGAGTGTTAAGTGGATATTATAATGGTAAGGCTGGGAGTATGAGCCCTTTAGCTTTAATCTTCAGATAGTTCACAAATGACACAAAATAACAATAATTATACAAAATAATAAATGGATTTGATAACAAATTGGCACAGTTACCCCTTGTCCTGATTATGAGGCACAGTTCTCAACATATGCATCTGTCCCTAATTTATGTGCCGTAGAGGTCTTTATTAGTGATGAGCGGGTTCGGTTCCTCGGGATCCGAACCCCCCCGAACTTCACCCATTTTACACGGTTCCGAGGCAGACTCGGATCTTCCCGCCTTGCTCGGTTAACCCGAGCGCGCCCGAACGTCATCATCCCGCTGTCAGATTCTCGCGAGATTCGTATTCTATATAAGGAGCCGCGCGTCGCCGCCATTTTCACTCGTGCTTTGGAGATGATAGCGAGAGGACGTGGCTGCGTTCTCTCAGTTTCTGTGTTCAGTGTGCTGCAAATATCTGTGCTCAGTGTGCTGCAAATATCTGTGCTCAGTGTGTTGCAAATATCTACGTTCTCTGCCTGAAAAATGCTCCATATCTGTGCTGCTTTGTAGTATATAGTAGGAGGACAGTGCAGAATTTTGCTGACCACCAGTATATATATAGCAGTACGGTACAGTAGTCCACTGCTCTACCTTTGTGTCGTCAAGTATACTATGCATCCATACCTGTGCTGCATTTTAGTTGTGCGCAGTATATAGTAGGAGGACAGTGCAGAATTTTGCTGACCACCAGTATATATATAGCAGTACGGTACAGTAGTCCACTGCTCTACCTCTGTGTCGTCAAGTATACTATGCATCCATACCTGTGCTTCATTTTAGTTGTGTGCAGTATATAGTAGGAGGGGACAGTGCAGAATGTTGCTGTGACCACCAGTATATATATTGCAGTACGGTACAGTAGTCCATTGCTCTACCTCTGTGGCGTCAAGTTTACTATGCATCCATACCTGTGCTTCATTTTAGTTGTGCGCAGTATATAGTAGGAGGACAGTGCAGAATTTTGCTGACCACCAGTATATATATAGCAGTACGTACAGTAGTCCATTGCTCTACCTCTGTGTCGTCAAGTATACTATGCATCCAGACCGGTGCTGCATTTTAGTTGTGCGCAGTATATAGTAGTAGGGGACAGTGCAGAATGTTGCTGTGACTACTAGAGATGAGCGCCTGAAATTTTTCGGGTTTTGTGTTTTGGTTTTGGGTTCGGTTCCGCGGCCGTGTTTTGGGTTCGAACGCGTTTTGGCAAAACCTCACCGAATTATTTTTGTCGGATTCGGGTGTGTTTTGGATTCGGGTGTTTTTTTCCAAAAACACTAAAAAACAGCTTAAATCATAGAATTTGGGGGTCATTTTGATCCCAAAGTATTATTAACCTCAAAAACCATAATTTACACTCATTTTCAGTCTATTCTGAATACCTCACACCTCACAATATTATTTTTAGTCCTAAAATTTGCACCGAGGTCGCTGTGTGAGTAAGATAAGCGACCCTAGTGGCCGACACAAACACCGGGCCCATCTAGGAGTGGCACTGCAGTGTCACGCAGGATGTCCCTTCCAAAAAACCCTCCCCAAACAGCACATGATGCAAAGAAAAAAAGAGGCGCAATGAGGTAGCTGTGTGAGTAAGATTAGCGACCCTAGTGGCCGACACAAACACCGGGCCCATCTAGGAGTGGCACTGCAGTGTCACGCAGGATGGCCCTTCCAAAAAACCCTCCCCAAACAGCACATGACGCAAAGAAAAAAAGAGGCGCAATGAGGTAGCTGTGTGAGTAAGATTAGCGACCCTAGTGGCCGACACAAACACCGGGCCCATCTAGGAGTGGCACTGCAGTGTCACGCAGGATGGCCCTTCCAAAAAACCCTCCCCAAACAGCACATGACGCAAAGAAAAAAAGAGGCGCAATGAGGTAGCTGACTGTGTGAGTAAGATTAGCGACCCTAGTGGCCGACACAAACACCGGGCCCATCTAGGAGTGGCACTGCAGTGTCACGCAGGATGTCCCTTCCAAAAAACCCTCCCCAATCAGCACATGATGCAAAGAAAAAGAAAAGAAAAAAGAGGTGCAAGATGGAATTGTCCTTGGGCCCTCCCACCCACCCTTATGTTGTATAAACAAAACAGGACATGCACACTTTAACCAACCCATCATTTCAGTGACAGGGTCTGCCACACGACTGTGACTGATATGACGGGTTGGTTTGGACCCCCCCCAAAAAAGAAGCAATTAATCTCTCCTTGCACAAACTGGCTCTACAGAGGCAAGATGTCCACCTCATCTTCACCCTCCGATATATCACCGTGTACATCCCCCTCCTCACAGATTATCAATTCGTCCCCACTGGAATCCACCATCTCAGCTCCCTGTGTACTTTGTGGAGGCAATTGCTGCTGGTCAATGTCTCCGCGGAGGAATTGATTATAATTCATTTTAATGAACATCATCTTCTCCACATTTTCTGGATGTAACCTCGTACGCCGATTGCTGACAAGGTGAGCGGCGGCACTAAACACTCTTTCGGAGTACACACTTGTGGGAGGGCAACTTAGGTAGAATAAAGCCAGTTTGTGCAAGGGCCTCCAAATTGCCTCTTTTTCCTGCCAGTATAAGTACGGACTGTGTGACGTGCCTACTTGGATGCGGTCACTCATATAATCCTCCACCATTCTATCAATGTTGAGAGAATCATATGCAGTGACAGTAGACGACATGTCCGTAATCGTTGGCAGGTCCTTCAGTCCGGACCAGATGTCAGCATCAGCAGTCGCTCCAGACTGCCCTGCATCACCGCCAGCGGGTGGGCTCGGAATTCTGAGCCTTTTCCTCGCACCCCCAGTTGCGGGAGAATGTTAAGGAGGAGATGTTGACAGGTCGCGTTCCGCTTGACTTGACAATTTTGTCACCAGCAGGTCTTTCAACCCCAGCAGACCTGTGTCTGCCGGAAAGAGAGATCCAAGGTAGGCTTTAAATCTAGGATCGAGCACGGTGGCCAAAATGTAGTGCTCTGATTTCAACAGATTGACCACCCGTGAATCCTTGTTAAGCGAATTAAGGGCTGCATCCACAAGTCCCACATGCCTAGCGGAATCGCTCCCTTTTAGCTCCTTCTTCAATGCCTCCAGCTTCTTCTGCAAAAGCCTGATGAGGGGAATGACCTGACTCAGGCTGGCAGTGTCTGAACTGACTTCACGTGTGGCAAGTTCAAAGGGCATCAGAACCTTGCACAACGTTGAAATCATTCTCCACTGCACTTGAGACAGGTGCATTCCATCTCCTATATCGTGCTCAATTGTATAGGCTTGAATGGCCTTTTGCTGCTCCTCCAACCTCTGAAGCATATAGAGGGTTGAATTCCACCTCGTTACCACTTCTTGCTTCAGATGATGGCAGGGCAGGTTCAGTAGTTTTTGGTGGTGCTCCAGTCTTCTGTACGTGGTGCCTGTACGCCGAAAGTGTCCCGCAATTCTTCTGGCCACCGACAGCATCTCTTGCACGCCCCTGTCGTTTTTTAAAAAATTCTGCACCACCAAATTCAAGGTATGTGCAAAACATGGGACGTGCTGGAATTTGCCCATATTTAATGCACACACAATATTGCTGGCGTTGTCCGATGCCACAAATCCACAGGAGAGTCCAATTGGGGTAAGCCATTCCGCGATGATCTTCCTCAGTTGCCGTAAGAGGTTTTCAGCTGTGTGCGTATTCTGGAAAGCGGTGATACAAAGCGTAGTCTGCCTAGGAAAGAGTTGGCGTTTGCGAGATGCTGCTACTGGTGCCGCCGCTGCTGTTCTTGCGGCGGGAGTCCATACATCTACCCAGTGGGCTGTCACAGTCATATAGTCCTGACCCTGCCCTGCTCCACTTGTCCACATGTCCGTGGTTAAGTGGACATTGGGTACAACTGCATTTTTTAGGAGACTGGTGAGTCTTTTTCTGACGTCCGTGTACATTCTCGGTATCGCCTGCCTAGAGAAGTGGAACCTAGATGGTATTTGGTAACGGGGGCACACTGCCTCAATAAATTGTCTAGTTCCCTGTGAACTAACGGCGGATACCGGACGCACGTCTAACACCAACATAGTTGTCAAGGACTCAGTTATCCGCTTTGCAGTAGGATGACTGCTGTGATATTTCATCTTCCTCGCAAAGGACTGTTGAACAGTCAATTGCTTACTGGAAGTAGTACAAGTGGGCTTACGACTTCCCCTCTGGGATGACCATCGACTCCCAGCGGCAACAACAGCAGCGCCAGCAGCAGTAGGCGTTACACGCAAGGATGCATCGGAGGAATCCCAGGCAGGAGAGGACTCGTCAGACTTGCCAGTGACATGGCCTGCAGGACTATTGGCATTCCTGGGGAAGGAGGAAATTGACACTGAGGGAGTTGGTGGGGTGGTTTGCGTGAGCTTGGTTACAAGAGGAAGGGATTTACTGGTCAGTGGACTGCTTCCGCTGTCACCCAAAGTTTTTGAACTTGTCACTGACTTATTATGAATGCGCTGCAGGTGACGTATAAGGGAGGATGTTCCGAGGTGGTTAACGTCCTTACCCCTACTTATTACAGCTTGACAAAGGGAACACACGGCTTGACACCTGTTGTCCGCATTTCTGGTGAAATACCTCCACACCGAAGAGCTGATTTTTTTGGTATTTTCACCTGGCATGTCAACGGCCATATTCCTCCCACGGACAACAGGTGTCTCCCCGGGTGCCTGACTTAAACAAACCACCTCACCATCAGAATCCTCCTGGTCAATTTCCTCCCCAGCGCCAGCAACACCCATATCCTCCTCATCCTGGTGTACTTCAACACTGACATCTTCAATCTGACTATCAGGAACTGGACTGCGGGTGCTCCTTCCAGCACTTGCAGGGGGCGTGCAAATGGTGGAAGGCGCATGCTCTTCACGTCCAGTGTTGGGAAGGTCAGGCATCGCAACCGACACAATTGGACTCTCCTTGTGGATTTGGGATTTCAAAGAACGCACAGTTCTTTGCGGTGCTTTTGCCAGCTTGAGTCTTTTCAGTTTTCTAGCGAGAGGCTGAGTGCTTCCATCCTCATGTGAAGCTGAACCACTAGCCATGAACATAGGCCAGGGCCTCAGCCGTTCCTTGCCACTCCGTGTGGTAAATGGCATATTGGCAAGTTTACGCTTCTCCTCCGACAATTTTATTTTAGGTTTTGGAGTCCTTTTTTTACTGATATTTGGTGTTTTGGTTTTGACATGCTCTGTACTATGCCATTGGGCATCGGCCTTGGCAGACGACGTTGCTGGCATTTCATCGTCTCGGCCATGACTAGTGGCAGCAGCTTCAGCACGAGGTGGAAGTGGATCTTGATCTTTCCCTAATTTTGGAACCTCAACATTTTTGTTCTCCATATTTTAATAGGCACAACTAAAAGGCACCTCAGGTAAACAATGGAGATGGATGGATTGGATACTAGTATACAATTATGGACGGGCTGCCGAGTGCCGACACAGAGGTAGCCACAGCCGTGAACTACCGCACTGTACTGTGTCTGCTGCTAATATATAGACTGGTTGATAAAGAGATAGTATACTCGTAACTAGTATGTATGTATAAAGAAAGAAAAAAAAACCACGGTTAGGTGGTATATACAATTATGGACGGGCTGCCGAGTGCCGACACAGAGGTAGCCACAGCCGTGAACTACCACACTGTACTGTGTCTGCTGCTAATATATAGACTGGTTGATAAAGAGATAGTATACTCGTAACTAGTATGTATGTATAAAGAAAGAAAAAAAAACCACGGTTAGGTGGTATATACAATTATGGACGGGCTGCCGAGTGCCGACACAGAGGTAGCCACAGCCGTGAACTACCGCACTGTACTGTGTCTGCTGCTAATATATAGACTGGTTGATAATGAGATAGTATACTCGTAACTAGTATGTATGTATAAAGAAAGAAAAAAAAACCACGGTTAGGTGGTATATACAATTATGGACGGGCTGCCGAGTGCCGACACAGAGGTAGCCACAGCCGTGAACTACCGCACTGTACTGTGTCTGCTGCTAATATATAGACTGGTTGATAAAGAGATAGTATACTCGTAACTAGTATGTATGTATAAAGAAAGAAAAAAAAAACACGGTTAGGTGGTATATACAATTATGGACGGGCTGCCGAGTGCCGACACAGAGGTAGCCACAGCCGTGAACTACCGCACTGTACTGTGTCTGCTGCTAATATATAGACTGGTTGATAAAGAGATAGTATACTCGTAACTAGTATGTATGTATAAAGAAAGAAAAAAAAACCACGGTTAGGTGGTATATACAATTATGGACGGGCTGCCGAGTGCCGACACAGAGGTAGCCACAGCCGTGAACTACCGCACTGTACTGTGTCTGCTGCTAATATATAGACTGGTTGATAAAGAGATAGTATACTCGTAACTAGTATGTATGTATAAAGAAAGAAAAAAAAACCACGGTTAGGTGGTATATACAATTATGGACGGGCTGCCGAGTGCCGACACAGAGGTAGCCACAGCCGTGAACTACAGCACTGTACTGTGTCTGCTGCTAATATATAGACTGGTTGATAAAGAGATAGTATACTCGTAACTAGTATGTATGTATAAAGAAAGAAAAAAAAACCACGGTTAGGTGGTATATACAATTATGGACGGGCTGCCGAGTGCCGACACAGAGGTAGCCACAGCCGTGAACTACCGCACTGTACTGTGTCTGCTGCTAATATATAGACTGGTTGATAAAGAGATAGTATACTCGTAACTAGTATGTATGTATAAAGAAAGAAAAAAAAACCACGGTTAGGTGGTATATACAATTATGGACGGGCTGCCGAGTGCCGACACAGAGGTAGCCACAGCCGTGAACTACCGCACTGTACTGTGTCTGCTGCTAATATATTGACTGGTTGATAAAGAGATAGTATACTCGTAACTAGTATGTATGTATAAAGAAAGAAAAAAAAACCACGGTTAGGTCACTGGTATATACAATTATGGACGGGCTGCCGAGTGCCGACACAGAGGTAGCCACAGCCGTGAACTACCGCACTGTACTGTGTCTGCTGCTAATATAGACTGGTTGATAAAGAGATAGTATACTACTAATATTATATACTGGTGGTCAGGTCACTGGTCACTAGTCACACTGGCAGTGGCACTCCTGCAGCAAAAGTGTGCACTGTTTAATTTTAATATAATATTATGTACTCCTGGCTCCTGCTATAACCTATAACTGGCACTGCAGTAGTGCTCCCCAGTCTCCCCCACAATTATAAGCTGTGTGAGCTGAGCAGTCAGACAGATATATAATATATATAGATGATGCAGCACACTGGCCTGAGCCTGAGCAGTGCACACAGATATGGTATGTATGTGACTGAGTCACTGTGTGCTGTGTATCGCTTTTTTCAGGCAGAGAACGGATTATAAATAAAAGTGGTGGTCACTGGTCACTATCAGCAAAACTCTGCACTGTACACTACTGAGTACTCCTAATGCTCCCCAAAATTAGTAAATCAAGTGTCTAAACGGAGAGGACGCCAGCCACGTCCTCTCCCTATCAATCTCAATGCACGTGTGAAAATGGCGGCGACGCGCGGCTCCTTATATAGAATCCGAGTCTCGCGATAGAATCCGAGCCTCGCGAGAATCCGACAGCGTCATGATGACGTTCAGGCGCGCTCGGGTTAACCGAGCAAGGCGGGAAGATCCGAGTCGCTCGGACCCGTGAAAAAAAACATGAAGTTCTGGCGGGTTCGGATTCAGAGAAACCGAACCCGCTCATCTCTAGTGACTACCAGTATATATATAGCAGTACGGTACAGTAGTCCACTGCTCTACCTCTGTGTCGTCAAGTATACTACAAAAGTTCAGTAAAATGACCCAAAAATCTAAATTAAAAGCGTCTGATGAGAAGCGTAAACTTGCCAATATGCCATTTACGACACGGAGTGGCAAGGAACGGCTGAGGCCCTGGCCTATGTTCATGGCTAGTGGTTCAGATTCACATGAGGATGGAAGCACTCATCCTCTCGCTAGAAAACTGCAGTGCCACTCCTAGATGGGCCAGGTGTTTGTGTTGGCCACATGGGTCGCTTAGCTTAGTCGCACAGCTACCTCATTGCACCTCTATTTTTCTTTGCATCATGTGCTGTTTGGGGACTATTTTTTTGAAGTGCCATCCTGTCTGACACTGCAGTGCCACTCCTAGATGGGCCAGGTGTTTGTGCCGACCACTTGGGTCGCTTAGCTTAGCCATCCAGCGACCTCGGTGCAAATTTTAGGACTAAAAATAATATTGTGAGGTGTGAGGTGTTCAGAATAAACTGGAAATGAGTGGAAATTATGGTTACTGAGGTTAATAATACTATGGTATCAAAATGACCCCATATCCAAAACACGGCCGCGGATCCGAATCCAGAACCAAAACACAAAACCCGAAAAATTTCCGGTGCACATCCCTAGTCTTTATATTAGAATACAGCTGAATTGTATAATGATGATCATGTACAAACATAAGCAGGGTTGGACTCGACCACAGGGGTACAGGGGAAATCCCCAGTGGGGGTGGGGGGGTGGGAGGGGGGACATCTCCTCCTCTAGGGATCAGGCTCCAGACTGCGCACTTGAATTATACATTATACATATGTCACCTTATACCAGGACTGTGGTGTATTCTCTACAGTGTATTGCTATTATTAATCTGGTACATTATCATGATGCACTAGCAGTATTTATTGACTATATTTATTTGTCAAGGTGCCCAGACCATGCACTCTCTAATGGATAGCGAAGCCTCTGTGGAGACTGGCCACACCCCTAAACATGGGCCCCTGCCACTGCATTCCCCCGGTGGGCCCTTCATGACCCAGTCCGATACTGGGTAAGGCTGCCCTGTAATGTGGCATAAATTGAACTGGAGGGCACACAGTGGCTTATCTTTAATGGGTGCAGTGTGTGCAGTGCACACGGGCCCCTCCATAGCCGCCAGCACAGTTGGTGCTCTGAGCAATAGAGAGAATCTGCACTGTGCCAGAATCTAAAGCGCTTGTGCAGGTCTCCGTAAAAATGGCTGCTGCGCCATTTTCCCAGACACCTGCACAAGCGTTGTAGTCTCTCTAGTGCTCAGAGCACCAACTGCGCTGCCGGCTATGGAGGAGGAGGGGGCCCAAATGCGGAGACTGCACACGGGTCCCCTCCTCCGTAGATATGCCCCTGAGGGCACAGTTATGTGTCACAATATGAAACAGAGACACTATAGTGTGGCAGAATGCGGTTAGCATACCGACTGTCGACACCCATGGAGTATAGAACCTGCATCGAGCGTAGCAAGGGGCTTCATTGCACTCGCCCCCCTGCCGACATTCTACCGCTCGGAATGCCGATGTCGGTATACTGACAATTGGCATCCCGTGCGGCGGGATATCATACTGAACCCTGTGTGGCATAATATAAAATGGGGCACTAAATAATAATGTGAATTAGGGATACTGGGGATTATTTAGGTTTGTTAGCAAACCAAAAAAGTCAGCAATTGTGTAAAACTGCATGATGGGGCAGATGCAGATTTGGGTGGGTTATATTGTTTCTGTGCAGGGTAAATACTGGCTGCTTTATTCTTACACTGCAATTTAGATTTCAGTTTGAACACACCCCACCCAAATCTAACTCTCTCTCTGCACGTGTTACATCTGCCCCACCTGCATTGCAACATGGTTTTGCCCAATTGCTGACTTTTTTGGTTTGCTAACAACTCTGAATAACCCCCACTACGTGGCATAATGTGTACTGGCCAGCCTGCAACGTGACATCACGTAAACTAAGGAACTATGGGGGTAATTCAGAACTGATCGTAGATTTGGTAATTGTAGCAAATCTACGATCAGTTTCTCTGACATGCGGGGGGACGCCCAGCACAGGGCTAGTCCGCCACGCATGTCAGGTCCCCCCACGCCCCCGCACAGGGGCAAAAGCAGCTCCCTGCCTGCGCAGTCTATTCACCACGTTCTGGGTCACAGCGGCTTTGTGACATCACACAGCCGCCAAGGCCCGCCCCAGCAACAGTCCGGACATGCCTGCATTGTCCGGACCGCACCCCCCAACGGCGTTCTAATGCCGTTGGCACGCCCCCTCCTGCCCTGCGACTGTCTCTGCCTGTCAATCAGGCAGAGGCGATCGTTCATAAAATATCCAGGGCACTAAAATGAGGCAT
Source organism: Pseudophryne corroboree (assembly GCF_028390025.1). Lineage (NCBI taxonomy): Eukaryota > Metazoa > Chordata > Amphibia > Anura > Myobatrachidae > Pseudophryne > Pseudophryne corroboree. Next base: position 92,399,823 of record NC_086449.1, read on the forward strand.
AAAATTAACAACTGCTGCAGAGAGGTGTCTCTCCCATGAGTGTGAATAGCCCTCGCGCAGCTGTCGGCATTCTCGGCGGTCGGGATCCCGGTGTTAGTATTCTGACCACCAGGATCCCGACCGCTGGGATGTTAACTACATCCAGTATTCAGGGCCGGCCCGCCCGTTACGCGGAGTACACGTACGAGTAAGGCGCCACAGTGAGGAAAGCGCCGACAGCCTGCACTACGCACGCTCCATCACGCCACACCCAGCCGAAGCTGCTGTCTGACTCCTGCCCGGGTGCCCGCTCGCCCGCCCCGCGCTGTCAGTGGCTCTCTTCTCCTGCGGGGCGTGACTGCGGCCATACTATGCTGGCCGCCCAAGCCCGCGCCTCTGTCTGTCAGAGGTTGCCTAAGCCTGAGGAAAAGCTGCTGCTGTAGCGCTGTGCCCCCTCCCTCCCGAGCTGTCTTCCTACGGGGAATGGGGTGGGCGGCCTGCGGCTTGAGCCCGAGCCCGAGGAAAAGCCTGTCTGCATGCTGACCCTGGGCGCCGCCGCAAGCACCAAGAGACTGACCTGCGGAATGGTGAGTGCATCTGCCCTGTGCCCCCAGCAGGCTGTGTGGGGTGGTGGATGGGCTTACTGTAGGGGGTTCCAGCATCGCTGTTTGCGGTGGACGACTGAGGGGCTGAGGATGCACTTTGTATAACGTGCTCTACCTGGTGCATTGTGTATAACATGCTCTACCTGGCGCATTGTGTATAACATGCTCTACCTGGTGCATTGTGTATAACGTGCTCTACCTGGCGCATTGTGTATAATGTGCTCTACCTGGCGCATTGTGTATAACGTGCTCTACCTGGTGCATTGTGTATAACGTGCTCTACCTGATGCAATGTGTATAACGTGCTCTACCTGACGCATTGTGTATAACATGCTCTACCTGGCGCATTGTGTATAACATGCTCTACCTGGTGCATTGTGTATAACGGGCTCTACCTGGCGCATTGTGTATAATGTGCTCTACCTGGTACATTGTGTATAACGTGCTCTACCTGATGCAATGTGTATAACGTGCTCTACCTGACGCATTGTGTATAACATGCTCTACCTGGCGCATTGTGTATAACGTGCTCTACCTGGCGCATTGTGTATAACTTGCTCTACCTGGCGCATTGTGTATAACGTGCTCTACCTGGCGCATTGTGTATAACGTACCTGGCGCATTGTGTATAACGTGCTCTACCTGGTGCATTGTGTATAACGTGCTCTACCTGGCGCATTGTGTATAACGTGCTCTACCTGATGCATTGTGTATAATGTGCTCTACCTGACGCATTGTGTATAACGTGCTCTACCTGGTGCATTGTGTATAACGTGCTCTACCTGATGCAATGTGTATAACATGCTCTACCTGACGCATTGTGTATAACATGCTCTACCTGGCGCATTGTGTATAACGTGCTCTACCTGGCGCATTGTGTATAACTTGCTCTACCTGGCGCATTGTGTATAACGTGCTCTACCTGGCGCATTGTGTATAACGTACCTGGCGCATTGTGTATAACGTGCTCTACCTGGTGCATTGTGTATAACGTGCTCTACCTGGCGCATTGTGTATAACGTGCTCTACCTGATGCATTGTGTATAATGTGCTCTACCTGACGCATTGTGTATAACGTGCTCTACCTGGTGCATTGTGTATAACGTGCTCTACCTGATGCAATGTGTATAACATGCTCTACCTGGCGCATTGTGTATAATGTGCTCTACCTGGGGCATTGTGTATAACGTGCTCTACCTGGCGCATTGTGTATAACGTGCTCTACCTGATGCATTGTGTATAGGAGGTTCTACTTGGTGCAATGGGGGTAATTCTGAGTTGATCGCAGCAGCAAGTTTGTTAGCAATTGGGCAAAACCATGTGCACTGCAGGGGAGGCAGATATAACATTTGTAGAGAGAGTTAGATTTGGGTGGGTTATTTTGTTTCTGTGCAGGGTAAATACTGGCTGCTTTATTTTTACACTGCAATTTAGATTTCAGTTTGAACACACCCCACCCAAATCTAACTCTCTCTGCACATGTTATATCTGCCCCTCCTGCAGTGAACATGATTTTGCCCAACTGCTAACAAAATTGCTGCTGCGATCAACTCAGAATTAAGCTGATGGTGTATAAGCGGCACTACTGTGTGGTGTAATGTGAATTGGCACTATTATAAGGCCACACCCCTTCCCCACGAAGCCACGCCCCCAATTTTTGCAGCGCGCCTTAGGCGCGCACTGTCTATTCTTTGCAATCTAGGAGGTGGAGCACCTATTCACTTTCTGCCGAAGGGCACTAAAATGTCTAGTTACAGCTCTGGTACAGGGTGTCCTGCATGCTACACAGCCCAGCAGCATTGTCACCACCCTCCTCCCCTTGCAACACTTTTGTAGTGTCCAAATCAAGTCTGTATTTTTATATTTTAATCATTAATAAGATTAATAAGAACCTTCATATCGATGGGACACAGAAAAGGACAGGTAGGACCCCAATTTTTAAAAGTGAGTGGTCCCTGGGACCCACTTTTTTATGGGCTCAGTGCGATCACTGCTCCCTGTCACCCCAGCCTTCCCTGTCACCCACTATCTCCATCGCCTCTGCCACCCAGTCACGCACTTTCTCCCTGTCATCGACAATCTCTCTGTACCCCTGGGGGTACTATTGTGTGGCCACGCCCCTTCCTTGTGAGGCCACACCTCTTTTAAAATTTGATCCCATCAAGGGGCGCTAAATTCTAAATTCGCTTACCCAAAAAATTTAGCTCGGGCCGGCCCTGCCGTATTGCCCTTGTTTTCTGGGAGTGTTGCTTTGTCCCCAGCAGTGTGAATTCTGCGCAGCCTGAGGGTTATTCAGATGGCCAATGTTCACACAAGTGATCTGATGCTACAAGTTTGGACACAGCAGTGGATCACACAAGCCGCCTCCTGTTGCTTTTGCAGATTTTCCAAAGACACAGCTGCTATTACGTAATACGTACTGCTCCCATCTCTGAATCAGGCTCAGGGTTAGCTGATAATATTAAATGAAAGTGATGACGGTCACTGGATGAAGTAAACTGCTTGTGATTGGCTGCTTGAGATGCTCCGCCTTCATTGCCTGGTGTTTATTAATGATGCATATTCTTGAGCAACCTTTTTGGGTTTTCCAATGTCAGGTTTGTCTTGTATCAGAGAGGTTTTAGCAGTTAAAATTTTGCAGAATTCCAAATGCCTTTGTTGAACATAAAATGGTTTAAAACCAGGGCCGGTTCTTGGGCGCTGTGCGCCCCGGGCGACAATAGGGGGCGTGGCTACGTACAGGGGGCGTGGTCATTTACACCCCCTGTACAGACTGAAATGATGTGCGGTGCGCGATGACGTCATCGCGCACCGCACAGTAAAGGACCTCTCCACGAAGGGAAACTAGACGCGTACGCGTCTAGTTTCTCTCCACAGCGGCAGCGGGGGGCAACGGGCAGCAGCGGATATTGCCCTGGTGCGGCGCCCTCCGGATGGCGCCCTGCGCCCTCCGGAAGGCGGCGCCCCGGGCAAAAGTCCTGCTTGCCCGTGGCAAGATCCGCTACTGTTTACTACTGCCCACAGGCCCACTCTTCTTTTAAAACACCCCTGACTCAAGCATAATGGTCTGCAACGTGTTCCTGTGGTAAAGCGGGCACATATGCTGCAGTTTTCTGACCATGTTGCATCTCAATCACAGCTTGCCTAGAGAGGTGGATCAGGGGCAGGTGATTGTAGGTTGATTACAGTATGGGCCTCTGTGCGCAAGTGTAGTACGCTCGCTGGATATTAGATGTGATGAGACAAGGCTGCATCCCAAATACACTACGCAGGAGGCTTACTGTATCTGTTGTAAGTACAGAGGGGCTGGCGTAATGAAAACTATAGCATCGCTATCTCGCAGCTTCTGATTGGCTGTTTGCATATCGACCTCTCCAGCGGATACTAGCTCATTTATTAACGTGGCAGCTATATTAATCCCAGTTTTTCCCAGTGCTTAGCCCATTTTGTTGTTCATTTCTTTTTATGCCGCACCCACACAAATGATACCTTGTCAGAAGATATTGCGGTTGTAGAAAATACCACATTTAAAATGTCCCAAAAAATCATCAGTGCTTTCCTCTGTGGTTAACCCTTTGATATAGCCTATATTACCAAGCAGGGGACAGAGCCATTCTCTGGTGACTTTGATGGGGATTTGGCTTATGTCCGCAGTATTGCTCTGCCACAGTTTTCAGCAGGGGCTGTGAGAGGAACCACAGGACCCACAAGAACATTGGCTACACAGGTCGTCCTCCCTCCCCCTAAGAAGTCATTGTTAGGGTGACATTTTACCCTACCCGATGACTCTTTTCTTAATAAACTAATCAGACACATTCCCAGTGCCCACGTTACCTGTTTCTTCATCTCCTTCCCCTGGATCCAGCCCAACAGTCACTTTGAATTATTTCTTATAATGCACAGTTCTGAGAGGAGCATTAGTGAAACATAATACATAGAGATAAATACACGCTGGAAGGATGATATAACTCCTGCTGACTGCAGATCCCTCACCTGTTGGCCCTTCATGCCTTAGGGTCCCCGGGCAGGAAAGATCTGTACTATTTTCAGAGGGCTTTTAAGGCCTGCTGCACCTTGTTTATGATGAGGTATGATGTATAGGAAATATAAGAGAAAGGTGTGGATAGCAGATAGGGTTCTAGGGGGGCAATTCAGGTTCCAAGTACAGATTCAGTGTGGAACGTGATGGGTTAATGCTACACCTGTGTATCTGCTGCTGGAGATGTATTAGGACAAAGAAAGTTATAACTGCTTAGATCTTTATTAAGGAGAACAGCTCATAGATCTGCCTTACACAACTGCATGTATAGAATTCTCTGTAAATCAGAGAGGGATTAGGGGATAACTTGGTACGCTGCACCCACCAGCCTCCCCAGTGTGTATGTTTTACGCCGGATTATGTGATGCTGCCTCAGGAAAGATCTGTCCGCAGTATTTTGGAATGCATAAAGTCGGGTACTTACAGTAATAAAACTCATTCTATTTTTAATGCTCACTGGCCTGGAGCGTTTTAGTAAAGCAGCCACATCTGCTCTGTATCTGCACCTGATCTTGGGCTACTTAACTACATAGAGATTTCAGTATTTATGTTGGTATTATCAAGGCGGAGATATCAGTTGCATAAAACTATTTATTTAACTGTATTTTTTGGATGTTGCATGCATCCATTCACCGCTGCTCTGCAAGGGAAGGTATTCAATTTGCCGGCTGTCGGGATCCAGGCTGTCAGGATACCAACACCAGAATCCCGACACCTAGTGAAATACAGGCGATCAGAATCCTGACCGTCGGCTGGAATCCCCACTCCACCACCGAAGGAGGAATATAACCCTGTGGTGACCAAAAATTGCCACTGGCCCGAAGTGTGGCAAGCGCAGGGAGTCCGCAAGGGGACACCCTGCGCTCGCTGCCGGTATCCCGGTGTTGGTCTCCAGAACACCGGGATATCCTACTGATACCCTCTGTACAATGTGTCCTGCAGGGAGAGCCTGATAATGTGTCCTGCAGGGAGAACCTGATAATAGCCCTCATTCCGAGTTGTTCGCTCGCTAGCTGCTTTTAGCAGCATTGCACACGCTAGGCTGCCGCCCTCTGGGAGTGTATCTTAGTTTAGCAGAATAGCGAACGAAAGATTAGCAGAACTGCTACTAAATAATTCTTTGCAGTTTCTGAGTAGCTCCAGACCTACTCCTAGATTGCGATCACCTCAGTCCGTTCAGTTCCTGGTTTGACGTCACAAACACGCCCTGCGTTCGGCCAGCCACTCCCCCGTTTCTCCAGCCACTCCTGCGTTTTTACCTGGCACGCCTGCATTTTTTAGCACACTCCCTGAAAACGGCCAGTTTCCGCCCAGAAACACCCCTTTCCTGTCAATCACACTACGATCACTCGAGTGTAGGAAAAACGTCGCACGAGCTTGTGTAAATCTACAAAGTTTTATGTTAAATTACTTAACACATGCGCGCTGCATACCATGCGCATGCGCATTTTCCACCTAATCGCTCCGTTGCGAAAAACGGCAACGAGCAAACAACTCGGAATGACCCCCAATGTGTCCAGCTTGGAGAGCCTAATAACAAGTCCTGCAGGGACAGTCTAATACATAATGTGTGACACCCAGGTAAGTATGAGATATAACCTGGATTCACTTCTTATTAGAACTTGGTGTATGAATGATGTTCCCAATCAGTGTCGACTTGGGACATGAAGGGCCCACCGGGGGAATGCAGTGATAGGGGACCATACTTAGGGGTGTGTCCAGCCTACAAAGGGGGTGTGGCCAGCCTCCACAGAGGCTTAAAATACACAATAGTTTAGTGCAGTGTAATGCAACATATCTACCATATATAATACAAGTGCACAGTCTGGAACCTGATCCCTAGAGGAAGGAGTGGGCCCTCAAACAGTGGGGCCTACCGGTGGTTTCCCTGGTACCCCTGTGGGCCAGTCTGACCCTGTTCCCAATACAAGTTTCACTGCTGTCTCACAGATGGCCTAATTCAGACCTGACTGCAGCAGCAAATATGTTCTCTAATGGGCAAAATCATATGAACTACAGGGGGGGGGGGGGGAGGCAGGTGTAACATGTGCAGAGAGTGTTTGGGTGGGGTGTGTTCAAGCTGAAATCTAAATTGCGATGCAAAAATAAAGCAGGCAGTATTTACCCTGCACAGAAACAATATAACCCACCCAAATCTAAATCCCTCTGCACATGTTATATCTGCCCCCCTGCACTGCACATGGTTTTGCCCATTAGCTAACAAATTTGCTGCTGCAATCAAGTCTGTATTAAGGGGGGTACACACGGAGCGATTTTGCTTAATTTCTAAGCAATCTGACTAGATTGCTTAGAAATGAAGCACACATTCGCTCCGTATAGCGATAGCAATGCGCGGCCCAGCGCATCGATATCGCCAGTTCTAGATTGACCTGCATATGTGCTTAGTGGGGAGGGGAGAGAGTGTGCTGAGCGTTCTGTGCTAGATCGCTCAGCAAACATCTCCCCGTGTGTACCCCCTTATGGCCCAGAGAGATGAAGAGGTGTACAGTCAGGGGTGTAGCGAGGGTGGCTCCGGTGGAGCGCGAGCTCCGGGCGCCAGAAAAGTTAGAGGGCGCAAAGCTTGCCCCGCCACTTCACCCTCTATACCATGTGCTGCTGTACAGGCAGCCGCAGAGCAGGAGGAGGAGAAGCAGAGAGGCGCACACTGGGGGTAATTCCAAGTTGATCGCAGCAGGAAGTTTTTTAGCAGTTGGGCAAAACCATGTGCACTGCAGGGGAGGCAGATATTACATGTGCAGAGAGAGTTAGATTTGGGTGGGTTATTTTGTTTCTGTGCAGGGTAAATACTGGCTGCTTTATATTTACACTGCAATTTAGATTGCAGATTGAACTCACCACACCCAAATCTAACTCTCTCTGCACATGTTATATCTGCCTCCCCTGCAGTGCACATGGTTTTGCCCAACTGCTAAAAAATTTCCTGCTGCGATCAACTTGGAATTACCCCCACAGACTCAGACTCAGAGACTAGGTAGGGAACAGGGCAGGCCAGAGGTGACACTGACAGCCAGCACATGCTGGAGCTCAGCCCGCCCTCTTGATATGTCCCACTGTCCTACTACACCACTCTCTGCCCCGGCTGCTGCAGCACCTCTTTCTGCCTTGGCTGCTGCAGCACCTCTCTCTGTACCAGTTGCTGCAGCACCTCTTTATGCCTCAGCTGCTGCAGCACCTCTTTCTGCCCCAGGTGATGCAGCACTTCTTTCTGCCCCGGCTACAGCAGCACCCCTCTCAACACCTGCTGTTGCAGCACCTCTCTCTGCACTGGTTGCTACAGCAGCTCTCTCTTAATAGATGCTGCAGCACCTTTCTCTGCCCCAGCTGCTGTTGCAGCACCTCTCTCTGCATTAGAAGCTGCAGAGTATCATTAATAAGCGGCTCTACTGTGGCATAACTTGTATAAGTGGCTCTACTTAGGTGTAATATGTATAAGCGTCTTTACTGTGGTATAACGTGTATAAGGGGCTCTACTGTGTTGTGTAACATGTATAAGGGGCTCTACTGTGTTGTATAACGTGTATAAGGGGCTCTACTGTGTGGCATCATAAAGCGATGCCCCTATATTATTCATAGGGGGGCTCCCAAAGTAAACTCTGGCCCTGAGATCCACAAGAATCTAGAACCTGTCACCAATTTAGGATTTTAAAATGTTTTTTTTTTTTTTCAAATGTAACATGCACCCAATTAATTACAGGGGAGGGGGCGCCAAAACATACCCTTGCTCCGGGCACCATGGCACCTAGCTACACCTCTGTGTACAGTATGTATAGACAGAAGACTATTGTTGCAGCTTGGCTGAAGTAATATATATTGATTTTATTGACTTAGGTGTACATTTACTAAGCAGTGATAAGAACGGAGAAGTGAGCCATAGGAGAAATTTCCCCATCAACCAATCAGCAGCTCTGTATCATTTTATAGTATGCAATTATAGATGTTACTTCAGTGCTGATTAGTTGCCATGGGCAACTTCTCCACTGGCTCACTTCTCCGCTCTTATCACTGCTTAGTAAATGTACCCCTTAGTATCACTTCTGAGTGAAATGAAGAAAAGTTCCTAATTATTGCAACAAACATATATTTATTTGCAGCAGTTACAATGTCCAATATAGACAATACAATCTATATTACAAATATGCACTTGAGACAATCAGAATTATATTTATTTCACTGGAAGCTCAGCAGGGTAGTCTTCTTTGGCCGGAAGAACCTCTGGTTAGTTGATACAAACATTTATACCTTACAATAAAGGCTTGGTAATATTACAGTATTCTTATAAAAAAAAAAAGGCAGACAAATGACTTGTTTCAGCAATATTTTTCAAGAAATAGTACAGTGACTTATAATTACTTTCATCTTTGGGCCCCGTAACATAGGGTAACGCAGTTCGGCGGAATTACTCTTGGTGGTTCACTTCCTGGAAACAACGTTCATTCTGATTTTATATCCACAATATGTGTCTCCAACATGAATATCAAATGGGTAATTTGGGGAACTACTAAGCTTTCCCCTAGGGTGAAGCTAATGTTGCCCCTTTCTGAGTAGAAGTAGTTGTCCTCTCTGTTACCCTCTCTCAATTGAGACTTTGTAGTTTCTTTAGTCAATTAGCCACTAAGGGGGCTATTCAGTAAAGATTGCAAATTCTGCTTTTTAATTGCATGCTTTGGGCCGCCCATCGCAGGGCAAGGCTGCCCAGCATGCAGCCAACCCACTGCGATCACGCTGAAATTGTGGATGCCTTCTGCCGGCACAGCCTGGTTGCGACGGCAGGAGACCCGCCGGCATTCTTTAGTTTGTATCGACTGCAGCGACACCGAAAATGCAGACGACATACCCCTTGTTCACGACATCACGCCCCTGCTTGCTATACGTCAACCCCACAATGCTATGCGTCACCCCCACAATGCTCTGTTTCGGCCTAGAAAACGGAGCTTTGCCACCTCGCGAATGCCTCTGCCTCTGACTGAGAAGGTTTAGCTGACTGAGGATTTTGGCAATTGTATCCTGTCACTGCTAGAAGCTATTAATTTACAGCAAGGTTTTTCCTTGCCAATGTGGCTCCCAGTTCGAACACATAAAAATTAGTGATGAGCGGATTCGGTTTTACTCGGTTTTACTCGGTTTTACTCGGTTCTCAAAACGGCATCTTATTGGCTCACGGATGTCACGTGTTTTGGATAGCCAATAAGATGCCGTTTTGAGAACCGAGTAAAACCGAGTAAAACCGAGTAACACCGAACCTCGCTCATCACTAATAAAAATGCCAAAAAAATGTGCGCGCCCCCCACCCCAGGAAAGGGGGCATGGTCTAGCAACAAATGGGTGTGGCATTGCTGAAATGGGCGTGGTCTTGCAGGAAAATACTACCTTACACCATATTATGCCCAAAACAGTAATGCCCCTAGCACCACATTATGCCCACGCAGTAATGCCTCTTGCACCATATTAAGACCCACACAGAAATGTCCATTGCACCTAATTATATCCCACATGGCAATGTCTTTTGCACCATGCCTCACTTAGTTATAATGCCCCTTAAAATCCTTTAAAATTGGCACTGTACCTGCTCATTGTCAAGAGGTTGTTTCAGGCTGCTGAACGGCTAGCCTGCTGCTGCTGCCAATGCCGATGTATCCCCCCTGACACTGCTGTGCCTTTATCTGCCTCCTCCCTCCTTGCTCCATCTATTAAATGTCCCTACCAAAATGGCCACTTCCTCCTCTAGCATCCTTCAAAACTGTCCTCTCTCAGGCAGCGGCCATTTTGGGAGCGCCATTTTCACAGTATTCTATGCAGCCAGCCTGGCCCATCTGTCTCACAGTAATTCCATAAAATGTATAATGGAACTGCTGGTCCAACTGAATAAATGTTACTGTCTGTCTAGTAGGTTACAGCTATGTAGCTATCCTTGTAAGCAGCAACTGGTCTAGACTGTACCTTTCTAAGATAAGGGATGTCTCTACTACTGATGGTACCCTGCTGTCAGTGTGATTAGAGTTGTGGGGCCACCAATTTCCCTTTCAGACACTCGTGTTAGTCCTGTATTGAGGATGGGGTGCTGATAAAGTGCTCACTGTCTCTCTGTTTGTGGTGCTGTAGATCCTGGCACTCTGAACACTGAGGGTCTGGCCAGCTGTGATGCAATCCACTGCCAAGAGCTGTCTCTCACTTCTGCTGCTGTCACTCACATGGACCTCCTCTGTCAGTCTCCACCCTGCGCTCTCTTTACAGCTGCTGCAGACCCGTGACCCACCTTCAGTTAGTGTGGCTTCTTGGGACTATTCAGGCACTCCGTGGACCCCTCAGCCCTTACAGCCTTCTCTGCTCACTGCTAGACGGTGACTCAAGATGGCCGCCTCAGCACACCAACCATCTCTTTTTTTTAACCTGGCAGTTTACTGACCCAGCGCATCCTCGCTCCCTCCCATGTGACTCTCAGTGAGCCAGCAGTGTCCCCGTGCCAGATTCAGCTTGGGATATGTCTTTAACCCTTTCCCTACTGCTTTTTAAAATGCGTTCAGTCAGGCTGCACTTTGTAGGATGGAAAAGGCCACAAAAGTCCATAACACATCCGTGGCAGCTCTGATGGGATGCCACAAATATGTCCAGACAATGTGTCCTACATGGAGAGTATAATGTATCCAGAGGTGTAGCAAGGTGTCATGGTGCCTGGAGCAAGGTATGTTTCGGCGCCCCTCCCCTGTACTGAATTGGTGGCATGGCCACCAGGGCCGGTTCTAGACCTTGTGACATCCAGAGTGAAAGTTTCCTTTGGCGCACCCCCCCCCCCATCCATAAGGTAAGCACAGTGCCTGGAGTAGTTGTGCCCCCTGTAGCTGTGCCCCCAGTAGGTGTGCCCAGAGTAATTGTGCACCCTGGTTTGTGCCCCCTGTAGATTTGCCCCCAGTGGATGCGCCCCCTGTAGCTGTGCCCGGAGTAGTTGTGCCCCCTGTAGATTTGCCCCCAGTAGATGAGCCCCCTGTAGCTGTGCCTGGAGTAGTTGTACCCCCTGTAGCTGTGCCTGGAGTAGTTGTGCCCCCTGTAGATTTGCCCCCAGTGGATGCGCCCCCTGTAGCTGTGCCCAGAGTAGTTGTGCCCCCTGTAGATTTGCCACCAGTAGATGTGCCCCCTGTAGCTGTGCCCGGAGTAGTTGTGCCCCCTGTAGATTTGCCCCCAGTGGATGCGCCCCCTGTAGCTGTGGCCGGAGTAGTTGTGCCCCCTGTAGATTTGCCCCCAGTGGATGCGCCCCCTGTAGCTGTGGCCTTAGTAGGTGTTCCCCCTGTAGCTGTGCCCCCTGGTAGCGCCGCAAACACAAAATAAAATAAAAACAAAACTAAAAATACTCACCTGCCCGCTCCTGATTCCCGATTGCTGCTGGCCGCGTCTCCGCCGTCCGTGCGTGTGACGCGTGACGTCACACACAAGTCACGGACCGGAGGGGATGGGAGATGGGAGGAAGGGGAGGGACAGATTTGAAACAGCTCGGGCTTCCAGCTGTCAGTGACTGACAGCTGCGGCTGCGAGCTGCTTGCAGCCAGGCAGAGGTTTCAGCGGAGTCGAGCTGCGGCGCCCTGTACTGTCTTGGACGCCTGGAGCTCGAGCTCCTTCGGAAACGCCCCTGCTTATACACACAATGAACCCTGTAGTAATGCTGCTTATACACAACGCCCCCTGTAGTAGTCACAAGGCCTGCTGTAGTAGTGATGCTTACACATGTAACACCCCCTGTACCAGTGTTGCTTACACATAAAGCCCCCTGTACCAGTGATGCTTACACACGTAATGCCCCCTGTACCAGTGCCGCTTACACACGTAATGCCCCCTGTACCAGTGCCGCTTACACATAATGCCCCCTGTAGCAGGGATGCTTACACACGTAATGCCCTCTGTAGCAGTGATACTTACAAGTAATGCCACCTGTACCAGTTACGCTTACATGTGTAACGACCCCTGTAGCAGTGACGCTTACACCCGTAACGACCCCTGTAGCAGTGACATACGCGTAACGCTCTCTGCAGCAGTGCCGCTTACACGTAATGCCCCCTGTAGCAGTGATGCTTAAACGCGCAATGCCACCTGTACCAGTGACGCTTACACAAAAGGCCCCCTGTACCAGTGACGCTTACATGTAAAGCCCCCTGTAGCAGTGACACACGCGTAACGCCCCCTTTAGCAGTGCCGCTTACACGCATAATGGGGGTCATTCCGAGTTGATCGCTCGCTAGCTGTTTTTAGCAGCCGTGCAAACGCTATGCCGCCTCCCACTGGGAGTGTATTTTAGCTTAGCAGAAGTGCGAGCGAAAGAATCGTACAGCGGCTACAAAATATTTTTGTGCAGTTTCAGAGTAGCTTCAGACCTACTCAGCGCTTGCGATCACTTCAGACTGTTCAGTTCCTGTTTTGACATCACGAACACGCCCTGCATTCGCCCAGCCACGCCTGTGTTTTTCCTGACACGCCTGCGTTTTTCCGTTCACTCCCTGAAAACGGTCAGTTGACTCCCAGAAACGCCAACTTCTTGTCAATCACTCTGCGGCCAGCAGTGCGACTGGAAAGCTTTGCTAGACCTTGTGTGAAACTACATCGGCCGTTGTGAAAGTACGTTGCGCATGTGCATTGCGACGCATACGCATGCACAGAAGTGCCCTTTTTTTGCTTCATCGCTGCGCAGCGAACATTTTCAGCTAGCGATCAACTCGGAATGACCCCCAATGTCCCCTGTAGCAGTGATGCTTACACACATAATGCCCCCTGTAGCAATGATGCTTACACACGTAATGCCCCCTGTAGCAGTGATGCTTACACATAACGCCCCCCTGTACCACTTACGCTTACACACGTAACGCCCCCTGTAGCAGTGACGCTTACACGTGTAATGCCCCCTGTACCAGTGCCGCTTACACGTGTAATGCCCCCTGTAGCAGTGCCGCTTACACGTGTAATGCCCCCTGTAGCAGTGATGTTTACACACGTAATGCCCCCTGTACCAGTGACACTTACATGTAATGCCCCCTGTAGCAGTGATGCTTACACACGTAACGCCCCCTGTAGCAGTGACGCTTACACGTAACGCCCCCTGTACCAGTGCCACTTACACGTAATGCCCCCTGTAGCAGTGACGCTTACACACGTAACGTACTCTGTATCAGTGACGCTTACACACATTATGCCGCAATCATACATACAGACACACCACATACACACACATACATACTGTACATACATTACACACATACACAGTCACACAAACATATACAGTACACAGATACTGTATACACACACACACACACACACACACACACACACACACACACACACACAAAGTTTTCTCTCACTCAATCTCCATCTCTGCACTGTGATAGGGGAGGGGGAGAGGAGGCTTCATGCTGCAGGGCCGACACCGCTGCCAGGCGCCCTCTGAAGTTTCCTGCATCTGTAGCTTGCGCTCCACCGGAACTGCCCTCCTTACGCCCCTGGAAAGGGGAGGGAACTTTTAATAAGAAAATTCTATTAGTTATTAAAATGACTGCTAAAAACATCCATGTTACTAATATGAAATTCCTCTGGCCTTTAGTAGTATCTGCTGTTTACTTCCAACAAAACTATAAAACATGAATATCTATCTATCTATCTATCTATCTATCTATCTATCTATCTATCTATCTATCTACACATGAGAGAGATTTTTATATAAATATAATATAAATTTATAAGTGTACATATAGTAAATATAAGTACAACATTGTTAAACTAGTTCAACTTATATACTGTATGTATGCTTAAAAAAACATTTAAGCATATACTTTTCGTAAAATAACACATTTTACAGGTGTAACTACAAGAACAATCATGGCCTATTGCAAAACTCACTAGTAAAATCAGGATTTTGGTACTTACTGATAAATCTCTTTCTCCGATTCCACAGGGGACACTGGAGAGCAGTCTCAATAGGGATATAGTAGGCAGTAACTGGGAGCTGGCACTTTAAAACTTTAACAATGTGGCTATCTCCTCCACCATTATGTCCCCCCTCCAAGCCAGTCTATCTAAAACTGTGCCCGAGGAGAGCTGGAAGAGATCAACATTAAAATAGAGGAGGTTATTATTATTATTATTATTACATTTTATTTATAGGGCGCCACAAGTGTTTTGCAGCGCCGTACAAAGAACAGTACAGGGAGACAAAACTTAGCATAACAGTAAATAAATAACAAAAATGGAGTGCAGGTAACAAAGAGCATCACAATTCTCAAAACATAATACAGCTTAGATGTAAGTAGCGAGGGAGTAATCATTGTACTAGTTGGGGCTGGCAGCCATAGATAGAGAGGGGCCATTTACCAGTAAGAGAAAAAGCAGGCAAAGATGGTCGCTGAGTGAAATGTGTCAAGAAGAGGGCTTAGACAAGAGGAAAGAGGGCCCTGCTCTGAAGAGCTAACAATCTAGTGGGGAGGGGCGACAGACAGATGACATGAGGTGCAAGCAAGCAGGTAGAAGCCTGATGGTGGCATGCGAGCAAAGCAGAGATGTCCAAGGCATGGGGCAGGGGGATGGAGGAGCAGCCTAAGGACTACGTTATGCATTGGAGGGGTATGCTTTGATAAATAGGTGGGTTTTCAGTGCCCGTTTGAAGCTTTGCAAGGTCGGGGAGAGTCTAATGGAGCTGGGGGTGCAGCACGGGCAAAATCCTGAAGTCGTGCATGGGAAGCAGTGACCAAGGCAGAAGAGATGTGACGGTCATCAGCCGACCGTAGTGGGCGGGAGGGAGTATGAAGGGAGAGGAGGTTGGAGATGTAGGGAGCAGTGGAATTAGAGATGGCCTTGTATGTGAGGGTGAGGAGTTTGAAGAGGATTCTGTAGGGGAATGGGAGCCAGTGTAGATTTTGTCGAAGGGGAGTGGCAGAAGTGGAGAAGCGGGAGAGGAAGATAAGCCTAGCTGCAGAGTTGAGGACAGATTGGAGGGGAGCGATGTGGGAGCAAGTGAGGCCAGTGAGGAGCACATTGCAGTAGTCAAGTCGTGAGATGACCAGTGAGTGGATGATAAGTTTAGTTGCACTCTGGGAGAGAAATGGCCTGATGCGAGCAATGTTGCGTAGCTGGAACCGACAAGATTGCGCCAGAGCTTGGATGTAGGGTGCAAAGGAGAGGGAGCAGTCAAGAGTGACGCCCAGGCAGTGGAGTTGGGGAACGGGGGAGATGATAGTGTTGTCAGTGATAGAGATATTTGTAGGGGGTGTTGCTCTGACTAGGGGAAAGATAATAAGTTCAGTTTTGTCCATGTTGAGCTTCAGAGAGCGCTCAGACATCCAGGAGGAGATGGCAGAGAGGCAGCTGGAGACCTGAGAGAGGACAGAGGGGGACAGATCAGGAGAGGAGAGGTAGAGTTGTGTGTCATCAGCATAGAGGTGGTATTGAAGGCCAAAGGAGTTAATGAGCGCACCCAGGGAAGAGGTGTACAGGTTAACTAAGCCATGTAAAACAGGGTAACACCAAGGAACCCTGGAACCCTATAACCGTAGAGAAAGGTTAACCTGAACAAAACAAGCAGTCACCCAGTGACATGCGAACCGTGAAATGAAAAAGGAGGAAACAGCGCTGGGTGGGTGTCCATTGTCCCCTGTGGAATCGGAGAAAGGTATTTATTGGTAAGTTTCAAAATCCTGATTTCTCCTTCATCCACTAGGGGACACTGGAGAGCAGTCACAATGGGGACGTCCCGGAGCTCCCAAGATGGGAGGGAGAGCGCTGAGAGTCCTGCAAAACCGCCCGGACAAACTGTGACGCAGAGGCCGCAAAAGTGTCAAACCTGTAAAACTTGACAAACGTATGTCGGCCCGACCAAGTAGCAGCGCGACATAAAGTAGTCATGGAAACCCCGAGGGCGGCCGCCCACGAGGGACCCACAGAACGTGTAGAGTGCACCGAAATGGAAGATTGAGGCTCTTGAGAAGCCGCCAAATAAGCTTGTCTGATGGGCAGCCGAATCCATTGGGACAACGTCTGCTTAGAATCCGGCCATCCACGACGGGCAGCATCGTACAGAACAAATAAGGAGTCAGACTTCCGAATAGCCGAAGTCCTATCCACATAGATTCTGAGCGCCCTGACAACATCCAACAATCTCGAATCCGGTGAGTCCGCCGAGGGGGCCGGAACCTCAAGTGGCTGACTGATGTGAAAATCAGACACCACCTTCGGGAGAAAAGACACGCGAGTACGAAGCTCAGCCCTATCCTCATGAAATACCAGGAAAGGAGGTCGACAAGAGAGAGCCCCAAGTTCCGACACCCGTCTGACAGAAGCCAGAGCCAGGAGAAAGACCATCTTCCAGGTGAGATATTTAATCTCCACTGACTCCAGAGGCTCAAATAACGGAGACTGCAGAAAAGAGAGGACCAGGTTGAGGTCCCATGGTGCTGTCAGAAGGCGAAAGGGAGGTTGTATTCGTCGAACCCCCTGAAAGAAGGTCTGAAAGTCCAGCAGCAAGGCTAATTTCTTTTGAAAGAAAACCGAAAGAGCAGAGGTCTGAACCTTTAGTGAACCCAGTCTTAGCCCTGCCGAGAAACCCGCCTGTAGAAAACTGAGAACGCAGGCTAAGTGAAAAACCGAAGGGGGAAATTCTCGTCGTTCACACCAGGCCAGACTTCTGAGCCTGGAGCATAGTAGGTATAACCGTACGAGGAATCCCCTTCATTTTCAAGATGGCCTTCTCAACAGCCACGCCGTCAAACATAGCCTGCGTAAGTCTGGATAAAGAAAAGGACCCTGCTGTAGTAGATCGTCCCACAGTGGCAGGGGCCAAGGCTTCGCTACTAACAACAGCTGTAGGGCAGAGTACCAAGTCCTGTGCGGCCAATCTGGAGCCACCAGGAGGACAAGCGCGCCTTCTCGCTTGATGTGTTGCAGAACCCGAGGCAGCAACGGGAAAGGAGGAAAGAGTTAAACGAACCGGAAGTTCCAAGGAGCCGTGAGGGCATCCACAGCCCCCGCCGCCGGGTCCCGCATCCGAGAGTAGTAAAGAGGCAGTTGATGGTTCAGGCAGGACGCCATGAGGTCGATCTGTGGTCTTCCCCACCGGCGGACCAGCTGACAAAACACCTGGAGATTGATTGACCACTCCCCCGGGTGCATGTCCTGGCGGCTGAGATAATCGGCTTCCCAATTGTCCACTCCTGGAATGAATATCACCGACAAGGACAGATCATATTCCTCTGCCCAGAGGAGGATGTTGGTGATGGTTGATGTACGCTACCGTTGTGGCGTTGTCGGACTGAACTCTGACTACCCGACCGCGAAGCAGGTGATGTGCCTGAAGTAGGGAGTTGTACACCGCCCATAGCTCGAGAATGTTTATGGGGAGAGCGGATTCGTGCATCGACCAGCGTCCCTGAAACAGACGTTGTACCCAGGCTTCCCTGAAATCCCACAGACGAGCTCCCTTTCATGTGGTGGGAGTGGTGGAGGACTTAACCTCTGGCTGGGCTGAGGCTGTGGAACCTCTGCCTCTGCCCCTACCTATATGGCCACGGGAGACGGAAGCTCCGCCCCTGGCCTGGAAACCTGGAAGGGGCACGAAAGGACCAAAAAGAAAGACCCGTATAGGGCCTCCGAGAGGCTGGAGCAGCAGAGGGAAGATAAGTCGACTTACCTCCAGTGGCCTGAGAAATCCAGGCATCCAGATCCTTTCCGAATAGGGCCTCTCTCGTAAAGGGCAACGCTTCTGCTGCCCTCTTGGACTCAGCATCCGCCTGCCACTATCGCAGCCAGAGAGCTCTGCGGGCCGAAATTGCCAAAGCGGAAATCCTGGCTCCGAGGATACAGACATCCTTGAAGCCTCGCAAAGATAAAGGGCTGATTCGCGAATGTGTTCCGCCAACGGTATCAGCTGATCCGGAGGTAAATTGTCACGTAGTCCTGAGGATAATTGTTCCGCTCAAGCTTCCATAGACTTGTTGACCCAACAACCTACCTACGCCGGGCGATGTAAAACCCCCGCCGCCGAGTAAATAGTCTTCAAGGTGGTTTCCAACTTCCTATCAGACGCTTCCTTCAGCGAAGTCGCTCCATGAACCGGCAGAACCGTCTTTTTGTCACATAACAGGGAATTCTCTGACTGTCCCTGAGTAAACTTTGCAGAACATTTCTGACATTGGAAAACTTTTTGTGCAGCCTTGGAACCTTTTCCAGCCATGGCAGCCCCTGTCACCCAGCCACATACTCACACACACAGTAATAGGCAAAAGGGGGGGGGGGGGGGAGCAGCAGAGGAGAGCAGCCACACCAGCCCTTTGAGCCCTGCACGGAACTGTGCAGTATCAGGCACGTTTAATAAAATAAGAATTTACTCACCGGTAATTCTATTTCTCGTAGTCCGTAGTGGATGCTGGGAACTCCGTAAGGACCATGGGGAATAGCGGGCTCCGAAGGAAGCTGGGCACTCTAGAAAGATTTCAGACTACCTGGTGTGCACTGGCTCCTCCCACTATGACCCTCCTCCAAGCCTCAGTTAGGATACTGTGCCCGGACGAGCGTACACAATAAGGAAGGATTTTGAATCCCGGGTAAGACTCATACCAGCCACACCAATCACACCGTACAACTCGTGATATGAAACCCAGTTAACAGTATGAAACAACTGAGCCTCTCAACAGATGGCTCAACAATAACCCGATTTAGTTAACCATAACTATGTACAAGTATTGCAGATAAACCGCACTTGGGATGGGCGCCCAGCATCCACTACGGACTACGAGAAATAGAATTACCGGTGAGTAAATTC
Organism: Pseudophryne corroboree; assembly: GCF_028390025.1. Taxonomy (NCBI): domain Eukaryota; kingdom Metazoa; phylum Chordata; class Amphibia; order Anura; family Myobatrachidae; genus Pseudophryne; species Pseudophryne corroboree. The sequence continues at coordinate 92,419,246 of NC_086449.1, forward strand.
TTATTTTCTCTGACGTCCTAGTGGATGCTGGGAACTCCGTAAGGACCATGGGGATTATACCAAAGCTCCCAAACGGGCGGGAGAGTGCGGATGACTCTGCAACACCGAATGAGAGAACTCCAGGTCCTCCTCAGCCAGGGTATCAAATTTATAGAATTTTGCAAACGTGTTTGCCCCTGACCAAGTAGCAGCTCGGCAAAGTTGTAAAGCCGAGACCCCTCGGGCAGCCGCCCAAGATGAGCCCACCTTCCTTGTGGAATGGGCATTGACAGATTTTGGCTGTGGCAGGCCTGCCACAGAATGTGCAAGTTGAATTGTACTACAAATCCAACGAGCAATAGTCTGCTTAGAAGCAGGAGCACCCAGCTTGTTGGGTGCATATAGGATAAACAGCGAGTCAGATTTTCTGACTCCAGCCGTCCTGGAAACATATATTTTCAGGGCCCTGACCACGTCTAACAACTTGGAGTCCTCCAAGTCCCTAGTGGCCGCAGGCACCACAATAGGCTGGTTCAAATGAAACGCTGACACCACCTTAGGGAGAAACTGGGGACGAGTCCTCAATTCTGCCCTATCCATATGGAAAATCAGATAAGGGCTTTTATAAGACAAAGCCGCCAATTCTGATACTCGCCTGGCAGAAGCCAATGCCAATAACATGACCACCTTCCACGTGAGATATTTCAGATCCACGGTTTTTAGTGGTTTAAACCAATGTGATTTTAAGAAACTCAACACCACGTTGAGATCCCAAGGTGCCACAGGAGGCACATATGGGGGCTGAATATGCAGCACTCCCTTTACAAATGTCTGAACTTCAGGTACTGAAGCTAGTTCTTTCTGAAAGAAAATCGATAGAGCCGAGATCTGTACCTTAATGGAACCCAGTTTTAGGCCCATATTCACTCCTGCTTGCAGGAAATGCAGAAATCGACCTAGTTGAAATTCCTCAGTTGGGGCCTTTTCGGCCTCACACCATGCAACATATTTCCGCCATATGCGGTGATAATGATTTGCTGTAACCTCTTTCCTGGCTTTAATAAGCGTAGGAATGACTTCCTCCGGAATGCCCTTTTCTTTCAGGATCCGGCGTTCAACCGCCATGCCATCAAACGCAGCCGCGGTAAGTCTTGGAACAGACAGGGCCCCTGCTGTAGCAGGTCTTGTCTTAGCGGCAGAGGCCACGGGTCCTCTGAGATCATCTCTTGAAGTTCCGGGTACCATGTTCTTCTTGGCCAATCCGGAACCACGAGAATTGTGTTTACTCCTCGCTTTCTTATTATTCTCAATACCTTTGGTATGAGAGGCAGCGGAGGGAACACATAAACTGACTGGTACACCCACGGTGTCACCAGAGCGTCCACAGCTATCGCTTGAGGGTCTCTTGACCTGGCGCAATACCTCTCTAGTTTTTTGTTTAGGCGGGACGCCATCATGTCCACCTGTGGACGATCCCACTGATGTACAATCATTTGGAAGACTTCTGGATGAAGTCCCCACTCTCCCGGGTGGAGGTCGTGTCTGCTGAGGAAGTCTGCTTCCCAGTTGTCCACTCCCGGAATGAACACTGCTGACAGTGCTAGTACATGATTTTCCGCCCATCGGAGAATTCTTGTGGCTTCTGTCATTGCCATCCTGCTTCTTGTGCCGCCCTGTCGATTCACATGGGCGACTGCCGTGATGTTGTCTGACTGGATCAGCACCGGCTGGTGTAGGAGCAGGGATTTTGCTTGACTTAGGGCATTGTAGATGGCCCTTAGTTCCAGAATATTTATGTGAAGGGAAGTCTCCTGACTTGTCCATAGTCCTTGGAAGTTTCTTCCCTTTGTGACTGCCCCCCAGCCTCGCAGGCTGGCATCCGTGGTCACCAGGACCCAGTCCTGAATGCCGAATCTGCGACCCTCCAGAAGATGAGCACTCTGCAGCCACCACAGAAGAGACACCCTGGTTCTTGCAGACAGGGTTATCAAGCGATGCATCTGAAGATGCGATCCGGACCACTTGTCCAACAGGTCCCACTGAAAGATTCTGGCATGGAACCTGCTGAATGGAATTGCTTCGTAAGAAGCTACCATCTTTCCCAAGACCCGCGTGCAGTGATGCACCGATACCTGTTTTGGTTTCAGGAGGTCTCTGACTAGAGAAGACAACTCCCTGGCTTTCTCCTCCGGGAGAAACACTTTTTTCTGGACAGTGTCCAGAATCATCCCCAGGAACAGTAGACGTGTCGTCGGGACCAGCTGTGACTTTGGGATATTCAGAATCCAGCCGTGCTGGTTCAGCACTTCCTGAGATAGTGCTACTCCCACCAACAACTGTTCTTTGGACCGTGCCTTTATTAGGAGATCGTCCAAGTACGGGATAATTAAAACTCCCTTTCTTCGAAGGAGTATCATCATTTCCGCCATAACCTTGGTAAATACCCTTGGTGCCGTGGAGAGTCCAAACGGCAGCGTCTGGAATTGGTAATGGCAATCCTGTACCACAAATCTGAGGTACTCCTGGTGAGGATGGTAAATGGGGACATGCAGGTAAGCATCCTTGATGTCCAGGGAAACCATGTAATCCCCCTCGTCCAGGCTTGCAATAACCGCCCTGAGCGATTCCATCTTGAACTTGAATTTTTTTATGTACATGTTCAAGGATTTCAAATTTAAAATGGGTCTCACCGAACCGTCCGGCTTCGGTACCACAAATAGTGTGGAATAGTAACCCCGGCCTTGTTGAAGTAGGGGTACCTTGATTATCACCTGCTGGGAATACAGCTTGTGAATTGCCGCTAGCACCGCCTCCCTGTCTGAGGGAGCAATCGGCAAGGCAGATTTTAAGAACCGGTGGGGTGGAGCCGCCTCGAATTCCAGCATGTATCCCTGAGATACTACTTGAAGGATCCAGGGATCCACCTGTGAGCGAGCCCACTGATCGCTGAAATTTCTGAGGCGGGCCCCCACCGTACCTGGCTCCACCTGTGGAGCCCCACCGTCATGCGGCGGACTTGGAAGAGGAAGCGGGGGAGGACTTTTGTTCCTGGGAACCTGCTGTCTGTTGCAGCCTTTTTCCCCTACCTCTGCCTCTAGACAGAAAAGATCCTCCTTTTCCACGCTTGCTTTTCTGGGTCCGAAAGGACTGAACCTGATAAAATGGCGCCTTCTTAGGCTGTAAGGGAACATGGGGTAAAAATGCTGACTTCCCAGACGTTGCTGTGGAAACTAGGTCGGAGAGACCATCCCCAAATAATTCCTCCCCTTTATAAGGCAAAACTTCCATGTGCCTCTTGGAATCTGCATCTCCCGTCCACTGACGAGTCCATAAGCATCTCCTAGCAGAGATAGACAATGCACTTACTTTAGATGCCAGCCGGCAAATTTCCCTCTGTGCATCTCTCATATATAAGACTGAATCTTTTATATGGTCAATCGTTAGCAGAATAGTGTCTCTGTCTAGTGTGTCAATATTTTCTGACAGTTTTTCTGACCATGCAGCGGCAGCACTGCACATCCAAGCTGACGCAATAGCTGGTCTAAGTATAATGCCTGAGTGTGTGTATACAGACTTCAGGATTGCCTCCTGCTTTCTATCAGCAGGCTCCTTAAGGGCGGCCGTATCCTCAGAGGGTAGTGCCACCTTTTTTGACAAACGTGTGAGCGCTTTATCCACCCTAGGTGGTGTTTCCCAACGTGACCTATCCTCTGGCGGGAAAGGGAACGCCATTAGTACCTTCTTAGGAATTACAATTTTTTTATCAGGGAAAAGCCACGCTTCTTCACACACTTCATTTAGTTCATCTGATGGGGGAAAAACTACGGGTAGTTTTTTCTCCCCAAACATAATAACCTTTTTTGTGGTACCTGGATGTAAATCAGAAATGTTTAACACCTCTTTCATTGCCTCAATCATGCAGTGAATGGCCCTGACAGGCATTAGGTTTGACTCATCGTCGTCGACACTGTTATCAGTATCCGTGTCGACATCCGGGTCTGCAAACTGAGGTAGCGGGCGTTTTAGAGCCCCTGACGACCCCTGAGGCACGTGGACAGGCACGAGCTGAGATCCCGGCTGTCCCACATTTGGCATGTCGTCAAATTTCTTATGTAAAGAATCTATACGTGCACTCATTTCTTTCCATAAGTTCATCCACTCGGGTGTCTGCCCCACAGGGGGTGACGTCCCTTCAAAATGCATCTGCTCCGCCTCCACCTCATTATCCTCATCAAACATGTCGACACAGCCGTACCGACACACCCCACACACACAGGGAATGCTCAACAGAGGACAGGACCCACAAAAAGCCCTTTGGGGGAACAGAGTGAGAGTATGCCAGCACACACCAGAGCGCTATATATATACAGGGACTAACTGAGTTATGTCCCTAATAGCTGCTTTTTATATAATATATGTATATATACTGCCAAATTTAATGCCCCCCTCTCTTTTCCCTCTTACTGTTACTGTATATTGCAGGGAAGAGCCAGGGAGCTTCCTTCCAGCCGAGCTGTGAGGGAAAAATGGCGCCAGTGTGCTGAGGAGATAGGCTCCGCCCCTTTTTCGCGGCCTATTCTCCCGCTTTTTATGGAATTCTGGCAGGGGTATTTACCTCATATATAGCCTCTGGGGTTATATATTGAGGTATTTTAGCCAGCCAAGGTGTTATTATTGCTGCCTCAGGGCGCCCCCCCCCAGTGCCCTGCACCCTCAGTGACCGGAGTGTGAAGTGTGAGAGAAGCAATGGCGCACAGCTGCAGTGCTGTGCGCTACCTTGGTGAAGACTGATGTCTTCATGCCGCCGATTTTCCGGACCATCTTCTTGCTTCTGGCTCTGTAAGGGGGACGGCGGCGCGGCTCCGGGACCGAACACCAAGGACTGGGCCTGCGGTCGATCCCTCTGGAGCTAATGGTGTCCAGTAGCCTAAGAAGCCCAATCCGGCTGCAAGCAGGCGAGTTCGCTTCTTCTCCCCTTAGTCCCTCGCTGCAGTGAGCCTGTTGCCAGCAGGTCTCACTGAAAATAAAAAACCTAAGTCTATTCTTTCTAAGAGCTCAGGAGAGCCCCTAGTGTGCATCCAACCTCGGCCGGGCACGAATTCTAACTGAGGCTTGGAGGAGGGTCATAGTGGGAGGAGCCAGTGCACACCAGGTAGTCTGAAATCTTTCTAGAGTGCCCAGCCTCCTTCGGAGCCCGCTATTCCCCATGGTCCTTACGGAGTTCCCAGCATCCACTAGGACATCAGAGAAACTATAGATGCCTCACACGATCCCCCAGTGCCCCACCATACACCCCACTGCAACTGCTCACTGTGTTCAGATAAAGCTGCTGAACCTCCGTGCAGCGGTGTGAAAATGGCCGCCAGCGCGCGCTGAGCTGCAGGGGCTGTTAGGAGCTGAGAGCCCATAGCGGGATTAAGCCCCCCCCCCCCCACACACACACATTATGGTGCCCAATTCAAACATGCAAAGGCGCCAGCGGTAATCGTAGCGGGGGGAGCCGGCAAAGTGAGACGATGCCGGGGGTAATACTTACCTCTGCCGCGATGCCGGTCCTTGTGCTGACGGGGTGGCCCCGACATGCGCTGCACGCAGCGGTGTCCGACCATCCCCAGAGAACCAGTGCCTCTTCAGCCGGGGAACCAGCCTAAGCCGCACGCAGCTGCGATGGGACCTCGCCGGCAGCTCCCATGATGCAGACTGGCAGAGGCAGAACTGCCAGTCTGTGAAGAAAGAAGAAGAAAAAAAATATGTAAATAATAAAAGAATCTTTAGGAGTAATCCCAAGAGTGACTAGCTCGCTTGGGCACAAAATAAAGACTGGCTTGGAGGGGGGACATAGTGGGGAGGAGCTAGCCACATTATTAAAGTTTTAAAGTGCCAGCTCCCAGTCAGAGCCGGATCAAGGCTTTGGGGGGCCCGGGGCACTTCAAACAGCGGGACCCCTAAGAATTGGGCAGGCAATTTATTTATATATATAAATATATATATATATACACACACACACACACACACACACACACACACACACACACACACACACACACACACACATAAAGCCAATTTTATAAACAGCAGCATAATAAAAAAAACAACATTATGACAGCATGATGATTAAAACAAATAAAATAAAAATACAGCCAGCTTACTGTTTTTCTCTGCAGCTGGCACACTGCTTGTGACAAAAGAGAGCTTGCTCTTCCATGCACGCTGGCTCCACACTCTACTCAGTGCCAGATTAAGGTCCACATGGGCCTGGAGCTGAAACTCAAGAAGGGCCTATTGTGTGCCGCAGGGGGTGCGACCAGTGCTGTAGGGGTGAGGTTCAACCATCCCAACCTCCCTCACCTCTTCACATATAAAAGGCCCTGTTAACCACACACACATTTTGGTAGGCCAATATTTGTTACCCATGGGGTGGTCATATATCACATCACCTTTGTTCATGCACATGTGTTGCTGCCTTTAATACACTACACTACAGTACTTCACCTACCACCCATTGAAATACGTCTTGCCCATCAATCTGTGTTGTATCCAGAACTTTTTACAATGATTAGATACCATCTCTCAAACACTCCCTGATCCACTGACATAAGGACTTTATACTAATGTTACTATTGCTGACATTTTTTTTTTACTTGTCCTCTGTCCTTTCATTTGTCTGATTGCTTCCCTCTATGTCTATTTGTTGTGTGTTGCTTTCACTCCTTTACCAGTATTGCTTTCCCTGTCCCTTGTATGTTTTATATTATGCTACAGTACCTCCTCATTTGTAAATACTGTATTGTGCTCTTCCCACTTTCATCTGTATTTCCATTAATGTCCTCTTCCTTCTCATCTGTTCTGTGTTGTGTACCTCCCTTACCCCTCCTCTTCATCTGTGTCTGTCCACTATTATGTCCATTTTCATAATTGTGTCCAATTTCCTCCTCATTTGTGCCCAGTATTGTGCTCTCACCCCCGGCCCCTGCCCCTCTTCATCTGTGTCCATTATTATGATCTCTCCCCACTTCTCTGTCAGTTATTGTGTTTCTCTCTCCTTTCTTCTACTCTGTGTTCATTTTTATGCTCTTGTACCACCTTCTCCTGATAATCTATGTCCTTTATTATATACCCTCTCCTTCCATTGTATCCATTATTGTCCACTCTCCCTCCACTGCTCTTCCTATGTCTCTATTTTGGTGCTCTCTTACAACCCCCACTGTCCATTATTATGTTTATCCCCTCTTCTCTGCAGTAACCATTATTGTGTGCACCCCCCCCCCCCCCCCGTGTGTCCATTGTGGTGTTCTCTCCCACCTCCTGTGTGTTGTGTGTCCATTATGATGTCCACCTTCCCCTCCTCTGCATCCATATCTATATTCTCTTCCCCCTTCTTCCTCATGTGTCCATTAGTCTCAAACCCCCCCCCCCAACAAATCTGTGTCCATTACTGAGTGTGAGTGTGTGTCCCTTATGTTTTACTCTCTCCCATCAGAGTACTGTAGTTTACTTACCCTTTTTTCTCTTCTTTGTTCCTCTGTCTCGGCTCCCCATTCAGTCTTCCATTTCCGCGGGTCTTCTCCTCACCGACATGAGCTGGCAGGTCAAACTTGGCTGCTGCCATCAGTACAGTTTGGGTGCTCCCGGCGCTGTGATAGTCAGGATGCAGGGTCGTTTCTTCGGTCAGCAACTGTGTCAATGGCACACATAGGATCCAGCGCTCGCCAGCAACTGTGTGTGACATCATCCGGTGCAGCGGGGTTCAGACACACTACGCAGCGCAGGGGGAGGGCTCTTGCAGAGAGGGCTTTTGCGATGCCCTATGAATCTATAATATGCTGGTCTGAGACGCGGAAGAAGAGGTTGTCCCGGGCGGGTGGTGGGCAGGGGAGGCTTAGTGCACCTTTACACCATTGGACAGCTGAGCCGTCGCTCAGCTGTCCTGAACTTCTATGCGGCGCTGGAGCCGCTGTTGTTCGGTTGCCAGGGCAACCTGTAGGGAGCCGCCGGAGGAGCGCAGCGCCGCAGATCGGAGGTACGATCTGTGTGCGGGTGGCGGGGGGCCATTTTATAAAAAGGGGCCCGGGGTACGTACCCCCAGGGCCCCCCTCTTAATCCGGCTCTGCTCCCAGTTACTGCCTACTATATCCCCATTGAGACTGCTCTCCAGTGTCCCCTAGTGGATGAAGGAGAAAGCTGGCAAAAATGAGTTATGAAAAGTTTCAGACAATTTACATGAAAAACCAATGATACATAAGGTTCCCATTATTTTTCAATAGAAGTTAGAAAAGTTTTGAAAAAAACTTGAAAAGTACTGTATACAGTAATTTAGCGGAAAAAAACCTGAGAAATGAAAAACTTACATACATTCAGACAATACTTAAAAAAATGCGAAAAGTATAGAAAAGTGAAATTAATCTCTTTTTTTAATGCAAATAACTGTTGACACATCAGGCCCCATATCCCCTCTCCTCCTGCTCTCTGCTTCTATCCCCTCTGCTGCTATCCCCTTGGTTACTGCTCTCTGCTGCTTTCCTCTCTGCTGCTATCCCCTTGGTTACTGCTCTCTGCTGCTTTCCTCTCTTCTGCTATCCCCTTGGTTACTGCTCTCTGCTCTGGCCTCTGCTGCTATCCTCTTGGTTACTGCTCTCTGCTCTGGCCTCAGCTGCTATCCCCTTGGTTACTGCTCTCTGCTGCTTTCCTCTCTGCTGCTATCCCCTTGGTTACTGCTCTCTGCTGCTTTCCTCTCTTCTGCTATCCCATTGGTTACTGCTCTCTGCTCTGGCCTCTGCTGTTATCCTCTTGGTTACTGCTCTCTGCTCTGGCCTCAGCTGCTATCCTCTTGGTTACTGCTCTCTGCTCTGGCCTCAGTTGCTATCGCCTTGGTTACTGCTCTCTGCTGCTTTCCTCTCTTCTGCTATCCCCGTGGTTACTGCTCTCTGCTCTGGCCTCTGCTGCTATCCTCTTGGTTACTGCTCTCTGCTCTGGCCTCAGCTGCTTTCCCCATGGTTACTGCTCTCTGCTGCTTTCCTCTCTGCTGCTATCCCCTTGGTTACTGCTCTCTGCTCTGGCCTCTGCTGCTATCCCCTTGGTTACTGCTCTCTGCTGCTTTCCTCTCTTCTGCTATCCCTGTGGTTACTGCTCTCTGCTCTGGCCTCTGCTGTTATCCTCTTGGTTACTGCTCTCTACTCTGGCCTCAGCTGCTATCCCCTTGGTTACTGCTCTCTGCTCTGGCCTCAGCTGCTATCCCCTTGGTTACTGCTCTCTGCTGTTTTTCTTTTGCTTTACTCTTTGCTGCTATCCACTCTACACTTACTCTCTGCTGCTATCCCTTTACTGATCTCTGCTGCTCTATCTGATCAGATAGATGACAGTAATCACGTCGACATTCCGAATGTCAACACCACAATGTTGACATGAGATTGTAGACACGGTTCAAACTGTGGACGGGCACCACGTCTGCATCCTCAGAATGTCAACATGACCACAATGTTGACATCTGAAATATCGCTATGTTAAATTTTTACATTCTCAGAATGCCAATAGTTAAGTGCTGGTTGCAGGCAGAGGTTAGGGTTAGATTGTGGGGGAGGGGGAGGGTTAGGCTCCACGGGGAGGTTTAGCGATATGTATTAGAGATTAGTTGGGAAAATACTCACCAGAACATCGCTGGTGAAATGTCACCACCAGAACCGCTTCTGATTTGACTGCCAGGACCCAGAAGAAGATTCTGCAGCTGCTGCCAGGTGAAGGTAAGACACTGCTAAGCTACTAGGGATGGTTTGCCAACATCATGTCAACATATCATCCATGTAGATATGATGAATGTTTACATGGTCACTGTCAACATGCTAAGCATGTTGACATGTTGCATGTTGACAATTCAACCATGTCAACATTCTCCTGTTGATATGATGATTTGTCGACATAACTTGTTGAAAAATCATACCACACCCTTCCATGGGTGGTCTTCAGTATGCCGACTGACGGGATCCCGGCGCACAGTATACCGGCGCCGGAATCCCGACAGCCGGCATACCGACACTTATTCTCCCTTGTGGGGGTCCACGACCCCCCTGGAGGGAGAATAAAATAGCGTGGCGAGCGCAGCGAGCCTGCAAGGGGCTCATTTGCGCTCGCCACACTGTCGGTAAGCCGGCGGTCAGGCTCCCGGCGCCGGTATGCTGGTCGCCGGGAGCCCGACCGCCAGCATACCATACTGAACCGCCTTCCATACCTCCCAACTGTCCTCATTTTGGGGGGATAGTCCCATTTTCCAGGGACTGTTTCACTGCACCCTAATGGCACGCGCAAATGTCCATCCTGCAGCCACCGCAAAGTTGGGAGGTATGCACCTTCTCCTGCTCTCTGCTGTTATCCCCTCTTCTCCTCCCTGATGCAATCACTCTTCTCTCCCCTAACATTATCCATATTCTTCCCCTGCTACTATTACTCTTCTCCCTGAAGCTCTCCCTTCTTCTCCCCGATTCTGTCCTCTTCTCCCCACTAACATTATCCATTATTCTTCCCATGACACTATCACCTCTCTTCCCTGACGCTCCTCCTCCCTCTTCTTCCCCTGACACCATCCCTTCTTCTTCCGCAACCACCATTCCCTCTTCTCACCCCTTACTCTATTCTCTATTCTCTCTCTTCCTCCCAAGACCCTATCCCATTTCCTCATCCCTGTCACTATTGTTCTCCTTATTCTATTAATTCTCATTTTTCTCCCCTTTCTCTATCTCACTGCAAATTTCCCCTGAGATATTTTTTGAAGATATATTTAACTCCAATCCAGCGTCAATATACAGAGAATTAAATATGAAAATGTGCACTAGGGAAAAGCTATAAATGTTTGATAGATTTACTGTTGAAATAAAGAATAGTCTGTGTGGGAAATATACACTAGGGTCATAAACATTTTATAGGCAAAAGTAAATATAGATGCCAAATCTGACAGTGAATCCTCCCCAATCTGCATGCTGAGACTTGACCACCAATGTGAGATTATAGAAAAAAATCTAAATAGCAAGTCTACACCTCTGTAGCCACAACCCGCACTTTGTAATGAAGTGGTCCATCTGAACTTGGCAATAAACAGACGTTTTTTGCATGGTTACACAAACACATCTGCTCAGAACAGAACCTCTGAATGTGTACAGTCTACATGGATATGATTGACATTTAAATGGTCTAGGTAATGACTTTGGTTTCAACCATGCTCAGACCTGGTCCAAGAGGGTAATTAGTATTGGGTAGGTCTGTCCTCTGGCATATGCACATGTGGTATTCCGGGAATGCTGTGAAGGTTGTGCAGGGGAAACCAACAGGTATGTAAATGAGGGACTGAATACGGCATGTTCCATTTAAAACCGAATATTGTGCACTTAAGTGTTATGTGTACGTTTATACCTGTATTATGACTGTAAAAAGTTATTAGTGTCAGGAAAGATAATTTGACAATGGATCTCTACCTATATAGTTTATGTGACAATACAAATTGGTAGGTAGCTTATGAGGTTGTCGCAAGACTCTTATTTAGATTATAGGGCTTAACACAAGGCAGAAATGTCTTTACTGAAGTTTATATCACAGACAGCATACCTTCACCTCTATTCTGGCTGCTGCAATGTCCTAAATTGCTGTCCCCGCACCTTGAGGTAACTGAATCCAGGAGATTGCTGTAATCTCTTACTGGTAGCACCCATCCATATAGACCCCACACCTTCTTTTCCTGCAGAACCTTCTCTTAGAGTAATTATTGTAATTCAGTTAAACTCCATATCAGGTGCTAGAAAAGGGGAGAGGTCACAACAAACAGCAGACAGAGAAGGGGGGTGCTCCCCCCCCAATATCCCCCCAGCACACCGACTATTAACTGTAACAATACTTGAACCTATCTGGTAATAGAATTTCAGTGATATTGGTTACATGCATTTGTAAAGACATGGTTAGCTGCTGAGCAGTGTCAAGGCTTCTCCGATATCAGCAGTCCTAACACTACATAATGATGGCCATGAGATTTGCCAACAGTAAGGCCTCATGATAAAGGCTCATACAAAACTGCGATTGTGGAGGGCGGGGAGGATGGCCAGAGTTCCGGTGGTGGTGGGCACAGTGGGGCAAGTGGGCCGTGCAGGTGCTGGTGGCGCCCCCTCTACTGGCCCTGCTTGCAACCACCTAGTTATGCCACTGGTCTTAAGAGCTTGTTTGAAGTTTTGTAGAGGGATGGAAAGTCTGATGGGGAGAGGTAGAGAATTCCAGAGATAGGGAGCAACACATGCAAAATGTTGTAGGCAGGAATGGGAGGAAGTAATCAGTTGGGAGGAGAAGCTGCATGCATTTGTGGAGCAAAGAGGACAGTCGGCAATGTAAAGGGAGAGAAGGTCAGAGATGTTAGAGGGAGAGAAATGGGTGAGAGCCTTATAAGTGAGGGTGAGAAGCTTGAATTGAATTCTGAAGGGGAAGGAGAGCCAATGTCGGGCTTAGTAGAGTGGAGAGGTGGAATAGTATGTTTGGCGAGGAAGATAAGCCGAGCAGCAGCATTGAGAATAGAGTGGAGTGAATAGAGGCCAGATAGGATATTACCCAGTAGAGGAGGTGCCACCAGCAGCTGCACGCTCGCCCCATTGTGGCCACCGCCACCAAAACTTTGCCCTACACAATCACAGTGCCCCCAAGCCATCCACCCGCCAGCCCCCCACCATGCCATGTCTGCTTGCTGCTAGGAGTATACTCCCTTTCTAATGAACATAGTGCCATACCTGGTAGCGGACAGAATGTTGTGCCAGGGCTGCAGTCCGGGTCCCAGGTGTTTGCGGGGCACACATGCCAGCACAGGACGCTCAGGTGCAGTGCTGTCTCCCTGACAGCATCTGCTCGCAGCTCTTGGGAGTAAATGGCGAAGGCCAGGGAGGAGGGAGCCAATGGTGAGACTTGCTGTGGAAGAGACCACTGACCCCTTCTGTGCCAGACCGCAGTGATCTGGATACGCATTATTGTCATGCCGGACCTTGCACACAGTCCCCGACTGGTCCCGGCTTCTAGCTCCTGTCTCCCATATGTTAAGATTAAAGGGAGGGGAGGGAGGGGGGGGGGTGACACACAAGAAGGGCCTAGAAGTGTGTGTGTGGGGGACACACAGAGAGGCAGAGTATGATTGCGTGCTGAGTGACGATGCAGGGGGAGATGATGGTGTGCTGAGTGGTGACGTAGGGGGAGGTGATGGTATGTTGAGTGACACTGACAATGCAGTGGGCGGTAATGGCGCGCTGAATGACAATGCAGGGGGAGGTAATGGTGTACTGAATGATGATGCAAGGGGAGGTGATGGTGTGCTGAATGACAATGCAGGGTGGGAGATGGTGTGCAAAGAGATGACTCAGGAGGAGATGATGATGTGCAGAGAGATGATGCAGGGGGGAGATGATGGTATGAAGAGAGACGACACCAGGGGAGGTGATGGTGTGCTGAGTGATGACGCAGGGGTAGGTGATGGTGTGCTGAAAGACGTCGCAGGGAGAGGTGATTGTGTGCTGAGTGATGACACAGGGGGAAGTGACAACGCAGGGGGTGGTGATGGTGTGCAGAGAGATGACGCAGGGAGGTGAGGGTGTGCTGAGAGAAGACGCATGGGGGAAGGTGATGGTGTGCTGAAAGACGATGCAGGGGGTAGGAGATAGTGTGACTGAGAGACGACACGAGGGGGGAGATGATAGTATGACTGAGAGATGCAGCGGGGAGATGGTGTGGCTGAGAGACGCAGGGGGAAGATGGTGTGGCTCAGAGACGCAGGCGGCAGGATGTGACACAGGGGCAGGATGTGAGTCTGGTTGAACCGTTGTATGATGCTGACCTTGTTAATATTCTTACACAAACAGGCATCTTCTGGGCGATGTTATCTCCTACATTAATAGTGAATACCATCTGAAGGCGCCGTCTGCTTTAGAGGATACATTTCTTCAGAGGTTTCACATTTTGAGAAACCATCATATAGGTAACATGCATGTGGAATGAAAATAATGTTCCTAGTGTTATGTGAAACAGGTGGCATCTCATGTTGGCACGCCCCATTTTTAGTGGCCATGCCCCTTCTGGTATGTGGCCACGCCCATTTAATTATTTCTTTGGGGGGGTGTCATTTTTAATCTTGCCCTGGGCTCCAAAAAACGTAGTTACACCTTTGCTTAATACCACTTCTTCATAAAAGCCCAGGGCCGAAATTTACTAAGATGGGAGTTCTATTTAAGATGGGATGTTACCCATAGCAACCGATCAGATTCTACTTCTCATTTATCTAGCACCTTCTAGAAGATAATACCTGGAATCTGATTGGTTGCTATGGGCAACATCCCATCTTAAATAGAACTCCCATCTTAGTAAATTTACCCTCAGGTGTCTCTCATCCTAAGCCTTTGTTCTATGCCCACTATATACCTTATCTATGTCACCCTTGTCCATCTGCCCCTCCCCTTTAGAATGTACGCTTTCACAAGCGGGGCCCTCTTCCATCATGTGCTTTCCTATTCTTACCTACTCCTTACAACAGCACCTAGCCCTCAGTTTTGGCCACCCTGATGCTTTTTCAGTGTCATATCCGTTGATGCAGCAATATTTATATACCAGTATACTTATCCTTCATTGTCTTGTACTGTATGTAGCTGTTTTTTTTGTTTAGTTCATTTGTTTATGTACTAAACAAAAAAAACAGCTACTTACATTACAAGACAATGAAGGATAAATATACTGGTATATAAATATTGCAGAGTCCCGATCACTATGGCCAGTAGTGATTAGGCATCTGGCGTCCCCTCCTCCTCACCTAGCGGCTGCAGTGCAGCCTTGCACTATGATACCGCATGGCAGCACCCCTTTCTGTGAGCTGCCCCATCAGACATAGGCCTACTTCCCTTGGATGGGATGCCGCAACTGCCACTCCTAGTATAGCATGCTGCTTGGGCTGGTACTTGGCTCCTGCTGGCATTACAGCTGCCCCAGGCTGTGGAGCTGCACTAATACAGTCGTCGGAGAGGAGGAGGTGGGAGCAGAGGAGTGGCTGCAGGTCCCAGCCCAAGCTGAGGATCAACCTACAGGCCTGCAGGCAGCCTTCCTGGGAGCCCTGGCATGAGCAGGGATAATGACCTGCCTCAAGATAACAAATCCCTCTATGTAGGTGTGATGACCGCACAGAAGTACTTGCAGAGATGGTCGGTGGCTGCCTTCAGGTGAGTGCTCAATTCCCTTGTGCCAGTCCCCCATACAAGCCTGGCAGCTCACAGCTGGGCACACCAGCAGGGGCACCATCCTCACTGACTCCATGGTGCGGGGGTACTACTTGTCCATGGGCTGCTCTGTGTGATCTTCTGTGATCTACTACTGTGGGCATTAGTTGAAGAAGCAGTACTACTACTGTGTGCATTATGCATATAAGCAGCACTACTACTGTGGGCATTATGTGTAATGGGCACTACTGCGGGCATTATGTGTATTAGCAGCACTACTACTGTGGGCATTATATGTAAGGGACACTACTACTGTGGGCATTGGGTGTAGAAGAAGCACTACTACTGTGTGCATTATGTGTATAAGCAGCATTACTACATTGGGCTTATGTGTAAGGGACAGTACTGTGGGCATTGTGATTAAGGGGCACTACGGTGTGGCGCAACGTATGTAAGCATAACATATGTAAGGGGCACTAGTGTGTGACGTAACATGAATAAGGAACACTATTATGTCTGCCTCACTGGCCCAGTCCTCTTACGGACATGCCCTCTTTTGATTGGCTATTCCCCCTTTCCTGGTGGGCACACGCTGCACACTAGAGTGAACACTAAGGGGACATTTACTAAGCAGTGATAAGAGTGGAGAAGTGAGCTAGTGGAGAAGTTGTCCATGGCAACCAATCAGCACTGAAGTAACATCTATAATTTGCATACTGTAAAATGATACAGAGCTGGCGATTGGTTGATGGGGCAATTTCTCCACTGACTCACTTCTCCGCTCTTATCACTGTTTAGCAAATGTCCCCCTAAATCCCTTTACATTTTCCATACCCCCATGTCAGAATTCCCACTTCAACCACTGTAAATAATAATAATAATAATAATAAAAAAAAAAATGTCAGCGTAAGAGATGTCCTTGTGGAAGGACATCATGTATAGAGCAGAGATTTTGTTCAGAATAGTACCTAAAAATTAGGGAAGAGATGTAAAAAGGTGCAGTAATGGTTGAAGTTTTTGTAAGTTATGAATAAGGAGGAAGGAAGGAAGGAAGGAAGGAAGGAAGGAAGGAAGGAAGGAAGGAAGGAAGGAAGGAAGGAAGGAAGGAAGGAAGGAAGGAAGGTGTACAGTTTATTATTATGCCCCATTAGTTGTGTTTTTTCTCCCAAGTTTTGTCCGACTTCAGTAATCGGGTTTGATGTATCTACACAAGAGGTGATAGTGCCTGAGTAATGAGCAGCAGTAAGATCTGGGTCAGTGAAGGCACTGAAGGAGGCTGTGGAAAGGATCAAGACTGTCACAGATATGGTGCATATCTATATTGTAAAGATTCCTGCGTAACTGTCTATGGTGGAAATTGACTAAGGTCCCAAATTCATTCGAATCCATTCGAGTTTGTCTTGTTTTTTGTAAGTGTCATCTCGGTAATTTACTTAACACTAAACTTGGCAGTGTTTTGCCCCTTTGTTTTGTTTTTCACAGACGACTACACAAATATGAATGAATAGACCATCAGTCAAATGCGGTTGTTATTCAATACAACATGGTAATTTACCAAGGATTCGTATTTATGAATGCGTGCGGAAACATCTTAAACTCGGCCGCAAAAGGCCTCGATTCGTAGAAATGAAGACATTCCAAATAGTACTGCTTTTGGCTGGCGTGTTTAACATCTGGGATTACTCTCCAATTACTAAGGTGCGTGTTTAACATCAGGGATTACTCTCCAATTACTGATTTTGTAAATAGTGTAACATTTTACATTTGTTATAGTGTTTTTTTTTAACATACCACTTTTTACTGTATGCATTATACATTTCACTCTAAAATAAATGCAATTAAAGTTTTTCAGAACAATATAATAGCACAGTATTCTATGTGTACATTTTTTTGGGAGTATGTTTGGCCATGTTTTTTATTCTCCCTAAGGTGTTTTTTTAAAAATGTAAAAAAAATATTCAATTTTACCACTCTTTTCTATACCAATACTTAACCACTGCTGCATGTGTCATATATGTGGCTGGAATTTTACAATGCATGTTATATACTTCAACGACTGTACTCAAATTACTATAGTACGACTGTACTCAAATTACTATAGTACGACTGTACTCAAATTACTATAGAATTAATTTACAGACACTGTTTTCTTTTTCTCATTGGTTTTTGTTTGGTCAACCAAAAATTGGTACATTTGAAATAAAAAAATAAAACCATGACCTAAATTGCGACCATAACATGTAAAATGCTATTTGCATAAATTTTTCTATGTCCATTCCAAACAGAACAATCTTCCAACAAATTATTTTTCAGGTTGTCCTCTGGAGCTGGAAGTCCCTTTTCCACTCATGTCTGTTCGTGTTCGTGCAGAACGCCTTGATGGTGAGGTTGCAGGTGACACTAAGGGGGTTGTACCTGTAGAACTGGTGCTTGTTTGTTCAGAATGTTGAGTTAGATGCTGTGTAAGGTTTGTAAGAGTGACATTTAAGTCTCTAGTGGCTGTTGTGTGTGTTTCCATGACGCGGACCATGCTCTCTTGTGTAGTTTGGGTATATTTTAATATATGCACGTATGCTTGATGGCACCTCTGGTTCTCATCCATTAGTCTTTGTAATGAGTCTAGCATCCTGTTGTCTGCCCTCATTAATTCCAGGGTTTTAGCCATTCTGGTGATTTCTTTATTTTGTCTGCTGTTGAATCTGCAGAAGCTTACGCAAACAATCATGGTTATTTGCCTGTTGGGTGGACCAGCTGTCCAAAAAACCTGTTTCTGAGACTGAGGTAGTGGTGTGGTTGGGTTTATGCCGTGCAGTGTCAGATTGGGGCATGAAGGGCCCACCGGGGAAATGCAGTGGCAGGGGCCTATGTTTAGAGGCTTGGCAAACCATTAATGTATGGTTTGGGACCCTTGATAAATATATATAGTAAATACTGCTAGTGAATACATGATAATGTACCAGATTAATAACAGTAATGTACTGTAGTGAATACACCATAGTCCTGTGCAGTATAAGGTAACCTAAGTACAGTATAGTGTATAACTCAAGTGCTCAGTCTGGAACCTGATCTTTAAAGGAGGGGGTGGGCCCCCAGGCAGTGGTTTCCGCTGTACTCCTGTGAGCCAGTACCCCTGTGGTTTCCGCTGTACCCCTGTGAGCCAGTCCGACCCTGATGCCGTGTTCAGGTGTCCTCTGAGTGGGAGGAGTTCACATATGTGTAGTAGTTGGGTCAGGCGGTGGTATTGGTGTCAGATTTAATGTAAATGTCTGTTCATTGTCAGGTTGCTGCACTTGGGATGGCTGAGTTTACTGAAGAATGGTGTCCCCTGAAATGAGAGACCAGTTGTGTGTAAATATTTTTCCACCTAATGATGAATATCCTATGTGTTTTGCTTCCTAGGGCTAAAATTGGTAATTAACTTTAATACGTAAATTGTGGATGTTGTCCTTATCCACATTTTCAAATGTTTGTACACTTTTGGGTCATTATTTTGAAAAATTATATTCTGCATATGATTGTTTGCTATGGACAACATAAACACATCCATTTTATCAATATAAGTGTTTAACACCATAATGAGACGTTTGTTAGTGGTGCATTATTTACATCACCACTTTGTCAATAAGTTCCTCCCTTCAAATGTAAAACTACAATGTATGACTTATGGTAAAATGTGTGTGTGTGTGTGTGTGTGTGTGTGTGTGTGTGTGTGTGTGTGTGTGTGTGTTAAAGTATGTGTACTATTTGGTTTGTAATTTGTTTACTCACCAGGCAGGTGTGGCAAATGTGGTGATATTGGCTGCGGACTGTCCAGGAGTTGCAATGGTGGCACGGCTAATGCCTCCAACATGCGTCGGCGTGGTGGTGTGACGTGTACTGATCTTGATGACACACCCAGATTGCGTTTCCTTGGTGGCAACATGTGTGGGAATGGACCTAACAAATATAAAAATTATTGTATCGTATCCAAATTGATGTGATAAGAAACCCAATGCTAATGTACTTACCAGCTTCCTCAGCATCCTCAGCTTCAGTAGGGGTGGAGATTGGGCCAGAGGCTCTTTTGGAGTTTTTGAACACTGTAAATGGATATGGGGGGTCATTCCGAGTTGTTCGCTCGTTGCCGATTTTCGCAACGCAGCGATTATGTGGAAATGCGCATGCGCATGTTACGCATCGCGCTTGCGCTAAGTACTTTCACACAAAATTTAGTAGATTTACACAAGACCGACCGACGTTTTTTCATCGCTGGAAGGATCGTAGTGTGATTGACAGGAAGTGGGTGTTTCTGGGCTGTAACTGGCCGTTTTCAGGGAGTGTGCTAAAAATTGCAGGCGTGCCAGGTAAAAACGCAGGAGTGTCTGGAGAAATGGGGGAGTGGCTGGCCAAACACAGGGCGTGTTTGTGATGTCAAACCAGGAACTAAACAGACTGAGCTGATCGCAATCTAGGAGTAGGTCTGGAGCTACTCAGAAACTGCAGGGAATTATTTAGTAGCAGTTCTGCTAATCTTTCGTTCGCAATTCTGCTAAGCTAAGATACACTCCCAGAGGGCGGGGGCCTAGCGTTTGCAATGCTGCTAAAAGCAGGTAGCGAGCGAACAACTCGGAATGACCACCTTGAAGCATTTAACTAATGATTTTACATTTTTAATTTAAAAAATATGTTGCTACTAATGAATCCAAAACTGATGTTTTGCAAACTTGTATTTTGATTACAATCAAACAACACCATTATACAAAATGTTTGCTTAATTTTAAGACACTTATAACACATAATGTGACTAACCAGGTTTTTTTTGTTTTTTAAAACACCACGTATCTATCATTTTGAAAACATACAATGCAGATTTAAATACAGTATGGTAGGAATATTATTTATGCACAATACCCAAATAAGATAATAAGATTGGTTTGCATCATTCTACAACAAAAGCCATTACAAAGATTTCAACAACTGACCTTAACATACTGAAATGATAAACCTCTAAAAAAAAACAACAACCTGGCAAACATAGATATATATGGGTGTTGTCAGCATCCAAACTGATAACATATATTTGAAAAAGCATACTCGAATATTACAGAAAAATACATTAAAATAATGCACAGTACAAAGCATACTAATCTACAGTATATTTTATAATTAGTGCTGCTTCAAAATGAATAATTTTTTTTTTACCAGCCTCCTTGGGCCGATCTGTGTCCCAGACATAAGTTCCCCTCACTACTACCGGAGGAATCAGGTTCTGCAGGGGCTCCTCATACTCTAAATAAGAGGCCACAAAAGGACGCCCACCTCCTGTTTGGCGTGTAGACTTGGCCTCTTTGGCCATTTTGGCTTTCACATGGAGCTTAATGTCATAAAAGCGCTTTCTACAGGTCTCCTCTGTTCGCCTCAACAAACCCTCACTATTGACATCATCAACCACCTTATTCCAGATGAGTGTTTTTTTACGGGGCCACACCTTAGCAGACTCTGGGCCAAAAAGCTGGCGATTATACTTCATAATCACCCACACTATGGCCACATATTCATCAAAAGTAAACTTAACATTGCGCCCTGTCTTGGTCCTGGTTCGTGGCTGAGGAGCCACATCACTCTCACTAGAGGAGTCAGGCGCTTCCTCTGCCACCTCCTCCACCTCTCCCCCCTCACTAATATCCTCCACCTCACTAATCTTCTCAACCTCACTAACCAAATAACACAGAATAATCAAAAATAAAGACAAACAAAACACACTTCTCCACTACCTCTACACAGCGCGCACACACACACACACACACACACACACACACACACACACACACACACACACACACACTGACAAGAGACTAAATGAAAAAATACACAGAAAATAAGAAAAACTACTAAATAACAATACAACAATAAAGACAAGACAACTTTTAAACACAATACAGCAATCAGAAATCGAAATACAACAATCCACAAAACTCACCAACTCCTCACACCACTATCTCTCACCTCTCCTTTATCTAAACCCACGAGGTGCGGATGGTTTGGGTCATATTCAAGGGTTAAAGTGAGCCGGAACAGGGTGGAACTGCGTTCCGTCAGTTCCGCCACCTCCGGCTCACCTCACCCGATGTATCCCCGGCGCCGCAGGGAGATGCCGGGAGCCTGCTGAGATTGTGTTACCAGCGGACGCCTGTCTCCCTGCACAGTGGCAGCCGGAGGCAGGAGCTCAGTACTGAGCTCCGGCTTCCGGCTCTGTCAGTGCGCGCTATGGGAGAGACGTCATGACGTCTCTCCCATAGTCCCAAGGAGAGGATGCCGAGATCAGACACGGGAGCGGGGCTTGGTGAGTATTGTGTGTTGTTTTTGTTATTTTTTAATTTGTGTAGTGGCGCATCTACTGGGGGGCATCTACTGGGGGCATACTACTGGGGGGCATTACTACTGAGGGGCATCTACTGGGGGCAAACTACTGGGGGCATTACTACTGGGGGGCATCTACTGGGGGCAAACTACTGGAGGACATTACTACTGGGGGGCATCTACTGGGGACAAACTACTGGGGGCATCTACTGGGGGAAAACTACTGGGGGGCATTATTACTAGGGGCAAACTACTGGGGGACATTACTACTGGGGCAAACTACTGGGGGACATTACTACTGGGGGGCATCTACTGGGGGCAACCTACTGGGGGGCATCTACTGGGGGCAAACTACTGGGGGGCATTATTACTGGGGCAAACTACTGGGGGACATTACTACTGAGGGGCATCTACTGGGGGCAAACTACAAGGGGACATTACTACTGGGGGGCATCTACTGGGGCAAACTATGGGGGGGTCTACTGGGGGCAAACTACTGGGGGGCATTATTACTGGGGGCAAACTACTGGGGGCAAGCTACAACAGGGCAAACTACAAGGGGGCAAGCTACTGGGGGCAAACTACAAGGGGGCTAACTACTGGGGGCATAACTACAGAGGCAGTACTACTGGGGGTGTAACTACAGGGGCATTAAATACTACTTGGGGGCATTACTACTGGGGGCTAAACTACTGGGGACATAACTACAGGCGCTAAACTACTTGGGGGCATTACTACTTGGAGGCATTACTACTGGGGGCTAAACTACAAGGCGGCATAACTACAGGGGCTAAACTACTGGGGGCATAACTACAGGGTCTAAACCACAAGGGGGCAAACTACAGGGGGGCATTACTACTGGGGACATTACTACTGGTGGCTAAACTACAAGGGGAAAACTACTGGGGCTAAACTACTGGGGTCATTACCACTGGGAGGCTAAACTAAAGGGGGGGTAAACTACTGGGGTCATAACTGCAGGGGCATTACCACTGGGGGCATAACTGCTGGGGCTAAACGACTGGGGGCATTACTACAGGCAACATTACTACTGGGGGCAATACTACACAGGAGCATTACCATTAAGGGCATTACTACTGGGGGCACTACTAATGAGGGCATTGTAAAGGGGGCACTTCATAAGGGGCATCACTCCTGAGGACATAAGGGGCACTACTACCGGGGGCATCGCATAAGGGTCACCACTTCTATGGGCTCTATAGTATAGATGTGCATCGGGCATTTTTAGTGTTTTGTGTTTTGGTTTTGGATTCGGGTCCGCGTCGTGTTTTGGATTCGGACGCGTTTTGGCAAAATCACCCTTTCGGGTTTTGGATTCGGATGCGTTTTGGATTTGGGTGATTTAAAAAAAAAACCTCAAAAACAGCTAAAATCATAGAATTTGGGGGTAATTTTGATCCTATAGTATTATTAACCTCAATAACAATAATTTCCACTCATTTCCAGTCTATTCTGAACACCTTACACCTCACAATATTATTTTTAGTCCTAAAATTTGCACAGAGTTTGCTGGATGACTAAGCTAAGCGACCCAAGTGGGCGGCACAAACACCTGGCCCATCTAGGAGTGGCACTGCAGTGTCAGACTTAAAAAAATAGTCCCAAACAGCACATGATGCAAAGAAAAAAAGAGGTGCACCAAGGTCGCTGGATGGCGGTCGCTGGATGGCTAAGCTAAGCGACACAAACACCTGGCCCATCTAGAATTAGACTCCAGTATCATGTGAATTATAAGGCAATATCACTCGAATTATTCGTTATAATCAATGGAATTATTGGTCCAAATCACTGGAAGAAAATTACAAAATTACTAGAATTAAAAGCCAGTATCACAGGAATTATTTGTTTTAATCAGTGGTATTATTGGTCCAAATCACTGGAAGAAAATGACAAAATCACTGGAATTAAATGGCAGTAATGTTGGGAATTACAGTATATCAAATGGCAGTACCCAGTGGCGTAAGTTCGTCACAGTTGACCGGAGGCAAGATAAATATTGGTGCCCCCCATTTCCTATATCAAGATAAATATATGTATGTATGTATGTATGTATGTATGTATGTATGTATGTATGTGTGCATGTGTGTGTGTATATATATATATATATATATATATATATATACACTGCTCAAAAAAATAAAGGGAACACTAAAATAACACATCCTAGATCGGAATGAATGAAATACTCTTATTAAATACTTTGTTCTTTACATAGTTGAATGTGCTGAAAACAAAATCACACAAAAATGATCAATGGAAATCAAATTTATTAACCCATGGAGGTCTGGATTTGGAGTCACACTCAAAATTGAAGTGGAAAAACACACTACAGGCTGATCCAACTTTGATGTAATGTCCTTAAAACAAGTCAAAATGAGGCTCAGTAGTGTCTGTGGCCTCCACGTGCCTGTATGACCTCCCTACAATGCCTGGGCATGCTCCTGATGACCTGTAACACTAACAGCAGACACTTTACTGATGGAGTTATTTGCTCCTGTGCAGGAAGCATGAGAATTCTAACTATATGAAGTTACGTGTAATTGTCAGAGAAGTAACTTCATATAGTTTAAATTCTCATATTTCCTATACAGGAGCAAATAGCTTTATCAGTAAGGTGTCTGCTTCCAGTGTAATAGGTTGTGGTTTCTAATCCTGGGTGTAATACTTGTAAAATGTGTATATTCAGTATAATAAAGAGGGTGCGATTTGTAAGGTGCAGGGACCAGTGAGGAAGTTGGCCACTGAAAAGACAGTGACAGCTATCAATTAACTTAATTCAATGGTGTCACAGAATGGGAGGAGAGGTGCCCCCTTCAGAGCAGGAGCCCGGCGGCAGATGACTCCATTGCCTCCCAGAGTTCTGCCTCTGGCAGTACCACTGAACATATACGGAAGTGTCAGACAGGATGGCACTTTTTAAAAAAATAGTCCCCAAACTGCACATGATGCAAAGAAAAGAGAAAAAGAGGTGCACTGACACTGAGCACTGACCAGTGATTCTGAGCACTGATAATACTACTGAGCAGTGATACTAAGCACTGATGATACTACTTAGCAGTGTTACTGAGAACTGACACTGAGCAGCACGATGCAGCACAAGACAGTGAGCTCTGACCAGTGATACTGAGCACTGATGATACTACTGAGCAGTGATACTGAGCACTGATGATACTACTGAGAACTGACACTGAGCAGCACGATGCAGCACAAGACACTGAGCACTGCCCAGTGATACTGAGCACTGATGATACTACTGAGCAGTGATACTGAGCACTGATGATACTACTGAGAACTGACACTGAGCAGCACGATGCAGCACAAGACACTGTACTAGTATTAGTAATGTAGTATTACTGAGCACCACAATGCAGCACAAGACAATGAGCAGTGATACTGAGCACTGATGATACTACTGAGAACTGACACTGAGCAACAAGATGCAGCACAAGACACTGTACTAGTATTAGTAATGTAGTATTACTGAGCAGCACAAGACAATGAGCAGTGATACTGAGCACTGATGATACTACTGAGAACTGACACTGAGCAGCACGATGCAGCACAAGACACTGTACTAGAGTTAGTAATGTAGTATTACTGAGCAGCACAAGACAATGAGCAGTGATACTGAGCACTGATTATACTACTGAGAACTGACACTGAGCAGCACGATGCAGCACAAGACACTGTACTAGTATTAGTAATGTAGTATTACTGAGCACTACGATGCAGCACAAGACAATGAGCTGTGATACTGAGCACTGATGATACTACTGAGAACTGGCACTGAGCAGCACGATGCAGCACAAGACACTGTACTAGTATTAGTAATGTAGTATTACTGAGCACCACGATGCAGCACAAGACAATGAGCAGTGATACTGAGCACTGATGATACTACTGAGAACTGACACTGAGCAGCACAATGCAGCACAAGAGACTTTACTAGTATTGGTAATGTAGTATTACTGAGCAGCACAAGACAATGAGTAGTGATACTGAGCCATGATGATACTACTGAGAACTGACACAGTGGGTAATTCCAAGTTGATCGCAGCAGGACATTTTTTAGCAGTTGGGCAAAACCATGTGCACTGCAGGGGGGGCAGATATAACATGTGCAGAGAGTTAGATTTGGGTGGGTTATTTTGTTTCTGCGCAGGGTAAATACTGGCTGCTTTATTTTTACACTTTAATTTAGATTGCAGATTGAACTCACCACACCCAAATCTATCTCTCTCTGCACATGTTATATCTGCCTCCCCTGCAGTGCACATGGTTTTGCCCAACTGCTAACAAAGTTCCTGCTGCGATCAACTCAGAATTACCCCCACTGAGCAGCACGATGCAGCAGAAGACACTGTACTAGTATTAGTAATGTAGTATTACTGAGCACCACAATGCAGCACAAGACAATGAGCAGTGATACTGAACACTGATGATACTACTGAGAACTGACACTGAGCAGCACGATGCAGCACAAGACACTGTACTAGAGTTAGTAATGTAGTATTACTGAGCACCACGATGCAGCACAAGACAATGAGCAGTGATACTGAGCACTGATGATACTACTGAGAACTGACACTGAGCAGCACGATGCAGCACAAGACACTGTACTAGTATTAGTAATGTAGTATTACTGAGCACCACGATGCAGCACAAGACAATGAGCAGTGATACTGAGCACTGATGAAACTACTGAGTGAGAACTGACACTGAGCAGCACGATGCAGCACAAGACACTGTACTAGTATTAGTGAGCAGCACAAAAGCACTCTGGAATTGTCACCATCCCAGATACCACTGTGACTGGAATGATGACCGATGCACAGTCACAGGACATTACTATCACAGCACCCTACAGCAGCAAGATGCAGCACAAGAGAGACACTGTACTAGTATTACTGAGCAGCAATAAGCACTGATACTGAGCACTGATACTGAGAACTGACACTGAGAGAACGTAGCCACGTCCTCTCTGTACTCTCTACAATGCCCGAGTGAAAATGGCGGCGATGCGCGACTCTTTATATGGAATCCGAATCTCGCGAGAATCCAACAGCGGGATGATGACGTTTTGTCTCGTTCGGGTTTTCCGAGTCAGGCGGGAATAACCGAGCCAGGCTCGGACCCGTGTTTGACACGTGGAGTTCAGGGGGGTTCGGTTCTCGGCGAACCGAACCCGCTCATCTCTACTCTATATAAGGGACACTACCATTGTGGGCACTACCAGTACAGTGGACATTGCATAAGGAGCATTACTACTGTGGGCATTGTATAAGAGGCGCTACTGCTGTGGGCATTATGTGTATTATGGGGGTGCTATCTACTGTGGGCATTATTACTATAGCTTGACCATGCCCCTTTCTTTTTGAGACCATGCCCCTTTTTTGTGGCTGCGCGCCATACCTTTGTTGCATGGGCGCCGTGAGGAGGGGGGTGAGTTCCACCTCCTCTCTAGGATCACTTTATCACTGGTCGTATTTATATGGCTGCACTTTGACACTCCCACGTATTCTACATAACCAATCATGCATCACATTCAAAATCTAAAGTAAATGTAAAAACTCGGCCGCACTGTCCACAAAACACTGCCGCACTTGAAAATTACGAATCATGCATCCAAATACCCATGTTCGGCAGAACACAGACACATGCGGCCGGAAAAAACACACCAGAAATACGAATGACATCGACATCGGAAAATACTAATATGACAAACACGGTAGATTAGTAAATTACGGATTTTAAATTAAAAAAGTTGCAATTTTGCACGGCCGATGTCAGTCGACTTCTATTTCGACTGAAATCGGCAGAAATACGAATGATAGTAAATTTCCCCCTATGTTGTTATACAGGAAAGGGATGTTGGAAGAGATGAAAGTACGCTATATTGACAAAAGTCATTGGACACTGACAGTAGATTGAGATTTTATTGACATCAGTACCTTGTAGGTCCATCCCGTGCAGTGATTACTGCAGACTCCCTTCTTGGCAAACTGTCCACAAGTTCCTGGACAACAGCATGTGGTATGCTTTGTCATTCCACCTTAAGGGCCTAATTTAGATCTGATCACAGGAGCAAAATTGTTCTCTAATGGGCAAAACCATGTGCACTGCAGGGGGGAGGGGGGGGGGGCAGATATAACATGTGCAGAGAGAGTTAGATTTGGGTGGGGTGTGCTCAAACTGAAATCTAAATTGCAGTGTAAAAATAAAGCAGCCAGTATTTACCCTGTACAGAAACAAACTAACAAACCCAAATCTAACTCTGTCTGCAAATGTTATATCTGCCCCCCCCCCCCCTACAGTGCACATGGTTTTGCCCATTAGAGAACAATTTTGCTGCTGCAATCAGGTCTTAATTAGGCCCTAAGTACAGTGACCAACTGCAATTTTGAAGAAGGGTTAGTTGCCTTAGAATGCACCCATCGCTCCAGTTCATACCAGAGGTTCACAATGGGGTTAAGATCTGCACTATGAGCTGGTTAGTCCATCCAGGTTACCGAAATTTCTGTATACCAGTCCAGCGTTGCTCTGGAAACATGACATAGCACAGACTACAATGATCCCCTTTTCAAACTTGGTTTCCTTCTTCCAGCAAGCCATTTCATTAGCAAATGATCTAATCATTGCCCCTCTACCCGTGTTATACCTCCGCAAACATGCATCTGTTTTGCCTACACATACCCTCCAACTGTACCTTTTTAATAGGTACAGTACCTTTTTTTCATGGTCTGTACCGATTTTTGGCTCTCCAAACGTCCATTGAAAGTATAGGAAAAGGGGCGTGACCATGCCCCCCTTTACCCGCAGCCACGCCCCTTTTTCGGATTTGTACCGATTTTTCTGTGTAAAATGTTGGAGGGTCTGCCTACATAGTGTATTAGGTTAATAATATATTTGTAATACATTCCCTCACTCCAATGTGACACTCACTAACAATGTCCGGTGGATTGGGTAGGTCCTGAGAATCGGGTACACTGCAACAGGACTGCTTTATCTTTTTACCTTGGCAGAGAGGTGAAAGCAACATAACCCCAGACTCAATAAGAATACAGTTTTAAATAAACTTCCTTTATTCAAGGAAACTATTTCTCAGGTAGCTTAGGTCAGTAAAGTCACAGAAACAGGTTTCCACAATACATTAAATGAGTAAATGTTTACAGATGTCATTCACAGAGCCGGCCATAGCTATAGGCAAACTAGGCAATTGCCTAGGGCATTTGATATGCCCAGGGGCATCAGCAGCTTCTGCTGATTAAAATGATATGCAGCATGCCTATATTCTGTGTGTAACATTTCATATGCAGATACAGCCACAGTCTCACACAGTATAAAGGCATGCTGTATATCATTTTAATCAGCAGAAGCTGCTTGTGCATCCTAGCCACATAACAATGCAAATAAGATGCATTTTCATTAAAAAATGTGCCCGACGTTAGCACTGAGGCAAGATTTATGAGGACACATCTGTATCCAAGCAGAGGCAAAGGTCACAGTGTTAGCAGCAGTGTGAGTGCTGTGTGCATGTGAGTGGGTTGGTTGTGCAGTAGTGTTCGGAATATGTGTAAGGAGCATTATGTGTGTCATGTAAAAATGCATTAATGTGCAACATATGTATAAGGGGCACTATGTGTCATTATGTGTATAAGGGCATTAATAATGTGTGGCATACAGTATGTGTAACAGGGTACTACTGTATTTGTCATTATGTGTATAGGGGCACTAACAATGTGCAGCAAATGTGTAGGGGGCACTATGTGTGTCATTATGTGTATTAGGGCATTAATAATGTGCGGCATATGTGTAAGGGACATTCTGTGTAAAAGGGCATTAATAAAGGTTGTCATAATGTGTAAGCACATTATGTTTAGAAGGACATTAATAATGTGTCTCATATGTGTTAGGGGCATTACTGTGTGGAATTATGTGTTTAAGGTGCTCTTCTATGTGGTGTTGCGTATAGAAAGGGTACTACTGTGTCGTCTAATGTGAATAAAGAGCAATAGGGTGTAGTGTAATGTGAATAAGGAGCAATTCAGTGTGATGTAATGTGAATAAGGGGCTCTACTGTGAGGAGTAACGTTTATAAGGTAAAGTGATACTACTGTGGGATGTAATATTAATTATGGAAACTATCGCATGATCAAATGTGAATAAAGTGCAGTACTGTGTGGCGTATTTGGAATTGGGGTTACTATTGTGTGGCCATGCCCCTTGCCAGCAAAAACACACCCCTTTTTGGGCTGTGCGCCAAATGTGCGAACTGTTCCTATTTAAAATATAGGGGGTACAAACACCAAAATAAGGACTGTTATGGCTGAGGGGTGATGGTGCTGGTAAAGAAGTGCAAGGTCAGAGGCGGAACCAGGGGTGGTGCTAGGGGGCACCAGCCAAAATCTTGCCTAGGGCATCATATTGGTTAGGGCCGGCTCTGGTCATTCACTTCACACCCACAAAAGATATAAAAATTTGTTATAAAGGAGCTAGTACTGTAAGGACGGAATTCACAGTTCTTAGTGTAACATTCAAAGTAAAAAACTTATTTCACCGCAAATTGTAATCCTATACAAATGTTACAATAAATATACAAAGTGCGTCTTCACTACAGAGAACTTAGCCTTCTGCCATATATTACCAAACAATATATAATTCTGATCACACAACACTAATATTAAAACTAAATTGTATGGATATATATATATATATATATATATATATATACATATTTATATAAAAGCAGGAATGTGCTTATCCTTTTCTTACTTAAACTTCTTCTATGGCACCAAACCCTGCGGTTTTCTGCCACCCTGATACTCATGTCAGTGTCGTCTGCTGCTGTAGATATGTCTATTTACCCTGTACTTGTCCTATATTCACACCCTCCAACATTTTACACATAAAAACCGAGGCAAAATAGTAAAAGGGGGCGTGGTCATGGGTAAAGGGGCGTGGCCATGCCCCCTTTCCTATACATTCAATGGAAATTTGGAGAGTCAAAAATTGGTACAAAGCCCTTTTTGGCAGGTACAGACCATAAAAAAAGCTACTGTACTTGACAAAAAGGTACAGTTGGAGGGTATGTTTATTGTCTTCAACTGTAAGTCACTGTTTTCCTGTGTTGATTATTTTGTTTATGTACTCTATACTTGGGCTCTGCGGAACCCTTGTGGCGCCACATAAATAAAGGATAATAATAATAATAATAATTATATATATATATATATATATATATATATATATATAGATGCAAAAATGAACCGTCACTCGTTGCCGTTTCCAGTGGTGTGCGGTGCCTTCAGTGGGAAATGTGTAGCAGACTTGGAATACTGCGGCACTCGTAATTGATGAAAAAAAGTACACTTTATTGAGTCAAGTCCATGATAAAAATGCCATACACGGCCAACGTTTCGGTGCCATGCACCGTTGTCAAGGCAGGCATGCAGAAAGGGACAAACAAAACATTTAAAATGCACTCACCTAAATAGATGATAAATCACTGCCCGGCGGGAGAGCCGGGTCCGGCGTTCGCATCCGCCCGCCTCGGCCTGCCGATGCGTCACATCCGGTAACGTCAGACGGCATCCGCTTTGGTTACCATGGCAACGCGTCCAGTTTCCCTGGCGACGCGTCTATTAGCCGGGCCAAATGCAGGATGTCTCTAACTCATCTCCCCGGCCCTCACCGCGGGCGTCTACAATAAAACAGAAATACATAATCACAGAATGGGAAAAATATGTTCAAATGCTAATGTTAAAGTGTGTATATAACAAATAACTCGTTACTGTGAATAATGTATATAGAGGATGGCAAGTGGTCACGCAGACCGTGGCAGCAACAATCTGTGGCTAGACCAATATCACAGAGGTTAACTTGAAACAACAGAAACAGGAAGTCCTATTCATGGGTAGAGACCAACTGCTGCGTCCACGAGAACGTGCTAATAATACTGCTATACCATGGAAAATGGCGTTCAACACCTCAAGCCCGGTCGTGCAAAGAGCCAGTCGGGCACTGTGGCCCATTGTCGCCACGGACAAGGACCTACAGTGCTTCAGACACAAGAAACCGATGGCCTGCTTTACCAGGGGACGGAACATACGCGACATGGTGGTCCACACAGATATCACCGGGTTCAGTCAGACACCGGCGGATCCGTACTTTATGACACGACCCCCTGGCTGCTACAAATGTCCAAGATGCACTACGTGTAACCACATGATTACAGGCAGCCACTTCAAAAGTCCACATACTGACCGCAGATTCAAGATCAATTTTGCGTTATCATGTTTATCAACACATGTTGTGTATATTATCATCTGCCCTTGTAATAAATACTACGTGGGCAAGACAACACGGACAGTCCGAGAACGCATGGTCTTACATCGTTCATCCATCAATAAAGCCCTGAAGACCAAGGAGGCGGACCAACCCGTGGCCCGTCACTTTCTCTCAGCAGGACATTCCCTGGCGCAATTGAAACACATCTTGATTGACCACATACCAGTGTCCCTTAGAGGTGGCGACAGGGATGGCAAACTGCTCAAATGTGAGAGCAGGTGGATCCATGTTTTGAATACCGTGGCTCCTCACGGTCTCAATGAACGCCTTAATTGGAATGTGTTTAGATGACAGCCTCGTTGTTAGGTTGTTCCATCATTCGTTTCCTATTAATAATGTTTTGTAACTTCACGTGATTTGGTTAGTGAGCACCTTTGATTTGTGTCACCCCCAGGTCCCTGTAAACTGACACGCATCGTAGCTAAGTTAACCTCTGTGATATTGGTCTAGCCACAGATTGTTGCTGCCACGGTCTGCGTGACCACTTGCCATCCTCTATATACATTATTCACAGTAACGAGTTATTTGTTATATACACACTTTAACATTAGCATTTGAACATATTTTTCCCATTCTGTGATTATGTATTTCTGTTTTATTGTAGACGCCCGCGGTGAGGGCCGGGGAGATGAGTTAGAGACATCCTGCATTTGGCCCGGCTAATAGACGCGTCGCCAGGGAAACTGGACGCGTTGCCATGGTAACCAAAGCGGATGCCGTCTGACGTCACCGGACGTGACGCATCGGCAGGCCGAGGCGGGCGGATGCGAACGCCGGACCCGGCTCTCCCGCCGGGCAGTGATTTATCATCTATTTAGGTGAGTGCATTTTAAATGTTTTGTTTGTCCCTTTCTGCATGCCAACGGTGCATGGCACCGAAACGTTGGCCGTGTATGGCATTTTTATCATGGACTTGACTCAATAAAGTGTACTTTTTTTCATCAATTACGAGTGCCGCAGTATTCCAAGTCTGCTATATATATATATATATATATATATATATATATATATTTATTTATTTATTTATTTTATATATATATCTTCTATACTTATGAGAAAGTTGTAATGGTTGTGTCTGTACATAATTTTTTTTCTTCCAAAAACCTATTCCTTGAGACTGTGTATGAACTATGGAGACAATAGGTGTTTTTGTTTGATTGTTTGTCTGTCTGTTCATTACTGCATCATGCGAAAACTATGGGATGAATTTTTATTGTATTTTTACTATTGTATAGCTTAGTCACCTAGAAAGACACTGAGGAATGTATTATCTCAATGTGACATCAAGGAGAGGATAAATAAACGAAAATCCAGATGCTTGACACTCGGAGTGTACAGTGTGCAGGATCCTCAAGCCAAAGATGACTATATGTATATAGAGAAATACAGGAAGGTACTTATCCATCATGCAATACCATCAGGGAGAGAGCTCCAAATTTATTCTGCAGCACGAAAATGACCCCAAACATACAACCAATGTCATTAAAAACTATCTTCATCATAAAGAAGAATAAGGAGTTTTGGAAGTGATTATATGGGCCCACAAAGCCCTGATCTCAACTTCATCGAGTCTGCCTTGGATTACAAGAAGAGACAGAAGGACTTCAGCAAGCCTATGTCACAAAACGGAGGTTTACAGCGTTTCCCAGTCGCACTTTGTCCTACCTGCGGCGCAGTCCAAAGCACTGTCCGCCATTCGCTGGTCCATCCGGCATCCCGCGCTGTCAGTCACAGCATTAATTTCAATATAGTTAGGCTTCAGCTCCTTCCCGGCCTGCTATACCTGAGTCCACTCTAAAGCCTAGCCTGTAGTACTGCATGTTACTTCCTGATCAGCTGATTGTGCAGAGAACTCTCAAACCAGATAGTGTTTCCCTGACATGTGATCCTTCGGCCTATCACCAGAGAGCAAGGGGTATTTATTCCAGCTTCAAGCACTGGGAAGCTGTCAGTGCTTTGTTGTCCTCAAGCCTGTAGAGAGCTCCTGCAATTTCCTGAGACAGTGCATTACCAACTTCAGCACTTTCTGACTCCTATCTCCAGGATATCTGCAAACCTGCACTGGTTAACTCATCTACAGGATATCTGGAAACATGCACCGCTGGTTATCTCATCTCCATGATATCTGCAAGCCTGCACCGCTGGTTGTCCTATCTCCAGTATACCTGCAAACCTGCACCGCTGGTCAATACAATCTCCAGTATATCTGCAAGCCTGCATCACTGAGTATCCTATCGAGCTATCCTGAACAGCTGGTTCAGTCCCAGCTCCCAGCTATCCTGAACTGCTGGTTCAATTCCAGCTTCCAGCTATCCTGTACTGCTGGTTCAATCCCAGCTTCCAGCTAGCCAGCTAACCTGTATTGCTGGTTCAGTCCCAGTTTCCAGCTGTCCAGCTATCCTGTACTGCTGGTTCAATGCCAGCTTCCAGTTATCAATCTCTTCCACAAGTGTCAATCAACTTTCATTGCACTGGAATCCCAAGTGTTCTAGTTCCCCGTAGTTGTACAAAAACTGTGGTTAGCCATAGACTTTAGCCGAACCTGCCACGCCTGCATGAGCAGGTCATATATCAAGCCCGCACTATTCCGTCCTCGGGACTCAAGCCAACTAGCTACTAGAACTTGTCTAGTTCCACAAGTACCAACAACCATGACAGCCTACATCCACAGAAGATCTGTGGTTCTCCAAGATGTTTGGAACAACCTTCCTGCCAACTTCCTTCAAAAACTGTGTGCAAGTGTACCTAGAAGAATTGATGCTGTTTGGAAAGCAAAGAGTGGTCACACCAAATATTGATTTGATTAAGATTTATCTTCTGTTCATTCGCTTTGCATTTTGTTAATTGATTGATATGTGTGTACCGGCAAACTGTGATGGTCTGGAGCAAAGGAAAATTGCCCCGACCATCAACACGATTGCCGGTCTTTTAGATGTGTATCCAGCCTTAAACTGCACAACCGTCTGACTTTGGATGAATCTCTTGCACCAAGTAAAGAGTTGGTGCAAATAAGCACTGAGAGTGATGTATGGAGGTGGTGCGGCCAAATAGATAATACATGTGAAGATTAGCATTTATTTCCAAACACACAATGTGGCCGCATCTTCATCCAACTTGCTTCCAATCCTGAATCAGCCTCACAGAGTACAAAGGAATATGTCACCTACAGTGCCTTGCTAAAGTATTCACCCCCTTTGCATTTTTCATGTTTTGTTGCCTCACAACCTGGATTTAAAATGGATTGTTTGAAGGTTTGCATCATTTCATTCACAGAACATGGCTACAACATTGAAGATGTTTTTTTTTTATTGTGAAGCAAACAACGAATAGGACAAAATAACAGAAAACTTCAGCGTGCATAACCATTCACACCCCTAAATTCAGTACTTTGCAGAGCCACATTTTGTGGCAATTACAGTTGCAAGTCGCTTTGGACAAGTCTTTATGAGCTTGCCACATCTTGACACTGGGTTTGTGCCCATTCCTCAAGGCAAAACTGCTCCAGCTGCTTCATGTTGGATGGTTTCCACTTGTGAACAGCAATTTTCAAGTCTGGCCACAGATTCTCAATTGGATTGAGATCTGGGCTTTGACTAGGCCATTCCAACACATTGAAATGTTTCCCCTTAAACCACTCAAGTGTTGCTTTAGCAGTATGCTTCGGGTCATTGTCCTGCTGGAAGATCAACCTCCGTCCCTGTCTCAAATCACAGGTAGACTGAAACAGGCTTTGATCAACAATATTACTGTATTTAGCACCATCCATCTTTCCCTTGACTCGAAAGTTTCCCAGTCCTTGCTGCTGAAAAACATCCCCACAGCATGATGCTGCCACCACCATGTTTCACTGTGGGGATGTTGTTCTTGGGGTGATGGGATGTGTTAAGTTTGCGCCAGACATGGCGTTTTCTTTGGTGGCTGAAAAGTTCAATTTTAGTCTCATAAGACCAGAGCACCTTCCTCCATACATTTGGGGAGTCATCCACATGCCTTTTGGCAAACTCAAAATGTCCATTTATTTTTAACACTAAGTAATGGCTTTTTTCTGGCCACTCTTTCATAAAGCCCAGCTCTATGGAGTGTACGGCTTATTGTTGTCTCGTATACAGATACGCCAGTCTCTGCTGTGGAACTCTGCAGCTCCTTCAGGGTTACCTTTGGTCTCTGTGCTGCCTCTCTGATCAATGCCATCCTTGCCCGGTCTCTGAGTTTTGGTGGGCGGCCCTCTCTTGGCAGGTTTTTTGTGTTACCATGTTCTTTTCATTTGAAGATTATGGATTTGATGGTGCTCCGGGGATCATCAAATATTTGGATATTTTTTTATAACCCAACCCAGACTTGTATTTCTCAACAACATTGTCCCTGACTTGTTTGGAGAGCTCCTTGGTCTTCATGGTGTGATGCCTCTTGCTTAGTGGTGTTGCAGCCTCTGGGGCCTTTAAGAAAAGGTGTGTTTATACTGACAGATCATGTGACACTTAGATTGCTCACAGGTGGACTTCATTTCACTAATTACGTGGCTTCTCAAGGTAATTGGTTGCACCAAAACTTTTGAGGGGCATCTAGCAAAGGGGGTGAATACATGTGCACATGCCAATTTTCAAATTTTTATTTATATAAATTATGTTTTATATAAATTTTTCTCATTTCACTTCACCAATTTAGACTATTTTATGCAGATCCATCACATAAAAGTCAGATTAAAATAAACAAATTACAGGTTGTAATGTAACAAAATAGGTTAAAATCCAAGGGGGTGAATACTTTAGCAAGGCACTGTATGTTTTTAATGGTACAGTACATGCTAAATATACTGTCCCAAAGATCTCTCACTATCTTAAGTGTATGCTGATGCTTTGTCATCTCTATTTCTGGGATTTCCATCTATGCGAGGTGCCCCTGTCCTTCTGTGCTCACTAATCACCATCAGTTGTCCTGTCTATGGGCCTGATCATCTGTGTATAAAATTGCACCACCAGATGAAAGCGGCCGTACAATTTGTCTAATTAAAATTCTAATGCAGCAGGAGACGGCTGTAGGAGATAGATGCCTTCAGTTTGCATTAGAGAGGATCCGATTGCTGAGTCTGAGGATGCAGCCTTGGATCATCATCGCAATGGTTTTAGGCATCGGGCAGCCTGCTTATGCTTAAACTTACCCAGGCTGGGAGTTGGATCCGGACACCCGGGTTCAGGAAGTCTGCCTCCGACGGTGCAGACCTAGACCCGTCATGCCTTCAAAACGAGGGCAATACTCCCCCGTTTTGAAGAATGGTGCTGAATGCAGCCCCCGCTCCTGTGGCGACATCACCTGCGCAGACTCCCAAACATTGTATTTGTACTCAAACCATCGAGTTTTCGTACAAATGTGAGTTAGGCCCAATATGCGTCCATGCTCATGCAGTTATTTAAAAAGTTTGGGGTCAATCCTATTAGCTGCGAAGGGTGCGATGTGCAGTTGCAAAATTGCTTGGAGCCCTATAGGGCAGCGAGCATTTTTGTGCGTATTCGGACCATCGCCGAGATCATCTCATCTAATAGGATTGACTCCTTTGTTTTAACCTACATTTCATTTGTGAAACATGATGAAAGCGATATAAAGAAACAAGAATGATCCTCGAATTAAAGTTGCAGTCTGATTATGAACCAGATTTTTTACATTACTTTGTAGAAAACGTTTTAAGTGATACATCAGGTTAATTCTTTACAAAACTACTCACTTATTCCTACTTGTCCAAACCACCATGTGTGTCTGTCCAAGAACTCCATACACTTTATGCAGATATTTGTCTGTTAGAGAAAATAGGAATAAAGGTAGCAGGAGCTGGTTCTGGTCATCTCCAGGTAACCAGGAAACTATTTGCCGGTTCCTGTGAGTATAGTCTCAATAAATGTCCCACTACAAAAGAAGAGATAGGTGGTATATAAATTACTTGGGAGGTAGAGGAAGGTGGAACATTAATATTTGTAAGATAGTGAATGATGATTTATTGGGAATGAAGAGGAATTGAATGATGAATTATTGCGCAGGTAGAGGAAATTGAATGATCAATTATTGTTAAGGTAGAGGAAAGTGAATGATGAATTATTGTGGAAGTAGAGTAAATCGAATTATGAATTATTGGGAAGGTAGAGGAAAGTGAATGATGAATTATTGTAGAAGGTAGAGGAAAGTGAATGATGAATTATTGTGGAAGTAGAGTAAATTGAATGATGAATTATTGGGAAGGTAGAGGAAAGTGAATGATGAATTATTGGGAACGTAGAGGAAAGTGAATGATGAATTATTGGGAATGTAGAAGAAAGTGAATGATGAATTATTGGGAAGGTATAAGAAAGAAAATGATGAATTATTGGGGAAATACAGGAAATTGAATGATGAATTACTGGGAAGGTAGAGGAAAGTGAATGATGAATTAATGGGTAGGCAGAGAGAGAGGTGAATGATGAATTATTGGTAAGGTAGAGGACAGTGAATGATGAATTATTGGGTAGGCAGAGAGAGGTGAATCATGAATTATTGGGAAGGTAGAGGAAATTGAATGATGAATTATTGGGAATGTAAAGGGAGGTGAATGATGAATAATTTTGAAGACAGAAGATGGTATGAGGAAATTAGATCAATGTTAATTATTCAGCAGGTAGATGATTTTTTGATGTGGTGGAGGAAGCTGTAATATTATTTATTGGGAGACAGATATGTAGTGATCATTATTTATTTTGACCTAGAGGAAGGACAAAATCTACATTTTGGGACTGTAAAGAGAGATGGAGGATATATCATTGGCAGGGTAGAAGAAGAACTATTGGACACAGAGAACGGTTTAAGTTGAACTATTGGTAAGAAAGGTGGAAGTTTCTTTGTTGGTAAGATAGACTATAAATGATTGGAAAGGTATAGGGGAGAATGATAAATGATTGAGGAAGCAGAAGGTGGAACTTTATTTAGTGTTCTTTAAGCCAGAAATCTTTCTCTTTTGCAAACTATGTACTTTATTTACAAAAACCACACCACAAACATTAAAATATCAGAAGCACAATGTGAAATCCTCTACAAGCCACGATTTCCACAAATGCGCGTTGATCTTTGCCAGAGATCATGGGTTGTGGAGCATGGTGGTAGCATTTGCAGAAGAGTAGAAGTTTGTCCTATATGAGTAGTTGGGTTGAGTGAAGGCATTCCTAATTACAATGTATGTGATCATGTCTGCTCCAACGGATGTAGGTAACATGTATCTCTGCCACCACTATGTGTTAGAGTTTGCCTTGGATGGTTTGATCCTAGAGTTACTGGTGTAGAGCAGTATATGACAGAAAGATGAGACTTTTCACCCTAACTAGAACATGATAGGACATTACCATGTACAAAGGAATGTGTCTTCAATGTTATTAATGGTATGTACTTAAAACACTGGCCGAATAATCTCTCCCTATCTTGTCTACATCTTTCCTTATAGATATGCTTTGTCCATCACCCTGTCTAGCTGCCAAATTATGTAAGGTCCATCTGCTTCTATCTGTCTGTGTTCTTTAGTCCCCGTCAGTCGACCTGACCATCATTTTACTGTGTGTTCTTATCTATGGAGTTTTCCTTAATAGACATTTGTTAAACATAATGAAAACAATATATAGAAACATTATTTTCGTGCTCAGTTACTGATCGAGGAAAGATTGAAACACTATACTAGCGACAGTTGTAGTCAGGAAAGGAAGTGGATTTGTGGCATCATTTTGCAGAAAGCTTTTTAATCGACTCATCAGGTTAATCCTCCACAAATTATACTCCCACTGGTGATTACAAACCTGTTACATTCATCACATTTGCTGGTCCAAGTTCCTGACTGTATCATTGTAGGTTATGTTTTGTTTGTTTTTTGTTATTATTGTAGTAGTGAGAGCAGGGTGCTAGGCTTCTTAAAAATAAATTTTAAGCCAACTTTGCATCCCCCATCACCAGTACTATATACATATCCTATATATGTGTTATTATATGTTATCAGGATTTTATGATTTATTGCATACAGTATTTAGTATGCCATGTGCATTCTCTAAACTCCGCTCCGCCAACCTCTTGCACAGAACTCATTTGCCTCATTACCTTTATTGTGCCGAAAATGTTAATCACCCCAAAAAGTGAAATTTGGGGTTGGCTCATGATGCCGGATATCAGATTGATTAAGCTTTTTAACATTAACCTGGTTCCGTAATTTCTGTTTAATTGTAGATACCAGAAAATGTATTAATTGGCCTATACACTGTATCACAGTCTAAGGTTTTCTATTATGTCTGTTTTAGTTTTTGCATTAATGATTTGCAGATTACTAATTATCCAATTTCTATGCAATATTTACTTAAATGCTGTGAGCGGATGCTGGGTTTATATCAGGCATTTCCCCACTCAGCACCAGCTTGTTAGCCTGAAGGCGGCCTTTTATGCTGATTTACATCTAATGGATTTTAATCTCCTAGGAAATTAGTAAGTAATGTAAGAGTCTTTTATTGTCAATTACCACAGTCGGGGCTATACATTGTAATGAACAAACAGAAGTGTGCCATCACAGCACGGCAGATGTAATACAGGGGTCAGCAGAGAGAGGAGGGCAGAGCATGGGGCAATAGACTGCATACTAATGATTAATACCATAACCGTGCATAACCACACCCTGACTCCGGCTCTCCCGGCCACCCCATGACGGTTGGTGCGATATAGAAGATCTACACTGTCTAGATAGACAGTCAATAGGCTGACCCCATATGGTCAATAACGCATTCGATTGACAGGTACAAAGGGTTTGATGAAATGTCGACAGTACAAAAGATCAATATGGTCAAAAGGTTGACAATGGTCAACACAAAAAAATGGTTGACATCTGTATTTGGGGGGGGGGGGGCACATCTTCATGTTCTGTGACTACCATCAGTACAAATGTAGACCTTTGTGGGCTCGCTTTGGGTAAGGTGGCTAGTTTGGCTACCGCGGGTTCACCACAGGTTATAATTCCAATTGTAGTCCACGTGGATAGTACAGTAAATCAAACAAATGTTGGGAAAAGATGTAAAAACAAAACAAAACATGTGCTGATCATTTGTGTGTCGACCATTGTCATGTCGTCCTTTTGAACATATCGACCTTTTGTACCTGTCAACCTTAAGCACTGTCGACCGTATGGTGTCGACCTATTGACTGTCTAACTAGACAGTGTGGCTCTATCATCCGAATACATGACAGTCAGACATAGTGGCCAAGGCAATTATGAAGGAAGAGGAGGGAACGTTCCATGTTTTGCTCCATATATGACTTGATGCATAGAGCCCATACGTGAAAGCTGTCTCTAATTTCCAGGGAAAGTCACAGATTGCAAAGATTTGCCCCCCGAAAAAGTTCCTATCTTTAAAATTGCCCAACTGCACAGATTTGCAAAAAGCGGCACTTGTGCGACCTATTCAGAGCTGCTCACTCCCCTTCATGTACCTGGGACTGATGCACCTGGAGAGCGACTGGGGCTCGGCTTCACTGTGAGGGCGTGAAAAATCCCAGTGACCCATAGCAACACATTACTGACCGGATAGTGCAGATGATAAGCAGCCAGGTGGATTGGAGCGTCCCAAATGTAAGGAGAACCTTATGCAAATATAACATAGAATGTTATGTTAACACTTGAAAATATATGTGCACGCTTCCTATACTCCAACTGAGTGTGAAGCATTCCCTCCTTGTGTAAAAGGAATGTGTACTGCAGGGTATAGATACTTTTAAAACACAATTGTAGCAATTTTCATGTGTTTGCCTAACGTGCGCTCTTAGTGACCAATCAGACGCTGCTGTCGTCATCATCATCAGTGTGCAACTTACACCAGCATTTTAGCACCTTCAACTCAGATCCTACAACTAGCTACATTTACAATGTTTCCATGGCCATTTCAGAAGCAATTCTCTTTTACACACCCACACTTTGCCCTCATTGTCCTTTGACTGTGGTGTCTACACGCCCACTACACGCCCACTACAACCCCTGTCCTGGTTTTCCTACTCATACACAGTCACAGATCGAGCGTATGCCCCAAAAATTATACAGAGGGCCAGAGTCGCACCCAGCGGTGCCCAGCGCTGTGGGCCTGTGGGCACGCAAACCCGATGATTTATGTACAAATCTGACGTTTATCAGACTGCGCAAGTGCATAACGAGTCTTGAGATATTCTCACAGCCCCCCCTTAGCTGCAGCATGATTGACAACTGGCGCAATTCTTCAACATGCCCCCATTTGTAGGCGTGCCGGGCACAGGGTCTGCATTGTCAGATGCAGACTACCTGAACTCAGCTGTATGGCTCCTTCGGACAGTCTGAGTAATCTCCGGCTCTTGCAAACTGACCGCGGTCTGCTACCATCGTGATTCGGGACCAACGGTTGCAATGGTGAACCATTACTGCGACCTCAGACGCAGCACTCGGATCTCATAGATGCATGCTGGAGGCGTCTATCTCCTACAGATGCTTTCTGCTGCATTTGCATTTTATTTGCATGAAATTGCACAGACACTTTCCTGTGCTTCCATGCGGCTGTACAGTTACATACAAATCTAAATCAGGCCCTGTGTCTTTTTCTAGTCTCACGTCTACAACTTTCCGCAAATATCACTACTAGTCCTTCCCTGGTGTACAGCCATGCGTCTTTATGTGCAAAGGCTGAGGTGCCCGCTTTGAGCACCTTCAGATGCAACCAGTGACGGCTCCAGATGTAGGGTTGCAGCGCAGTCCAAACTTCAAAAAGGGGAGTCACAATGCTGAAGGTGCCCATACACCTAAAGATTTATCTTCCAATTTGGCTGGTTGGAATGAAAATCTGGCAATAGATGGGAGCAAATGACATTTGACCATTTAAAATGGTCAACTGTCATTTGCTCCCATCCATGTTATTTGCTCCTATCCATTACAAGATTTTCGTCCAACCAGCCAGATTGGAAGATAAATCTTTAGATGTATGGGCAGTTTTAGACTAGCAGTTGGTGGATCCCCTATTTGAATTTTGAACTGTGCTGCAGACCCACCTCTGGAGTTGCTACTGGATGCAACCAAAGATTGAACCATCAAAAGTTGCACCAGTCCCATGTTAGGTGCAGATTGCCTGACAGAGTATGGCCTCCAATGTGAGTGATTATGCGTTTTGAGTTTGCAACCATGGACCATCGTCACATGTCTGAGACCACATGTCTCAATGGCAACTGCGACTCTGGATGCATGCCCCGTAGAAAAAAACTCACTCAGCTGTGTCCAGCAACGATAGTGCATCCGACTCAGAATGACACCCACAGTACGGAAATACATGCATGTTCTTTGAAAGGAGGTGCAAGATACCAATGAAAAAAAAGTATTTCTTATGCAAAACAATACTACATCAATTTTAAAGTTCAGTAAACATGCCAAAGGGCCGGCAGGAATTTTAGTTACTCAAGATCAGGCTTGGACTGGCCCACAGGGGTACAGTGGAAACCGCCGGTAGGCTCCACTGTCTGGAGGGCCCTCCTCCTCTAGGGATTAGGTTCTAGACTGTGCACTTGAATTATATATTATACATATGTTACCTTATGCTGCACAGGATTATGATGTAATCTCTACAGTACATTGCTGTCATTAATCTGGCACATTATCATGCATGCACTAGCATTAATTACTATATAAATTATCAAGGAGTCCAGACGAAGGTAATCTATAATGGTTAGCCAAACCTCTGTGGTGGCTGGGCACACCCCCTTTGGAGGCTGGCCACACCTCTAATTATGGGCCCTTACCACTGCATACCCCCGCTGGGCCCTTCATGCTCCAGTCCGACACTGCTCAAGATCCACCTAGATAGTACCGCACACGATATACAAATGACCCGGACTATTTTAACAAAGTACACACATTATTACTTACAGTCTTATACAGTTCTTGAGCAGATGCAGTTTGCAAGGTGTACTGATTGCATTTCCCCCACTGGTTCCACTTACAGTGTAACATTTTAATGTTTCAGGCTTATGTTAGTTCAAGCCTCAATAAAGGCTAGAAAAACATATACAGTATCTTTCATTTCTAAGAAAGAAAATAATACACAATTCTTTTCCTGAAAAGCCTTTGGGCATTTGGCAAGAAAATACTTTCTCCTGACAGATGCCCGCGGTAGACATGAGGTGAGGAGTGAGAGGCATAGCTAAGATCTGAATCCCTAAAGCAAAATGACCTTTATGCATTTTTTACATTTTTCCAACTTTTTTT
Organism: Pseudophryne corroboree; assembly: GCF_028390025.1. Classification (NCBI taxonomy): domain Eukaryota; kingdom Metazoa; phylum Chordata; class Amphibia; order Anura; family Myobatrachidae; genus Pseudophryne; species Pseudophryne corroboree. The sequence continues at coordinate 92,463,391 of NC_086449.1, forward strand.
TTTCTTTTAACTTGCTCCATGTTTTTTTTATACGTATGAACTAATTAATATTGTTATTGCTGTCCAACTAATCGGCCATTTGTCTATATAAAGTGTTGCTCATATGTTGAAAAAAAACTTGAGATCTATTGAAATGTCGAAGGGGTTAAAGGCCTAGTCACGCTGTAGAGAACAAGAGTCTAATTATACGGGCATGCTTAATAGGTAAACAGGTCAATTTCACATACGAGTTAAGGTAGCTAATGATCTTTAATGAGCCGAAACATCTGTATCACTTAGTCGCCAAGTGACCCATTGACAGAGAAGTTGTCCTGGAACCGGTGGAGTTAAGTAACTCTTTCCCAGCCTGTCTAAAAAGGGCAGAGGGGAATTCTAAAAGAAAGATTGATTTGTCCACATTTATGTTTCCAACACATTAAGCCTTTAGGCCCTTTGTCAGTACCAGCGGGGGAGAGCTGTAGTGGCCGATGAGACAAAAGATTGGTCTGTCTGCATTCTCTATCCAAAATGGTGTATCAAGGAGGGGAGAGGGTGTAATTCGGGTTGGTAAATGTCTACAAGACAATGAGACCTTGTTTCTGTCTCTCCAATAAGGCCCACTGGAAAATTCTTCCACAAAACACTTGTGGAACAACTCTAGCGAGGTCTCGGCCTACATTAGCCTAACAGATAATGGACGTCTAGAGTCTGCATTCAAACAAACAGTGGTTTATAGGCTGTAATCGTTGAAATGTCATAGGGTTAGAATGGCATCTTAAACTATAATGGAAAATGCTATGTAATAAACAGACTAAGTACTCTTACTGTTTTTGGCTGGCTGTGTCATATGGCAATACAGCTCATTGTAGCTGAGCATTTTTTCAGACCACTAACATCATTAACACTACAATATGTATATCAGATTGGCTCCAGTTGGTCACCTTAACATACATTGCAATGTATTTTCCTGTCCTGGTAAATCCTACACCAGACATCACTCAGATGTGCACATAGTGAAGGCTAGGCTTTTTTGTTTTCTAGCTATAAGAGATATTGCAATAAGTGGAACTACAGTACCATTCCCTGTTTTTAATATGCAGTTCAGCTTGGAGTGTAAATGGTATATTTGGTGAGAGCAAAGTTTGTGTACTTCTAAACTTACACCAATGGTTCTCTAACCCGATCCTCGAGGCACTCTAAAGCTGGGCACATACCTAGGCGATGTGGTGGCCCTGCAACTCAGTGATGGGACGTAATGATAGATTGCATCTCCGTACACACTACATGATCTACTATATGACAATAAGATTAAGGGGTCTATTTACTAAGCCTTGGATGAAGATAAAGTGCATGGAGATAAAGTACCAGCCAATCAGCTCCCAACTGTCATTTTTCAAACCCAGCCTGTGACATGGCAGTTAGTAGCTGATTGGTTGGTACTTTAGATTCTGTAAGAAAACACAATTTAAAGGTGAATCTTTAAGGCAACAAAATTCTCTGAGATCTATTTAGTAAATGTGTTAAGAAAAGGTTGAATTGCACAAAATGTGTCAGGACTGTGCTGCACATGGTGCACGTTGGTAAGCCTGATCAGATGTAAAGTGTCCCTAGAAACTATTTCCAATGTTGACAAACAGTCAACGCACATGTCAATCATAATTCAGAGCATTACAGTCATATGTGCAGTTCACGTTTAACTAATTACTATACAATACATAGCCAATTGTAGGAAGATTACTGCAGTCATCCTGACCACATTATGTGGCATCTAATACCCGAGACAGACCTCTTTCACGCCGCGGTGCTGACCCGGTTATATTCTCATCCGGATCTTCCAATGCTGTAAATGGGATCTATGTCAGGTGATCCCCAGGTTACCCGATTACACTACTCCTCTGACCTTTGGATTTTTGGGTCGCTGGAGCAAGGTTTTTTTCCTTTTTTTTTTGGGGGGGGGGGGGGTGTCACCCATTTACACCCTTTAACTGGGTATTTGCGGTGGTGTGAAGGGGCTATAAGTTAGAGAGAGCAAAGTGAGGACAGACACCAGCTATCACACTGCCACGGACGGGTACTCTTCAGATCAGCTCTAAATATTATTTAGGAGCTAGTGTTCTTCTAATCCTCTTTGTGGAGTGGTGCTCCCTCTGCTGGGCACATCAGGCAATGATCTTTCATTCAATGACATAAAACAACTTCAGGCCATTACACATAGGTGGTCATTCCAAGTTGTTCGCTCGCTAGCAGTTTTTAGCAGCCGTGCAAACACTATGCCGCCTCCCACTGGGAGTGTATTTTAGCTTAGCAGAAGTGCAAACGAAAGGATCGCAGAGCGGCGGCATAATTTTTTTATGGTACGCCTGCGTTTTTTCGAACACTCCCTGAAAATGGTCAGTTGACACCCAGAAATGCCCATTTCCTGTCAATCACTCTGCGGCCAGCACTGCGACTGAAAAGCTTCGCTAGACCTTGTGTGAAATACATCGGTCGTTTAAAAATTACTTTGTGCTTGCGCATTGCGCCGCCTACGCAGAAGTGCCGCTTTTTTGCCTCATCGCTGCACAGCGAACGAAAGCAGCTAGCGATCAACTCGGAATGACCACCATAATGTTGAAAGGAACAATCATTCTAGAAACGTTCGAAATTATGGCATAATGGGTCATGCGTATGGTTTATAATGGGGCATGCATAAAGTGGTTTACGCTGCCTATGGATGCTGAGCATAAAGTCTGTTCCCAGATATTATTATTGTATACTTGTACTTCTAATGATCAAACGTACAACAATCTCACACTGTACACACCTGCATTTATTGTAGCCACAAGCATCATTTATATAATAACATTGACATCACATCCCGAGGTGCAAAGACTTTCTAAACTCAGGCCAAGAATTTTAATTAAATGTGACATCCTGATATCAGGCCCACAGGCCCTGCGTGGTAGTGATTATTATTGCCTCTTGTTAGTTTACTCTCCGTGAATATCTTGAACATATTTGCAAAAAAAGAATACTGCATGTCTGTAGGGGAGAGATAGTCTCATTCATGCATCCAAACTACTCCTGTACTCACACCCAGTGGCGGATTTTGCTACGGGCACGCAGGATTTTTGCCCGGGGCACCGCTTTCCGGAGGGTGCCGCCACAGCAAGATCTGCTACTGGTGCCCCTTGGTGCTCGGTAGATGCGGTGCTGTGCGGTGCACCGCACTGCATTGTGGGAGCGGCACATAGACACTTGGTGTCATAATTGACCTCTAGTGTCTAATATGCGGTGCTATAGGAGAGACGTCATGACATCTCTCCCATAGATCAGAGGAGCGGCACCGGTGGCCGGAGACGGAGGGCAGCAGTGGTCGGGAAGCAGGAGCGGGGATGGTTAGTATTCATTTATTTTTATTTTTTATTTATTTTTTAAGCGGCGCAACTAGGGGGCACAACTCTACAGGGGGCACAGTACTGGGGGCACGGCGCAACTAGGGGGCACAACTGTACTGGGGACACAACTTTACAAGGGGCATAACTGACCATGCCCCTTCTCCGTGAAGCCACGCCCCTATTTTTTTGCCCGGGGTGCCAGAAAGTCTAGATGCGGCCCTGCTCACACCACACATACAACAAGGAGGATGAGGTGGGGACAGAGACCACTCCCCAACTTTTCCAGACCAGACAGAAAACAAGGAGTATGAGCCGGGAGCAGAGAACTCTGCTGGGCTTCTCCAGACCAGACAATGAAGAAGAACTGGAGGCAGAGACCTCTCCTCAACTCCTCCACACCAGACAGAAATCATGGAAGATGAGCTGGGAGCAGGGAATATGTGTGTACAGGCTTGAGGATACAACAGAGTTTCTGCACACACTAGCAGATGCCATACAACTATGAGCAGCCCACAAAGACAAAGGTTGCAGGCAGTGGCGTAACTACTGCCCCCGCAGTCCTCGCGGTGGCTTGGGGTCGAGGGGCTGTGGGGGCGCCACTGACTTTGCACAGATTGACATGCGGACGAGCGTCCGCATGTCAATCTGCGGTCTCCTCCCCTCCGCTGCTGTAAGGAGGGACACGGAGTGCACAGCGCGCGCCTCTCCTGTGTCCCTCCCTGGCTCTCCGGCCGGTCTAATAAAGGAAGTGCCGTACGTGAGCTCTGATTGGCTCACGAACCGGCACTTCCTTTATTAGACCGGCCGGAGAGCCAGGGAGGGACACAGGAGAGGCGCGCTATGCGCTCTGTGTCCCTCCAACACAAAGGAGCGGGGGGGGGGGGGGGGGGGAGCAGGCACTGTGGGGGAATATCTGGCACTGGGGGCATATACCTGGCACCGTGGGGGAATATCTGGCACTGGGGGCATATACCTGGCACTGTGGGGGAATATCTGGCACTGGGGGCATATACCTGGCACTGTGGGGGAATATTTGGCACTGAGGGGGCATATGTGACACTGTGGGGGAATATCTGGCACTGGGGGCATATACCTGGCACTGTGGGGGAATATCTGGCACTGGGGGGAGCAGGCACTGAGGGGGCATATGTGGCACTGTGGGGGAATATTTGGCACTGGGGGGAGCAGGCACTGAGGGGGCATATGTGGCACTGGGGGGGGGTATATGTGGCACTGGGGGCATGTACCTGGCACTGTGGGGGAATATCTGGCACTGGGGGCATATACCTGGCACTGTGGGGGAATATCTGGCACTGGGGGCATATGTGGCACTGGGAGCATGGCCCTAGCAGCAAGCACTACCCCCTAGCAACGAGCATGACACTCAGTGCATGAAACCCCTGGCAACAAGCATGACACCCAGTGCATGAAACCCCTGGCAATGAGCATGACACCCAGTGCATGAAACCCCTGGCAACGAGCATGACACCCTGAGCATGAAAACCCCGGGCACCGTGCATGGAACCAAGATCATGAAACCGCTGGCAACGAGCATGACACCCAGTGCATGAAACCCCTGGCAACGAGCATGACACCCTGAGCATGAAATCCCCTGGCACCGTGCATGGAACCAAGAGCATGAAACCCCTGGCAACGAGCAGGTAATTTAAAAGTAATTAGAAGCCTTACTGTAGAACTTAATGTGTAATGGGCATTACGGTGTGTGGCATAATGTATCACGGAGGACATTGCAGTGTGTGTCATAATGTGTCAGGCATTACGGTGTGTTGTATACTATATCATGGGCATTGTGGTATGTGGTATAATGTCTCAGGATCATTGCGGTGTGTGTCATAATGTGTCACAGACATTGTATGTGCTATAATGTATCAGGGGCATTGCAGTGTGTAGCATAATGTATAACGGGCATTGCGATTCCTGTCATAATGTGTCACAGGCATTACGGTGTGTGGCATAATGTGTTGGGGGCATTACAGTGTGTGCATATTGTGTCATGGGCATTATTGTGTGTGGCATAATGTCTAAGGGCCATTGCAGTATGTGGCATAATGTATACTGGGCATTACTATAAGGAGAAAAAATGACAAATAATGTAAGGGGCATGAATCAGGATTATTTTTCTTTCCTGTGGTGGCCAACGTCTGGGCGTGCAGGTTGCAAAACTGGCGTAGAAGGTAGTCTTTTCCTGCAATACCACGCCCCTTTACGCAAAGCCACACCCATTTCAATGAAGCCACACCCCCTTTTGGCGGCGCGCGCCTACGGGCGCGCATATTTGTCCCTGTACTAGTGCCAATTATGGGGGATTGGGGGGGGGGGGCGCCGAAGGATTTCTTGGCTTGGGGGAGAAAAATTTCTAGTTACGCCACTGGTTGCAGGTGCACAATTCAAACACTACCAATTTATTAATAATAATCATTGCAATAAAATTTAGCATTTTGAGCGAGGTTCTTCGCATAATTATGGCCATAAGTAACGGCTTGCCCACCGCGTCCAGGTGACCTCATTAGTCGGGCAAGTACCTAACATTTTGGGGGGTAGAAATCTAGGGCGCGGGACACTCCAAAATGAAGCAGCTGAGTGACCCCAGGGCAACACTAAGGTGAAAAATATATAGTGAAAAAAGTGAAGATAGGTTAATGAGAGAGGCTACTAAAAAACAGCAGGTGTAAATTAGTGAGAGGTAATGAAGTTAGAAATAAAGTAGTGAGAGGTAAAGTAGGGAGAAGTGAAGGTGGGAAATGAGTTACATTGAAACAAAACACACGATAGAGATGAAAGTAAATATGAAAATAAGTGTTAATCTGTGTTGCTCCTGAGGCCAAACAGCCACAGCAGTCATGGGGGACCCACACCCCGGAAATCCACCCCCATCTGTTAATCCAATATACATTTGTGCAGGACTCACCTCGCTCTGCATGCAGTCTAAGAAATGCCAGGAACCTAATTAAAACCAATACTCACTCATTTCCCACCTTCACTTCTCACTACTTTACCTCTCACTTCATTTTGCGGTGTCCCGCGCCCTAGATTTCTACCCCCCAAAATGTTACGGGGAAAAAACGGGGAAAAAAGCCCATAGTGTAGTAGTTTTTAGAGTAGTTTTTTAATGCAAACAAAACAAAAATACAATAACAAATGGACCCGTACAATGAATAAAAGATTAAAGGCTTATCTATCAGAGGAGTGGAATGTCTGCCCAGGCATTCCCGTATTTTTATTCCTGTATTTTTCCCGTATCTGGGAGAATCTTCCTTTTTAATAGGAGCCCTGAACTCCACACCACGGGAGAGGAACACCATAAAGGAACATACTATATGCAAGATCTACAAGTCCTGATGGTACTTATTTTTAAACTACCTTAGGTTGCGGATACACCACTGTGCTTATGTAATTGACACTGGGTGAATTATTCTTTCACTATTCATCACATTTGAAAAACGTTTTCTATACCAGCACACCTGTTATTGTTGTTTTGCAATATTACACTATTGCGGTTTTTAAATCTACTCACGGTCCACCCACGGAGTAACCGGGGAAGTAAGAAGATCGCGACCAGGAGAAGTTACATCCATTCTACAGGCTTGAACACACTTGAGATGCGGTACGCTTAGTATTATTCTAGCTTCACTTGGAAACCACACAACACAGAAGGCGCCGGGTTCTACCACTCTTTTATATATATATATATATATATATATATATATCATACTTGCCTACCCTCCCGGAATGGCCGGGAGGCTCCCGAACATCGGGTGACCCTCCCGGCCCCCCGGAAAGGTGGGCAAGCCTCCCGCTTTCCCCCTCGGCCGCCCGCAGCAGAGAAAAAGCGGGCGGCCCGAGGGGGTCCGATGACGCGATTCGCGCTGAATCGCGTCATCGTAGCTCCGCCCCCCGCCATGCAGCGGCTCGTTTCTCGGCACAGCACAGCGGGGGGCGGAGTCACGATGACGCGACCCTGATGTTACGCCCCCGGACCGCCCATCCTGCTGCCGGCCACGTCCCCGGAACGCCTATCCTGTGCCGGCCACGCCCCCCATACACCTACAACGCTGCCTCCTCCCGGAGGAGGAGGCAGCAAAGTAGGTAACTATGATATATATATATATATATATATATATATATATAGAGAGAGAGAGAGAGAGAGAGAGGGGTAAATATCAGGAGCACTCACCAGTCTTCATAAGCCTTTTTATTAGTAGCATCAGAAAATCAGCATATGGGTATCAACGTTTCGGTCCCATGTGGGGACCTTTGTCAAGATCGCAAGCGAGTGTGAGTAACCCACTTTTATACCCATATAGCCCTCGCCTTCATTAGGTAACAAGAAACACCTGTGTTATAATCAAAAATATATATACAAAAAGCGCTGAATATATCAGCACAGACAACACTTATAACAAAACAACATATATAGACATACACCACAGTTATATTAAAATCAATGTGTAAAAACTCACAGTAATATACTTAGGCAGCACAGCAGAGCGGTTTGCGTTCCACTGCGCCGTACTTCCTGTATTTGGAACGCATCTTCCGGTCACATGACCGGATGTACATGGTACTACAGAGTAAAGCATCAGGAAAGCGTCCCCATGGCAACCCGATCTTTCTAATACATATCGGACACTTTAATGCCACAATATTAGTCTTCCAATGCCAGAAGTACATACATAGATGCCTATAATAGCCAGTGATGTAACATTATATATCATATTATAATATTCAGCTAGCATAGTAGTATACTGTGAGTACACAATGAATGGAGTGCATCATATACCAGATATCCGCATGTGTCAATGTACAGATAATCCACCCAGGAGAAAAAAGAAAATACATATATATAAAAGCGTACAGTATTTGAGCGCATATATGTGTGCGTGCACACAAGTGCGCACACACACATACACACACCCCCAACAGCACGCACAGGAATACACATATATATATATATAAATTAATATTTAATTCAGACTACAAAACATATATCCCAATTAATTTAATTCAATCCCAACTGATGGGGCAGGACACAGACCATAATCCAGACCACAGACCAAAAAGCAAAAAATTATAAATAATAAAAAAAAAAAAATATATAAAAATAAACAAAAACTTAAGCAAAAACTTTAGCAAAAACAAATACATCGCATTAATCCAGAAAGATGCCATAATGTATGCCCTCATTCAGATCACGGGGCCGTATCGTGTCTAGTTGGTGGATCCACATTGCTTTACGTCGGAGTAGTAACTTAGCTCTGTCCCCACCCCTAATAATGGGTGCAACACGGTCAATTATCATGCACTTTAATGATGCCAGAGTATGGTGAGCCTCATAGAAATGCCTCGCAACTAGTTTATCAGAGTGTCCATCAGTCAATGCAGTCCTGATAGACAAACGGTGATTCGCCATCCTTTCACGGAATGGCCTGATGGTTTTCCCCACGTACATCAGGGAGCATGGACATACCAGTGTATAAATCACGAAGTCTGAGGTACAGCTCACCCCGTGACGGATTTTAATTCTACGTCCAGTGTGTGGATGATGAAAATATTCACCTGATGTCATACTTCTGCATGTCGTGCAGTTTATACAGCGGAAGCATCCGGTTCTCTGTGATCTAAGCCATGATTCATGCCCAGATGTCGGTAACCTAATAGGTTGCATCAGTATATCCTATAAGTTTTGTCCCCTTTTGAAGCCGATTAAAGGCTTATCTGGTAAGTGTTTGGAGAGTGCCGGGTCACTCTTAACCATCGGCCAAAGGTCCTTCACGGCATGCCTTATGGTGGGCCCAGCAGTGTCAAATGTCGTAGTAACCACAAATGGAGTTTGTGCTTTTTGTCTCCTCCTCATATAACCATTGGCAAAGATGTCTAAAGCTCTATGTAGGCATCTATTGATAACTTGTTAGCTGTATCCCCGCATGGAGAACCTTTGTTTAATTTCTTCCAATTGTGCCTGTGAACTCTCAGGTTCAGAGTTATTCCGCAGCACCCGAAGGAATTGTGAAACTGGTAGACTTTGTTTGAGAGAACCAGGATGGCAACTCCCAAAATGTAAAAGCGTATTACAGTCTGTAGTCTTCCTATATAGCCTGTATCCATACCCCATCTCAGTGGCATAGACAGTCACATCTAGAAAATTGACCTCCTCCCTGCTATGTGTCATAGTAAACCTCACAGGTGATTCCAGGTTATTCAAATAATCAACCATCTTCAGAAGGGCAGTCTCACTGCCTGACCAATAAAGAAAACATCGTTGATAAAACAACGATAGAAGCCGATACTATCCCCAAACAGCTGGAGGATGTGCGTGTTTTCGTAGGCGTCCATATACAGATTTGCGTATGCCGGTGCTATATTGCTACCCATCGCTGTCCCCGCCGTCTGGAGATAGTGTGGGCCTCCAAACTGAAAATAATTGCATGTCAATGTAAGTTCCAAAAGTTCAATCAGAAACTCAATAGGTGGTGGAGTGGTATGTAGACGAGCTAACGCCCGCCTAACCACTGCCACACCCTCATTATGAGGTATAATCATATATAACGAGGTAACATCCATCGTTACCAAGATCTTATGCTGTGATGTAGGTAAGGTGTTGACCATTCTCAAGAAATCACCCGTGTCCTGTAAATAACTCAAGGTATCTTTAACACAAACCTGTAAAAAGCTATCAAGATATTGTGCAATGGAGGAAAACAACGAATTGCGAGTCGATATTATCGGACGGCCCGGTGGTTTAACCAAAGTCTTGTGAATCTTGGGTAACTGGTATAGAACAGGGCAAATGGGAAATTCTGTCTTGAGAAAGGCCAACACCTCCTCACTAATCCAACTATTCATCAGTCCAGTATCTAGGACAGTGTCTAATCATTTTTTGAAAGCATCAGCCGGATCTCCACTTAACAATTTGTAAGTGTTAGTATCCGCTAATTGCCTAAGAGCCTCTTCATCATAATCCCTAGTGTTCAACATCACTACTGCGCCCCCCTTATCCGCAGGGCGTATAGTGAGCGAACTGTTCTCTCTGAGATCCTTAAGGGCCTGCCTCTCAAGGGGATTCAAGTTATATCTCATATGCTTTTGTCTCTTGAGTGAACTCTGAACATTAACGTCTAGAAGCCTGGTAAATGTTTTTATACTGGAATTCTGAGAGGGGGGATCGTGAACACTTATTTTCTTAAACGGCATAGTTGCACTATCCATTCTCCCTGCACCCTGGAACTTTTCAGTAAGCCTGAGTTTCCGACCTAATTTAAATCTATCGACTGACCACTGAAATTGATCAAATTTAGGAGTCAGTATAAAACTGAGCCCCTTCGAGAGTAAACTGAATACCCGTGCTTTGCTATGGAATTTCAAGTACAATGCCAATCTTTGTTTTGCCACACCTTTGGGCAGGCCTTCCCCGGATTGATGCTGACAAAAGGCTGGCGCTGAGGAGAATAATCTGCCTCCTTCTCTGCCCCATACTGCCTCTGATGCTGCCCTGCTCAGTGCTGTAAATGCTGGGATGACAGGCCAAGCTCTACTCGCTGTATGTTAAATATGTAAATTTTGCAGGGATAGGCTGACTCTATTCCAAAGGGCTCTAGGTTTCCTTGCTTAGCTTCTAGCTCTCCTTAGGGCTCCTCCTTTGAGGTAAAAAGGTAAACATTTTTGCACAACACTTATGGTCACTGGGAGAGCTGGGGGTACCCTTACACAGCAGATAAGCAGTTGCTAACCATCAAGCTTTCCTTTAATGCATTTAAGAGTCAAAATATCTATCTCCCCTTTCCTCCTATTGCTCTCTGAGAGTTTCGGTAATGTTTACTTCAAGTGACAGGTTAACCTCTGATAATTGATACACTATCCTCTTCTGAGTGAAAAAAGGTTGGTTAAGTACTTAAAAGGAAAATACCACTGACTTAAAAAAATCTCCTAAACTATATAGCTGAACTTCCTTGCCAGTGGCAGTTGCAGAGCAGTCCATTATTCAAATGGGGGAGCCAAACCCAGCGATGTTTGACAGTGTTTAGGGGTGGCAGTTGATGTGGCTCCCCTATTTGAATATGGATTGCTGTGCAACTGCTACTAACAAGGAAGTCCAGGAACAGAGCATTGTGTCCTCCCCCCCCCCACGACTTGTTATCGCCGGAACCATGCATTCTTTATAGCCCCGGCTGGGTGAGCTGTCTTAACTCTCCTCTGTAAGGGGGAAAAATTATCTCACCCCTTTTAACACCTTTGTGGGTGGAATTTTGAAAAATCCCTTCTTAGTGGGTGCCTACATCACAAAAGCAAGCTACTGTCCAAATGTCAAGTTCCTAATCCTTATGGTTCAGGAGATTTTGTGATGAGTCAGTGGTATTTGTCTTTTATATATATAGATATATAGTATAATGGGTACTTGAAATAAGGACTCTTAGGCAGGTTTTCTGGTTACACACAGTGGTGGAGATTTACTAAGGTCCTGATTTGATTTGAGTTTGCATTTTCAACTTGGAAATTTACTAAACACAAATCACGGCACTGTTGGGGAAATTTGTATAGAGATACACTGCTGTCTACACAAATACGAATCAATAGATAATTGGTTAAACATGGTTGTTTGTTCACCTATACCTCATACAACACGGGAATTTACTAAGAATTCGTATTCTCAAACACTGTCGAGAATAGTGCAAATATTGCAAGAAAAGCATGTTTTTTTTGTACAGAAATAGAACTTTCAAATATACCAGCTTCTGGCTGGTGTGTTTGGAGAATCATGCACGGATCAGTGATCATGCATGGATCCCTGCAGTCTGCAGTAGACCACTAGGTTAATTGAGGTCACCCACAAGAGTGACATCCATTAACTTTGCGATCTACCATAGATCGCAGGTTCCCACCATAGGCGGTAATGGGGATTTAATTCCCCATTATTGCCTATGCGCTCTGCCTGATTGACAGGCCAGGAGCGCATAGCCAATCAGGAGACCGCTATGACGTGGCGCTCCCTGATTGGCTGGCAGGTCCCCTGCTGACAGAAGTCATAAGGGTTCCTGAGGGTTTCCGCCATTCGTGGAAAGGGGATCCATGTGTAAACATGGATCCCCTTTAGTGTGTTAGACCGGGTTTTTGCATTTTATTTTTAACCCTGTGGATGCCTACTTGGAATGAAGAGGACTGTTCTACACTGGATTAGGTGAGTATAATTTTTTCAATTTACAGGTACCCATGGATTCTACTAGACAAGGGGACTAAGGGGCTCCGTGGGACACTAGGTAAGTATGGGTGAGTATCTAAGTGTGGTGCATGTATGTGTAATTAAAGCTGTACTTTCACAGTCTTTATTGTAATATTTCTTTTACAGGTGGAACTACAGGTACCAGCGGATCCTTTAATGCCCCGCATGCTGGTACTTGTGGTTCTCCAAGTACTAGCATGCGGGGAGGCTTGCTGGAACCTGTAGTTCTACAGGTAAAAGACAATATTAAATCTTTTTTTTAAACATGGGCTATCACCCTGCCATCCACAGCCCATAGATGGCAGGGATAGCCCCAGGCTTCCCCAGGCTTCATCCCTGACCCTTGGGTGCCTGGAAGGCGGGAGGGCTTTATTGGGGTGTTCCCACTCCCCCACAGAATCCCGGCCAGGGGTGACGTGTGTGTGTGTGTGTGTGTGTGTGTGTGTGTGGGGGGGTAATTCTACGGCTGCAGGAACCAGTATAAATGTGTCCACAGGCTGTGGCCTTATCTCCTTGGCTAGTAGAGCCTGGTGCTGGTTTCAAAAATATGGAGGACCTTTACGTCTTTTGTCCCCCATATTTTTGGAACCAGGGCCGGTCAAAGAGACCGGTGCTGGTTATAAAAATACTGAAAGATTGATCTCGACGGAAATCGGTTAAATCACGAATGTCAGTAAATTTACCCCAGTGTCTTTACTTGCATCAGACACTGATCACAGCATACTCAGGCTTAGGCCTGGAAACACAGGTGCATACACAAATAAGTCCAAACATAAAAGTAGATATCTTAGCACTCCTCGTGCTTAATGATCATCCTGCAGCAACAACCTGCAGCCACCATCCGCCATGCTCTCCTGGCACAGCCATCGTCCACAGTCCCTGGCACTACAAAACTGCATCCTACTCGCTGGCCTCTAACAGGCATCAGTGCAACGTGCAGTGGGAGTTTTAAACCCCTCTCCTGCTTCTCACTTCCTGTTGGCTCTGGGTGAACTGGAAAGCCCAGACTTCTATTTTACAACTTGGAGTTGGGCAATCCAGAAAGCCTGGAGTTCCAAATCTTCACTACAGCTGCAGAATGTGCAGGTTTTGTTTTCTTCTCCCTTGGTGGGAGCTGATTCCACTGGAATGTGAACAAATCAGGTGAGAGATCAAACCATATTAATGTATATCTACACACACACACTTGCACACACACTCTATGGCCAAAAGAATTTTGCAATACCTGTTAATTATTGAATTCAGATGTTTCAATCAGACTCCTTCTCATAGGTGTATAAAATCAAGCACCTAGCCACGCAGTCTCCATTTGCAAACATTTATGGTACAAAAATGGATCATTCTGGAGAGCTCAGTGACTTCAAGTGTGGTATTGTCATAGGATGCCACTTTGCAATAAGATGGTTCATGAAATTTCATCCCTGCTGGATATTCCACGGTCAACTGTAAGTGAAATTTTTAGAAATTGGAAGCATTTAGGAACAACAGCAAATCAACCACGAAGGCATGTAATATCACAGAGCAGGGTTAATGACTGCTAAGGTGCATGGTGCTGATTCCATCGCTGAAGAGTTCCGTACTGCCATTGACATTAATGTAAGCACAAAAACAGTGCAGCGGGAGCTTAATGGAATGGGTTTCCATGACCAAGCCTCACATCACCGAGTCCAATGCCAAAGCGTCGGATAGAGTGGTGTAAAGCACACCAACATTGGACTGTGGAGCAGTGAAAACGTGTTCTGTGTTTGGCAGTCATATGGGCGAGTCTGGGTTTGGCGTATGCTGGGAGAACGTTACCTTTTTGACTGCATTATGCTAACTGTGAAGTTTGGTGATGGAGGGATAATCGTATGGGGCTGTTTTTCAGGGTTTGGGCTAAGGGGGTCATTCCGAATTGATCGCTCGCTAGCAGTTTTTAGCAGCCATGCAAACACTATGCCGCTGCCCACTGGGAGTGTATTTTAGCTTAGCAGAAGTGCGAACGGTTGTTTTGCAGAGCCCCTGCAAAAAATGTTGTGTCGTTTCAGAGTAGCTCAAAACCTATTCAGCACTTGCGTTCACTTCAGACTATTCAGTTCCGGATTTTACATCACACACCCTCCCAGCATTCGCCCAGCCACACCTGCATTTTCCCTGGCACGCCTGCGGTTTTCCTAACACTCCCTGAAAACGGTCAGAAAGTGGAGAGAAAGTGGAGAAGCTGTCCAAAGCAACCACTCAAATTCTGTTATTTTATAGACTGTGCTAGATTAATTAAATAAGCTGTTGCTTTGGGCAACTTCTACAATTTATCGCTTTCCAAGGCTTGATACATCATTCTCACAGTGTGTGTACAGAGTGGACAATATAAGAACTGGATACTAAAGACCTGATCAGAGGTGCACACTGTTTCACTCGCAGCTGCGATTTTAGATGCAGTGGACTTGCACAAATATGCTAATGACTCAGCCGCTGTCTTGTGTACAGAGACGCCTAGTATCGATGTCTAAGATCCACCACTTATATACAAAAGATGCAACATCGGTAGCACCATCAAACTTCTGAACATCCCTATGCTGTCTCAGAATGTCCCTCTCAACTAAGACGCCAGGGCCAGTCCAACTGTTAACAAATTCACAGAGGCTGACTAGGATACACCTAGATAATGGTGGTGACACGCCCGCGTTTTTGTAGCCACCCCATGTTACCTTCCTTAAATGGTCACTACCCGTCACCCACTCTGTGTATAAATCCTCTGAGCATCTGCTGCTGTTAATTAATCGTTGTGCATGTGCAGTGGCCAAAACTCGGTGCCCTTCTCAGGATGGAAATTTTAGTGATTGTGTCCCAACATGTAAGTTTCTTCTATTTCTCTCAAATTGTAATATTGCCGACTTCCAGCGTTACAGTCTTTCCACTATTTCAGAGGTTTCACTGAAAAGTCCTGTTGGACTGCATCCCTGATGCAGCATTCCATATCTGTGCATTTGTGTTAGCACAAATCTGATTTGTTGCTGTAACCCACATGAAACATGCACATATCCAGGGCTGTTTCTAGCCAATTTGGCTCCCAGTGCGTGATTTACAAATGCGCCCCCCCCCCCCCCCCCATTGACATAAAAAAAATGCTCCCCCTCATAGATATTAAAAAATATAACACATTTGCGCGTGCTCTCCCGACAAGGGGGCGTGGCCTTGCAAATATGGGCATGATCTCATCTGAAAAGACTACCTTGCACCCCAGTTTTTGACCTTGCACCAACAGATCACGGCCACCACAGGGAAAAAAAATAAATTCCACCATATTAAGCCCCACACAGTAATGCCCCCTGCACCATATTATGCCACACACTGCTGTGCTCTTGATACATTACACTACAGTAAAGTTTCTAATTACTTTTAAATTACCTGCTCGTTGCCAAGGGTATCACATGCTGGGTGTCATGGTCATTGCCAGGGGTTTCATGCTCTGAGATCCATGTTGGTTGCCAGGGGTTCATGCTCTGGGACGGGTGTCATGATAGTTGCCAGGGCTGTGTAATGGGAGTTGCCAGGGCTGTGTAATGCCAGTTGCCAGTGCTGTGTAAATTACAGAGCCCTGGCAACTGGCATTACACAGCCCTGGTGACCGGCATTACACAGCCCTGGAAACTAGCATTACACAGCCCTGGCAACTGACATTACACAGTGTAATGTCAGTTGCCAGGGCTATGTAATGCTAGTTACCAGGGCTGTGTAGTGCTCTTTGGGGTGTTTACAGCGCTCGCTCGACCGCCTGCCAGCATCTCCCTCCTACTCCGCTCGCCCTCTTGCCCATTGCTCTGCTCTAGTGTTCTGGCTCCCCCTCCTCCACGTCATTAGTGCTCCGCTTGGGGGCAGAGTTTCGTGTGACGTCACGACGCAAACACGTCATTACATAAAACTCCACCCCCTGAGCGGAGTAGTAGTGACGGGGAGGAGGGGGAGCACCAGGAGCAGCCAAAGAGCCGCAACGGCACTCCGCGGACTTTAATATAAACCATATACTAAGACAAAGGGGTATATTCAATTAGCAGTGATAACGGACTTTTCACGTGAAAAGTCCTGTTTTCGCGCGAAAAAACAGACTTTTCCCGTGAAACGCAATTACAGCCTATTCAATTATCCAGGAAAATTTATCGGTGATCATTTTTTCACTAATTTCACTTCACCTACTAGTCTGAAGGAGGTGAAAACTTGGGAAAAGTCACTATTTTAAGGTAAAAATGTTTGGATATGGTACAGAACTCCTGGGACCCCCCCCCCCCCCCTTAATGACTAATTAGGCACGTTGAGGTTTTTAATTATTTTTAATTGGCCAATAATGACATGTCATTTTTGGGGTGAAAAAGTACAAAGTGATGGAAATTGGGGTTCAAGGTATGGGACAGGTATATTGGGGTGCTTTATGAGTGGGACAGGTGTTTTTTAGGCTTGTAGATGGGAGTAATCGGTCTGTTTCCACTTTTTTTAAAAGTACCCTAAAATGACCCAAATATATACTTATACCCATTTTCATGTACCCAAAATTTAATGAGAGCATTTATTTTGCTCAAAAAAACTTGCTTTCTATCATTTTTTTGCATTTAAAAAAAAATGCATATAACAGCCATTTCACACAATTTAAGTCCCCAAAAACTCTCTAATGTGATCTCTAATACACTTCTCTTCTGTTTTCCTATGTTAGTTCAGCATTTTTTGGGGTACAGGCTGATTTCCCCATTTTCACCTGCACTTTTCACTGCAAGAATTTTCACGTGAAACCCGTTTGGAATTGAATAGGTCGAAAAACGGAGCGTTTTCGCGGCAATTTTCGGCCGATTGCCACGAAAAATTTTCGGGAGAAAAATTGCCGCGAATTTGCGGATAATTGAATACCCTAGAAAGTTTCTAACATATTTTTATCTGCTTCCATAAACATACACCACTGTGAATATTAAGTCAGACTTATCAATACAACTAGGTTATTGAGCAGTAGTAACGAGATTTACCAAACAAATGGAAGATCGGGCGCTTTCAGGTGCTGTGTCTCTAATGCTGCTGCTATAACGTTTGGGGGTAGTTACACCCCAACCATATACTCAAAGAAACACAAGAAAAAATAGCAGCGCTAATTGTAGAGATGAGCGGGTTCGGTTCCTCGGAATCCGAACCCGCCCGAACTTCATGTTTTTTTACACGGGTCCGAGCGACTCGGATCTTCCCGCCTTGCTCGGTTAACCCGAGCGCGCCCGAACGTCATCATCACGCTGTCGGATTCTCGCGAGGCTCGGATTCTATCGCGAGACTCGGATTCTATATAAGGAGCCGCGCGTCGCCGCCATTTTTCACACGTGCATTGAGATTCATAGGGAGAGGACGTGTCTGGCGTCCTCTCCGTTTATAGAGATTCGAGAAGAGAGTGAGACAGAGAGAGACACAGTAGTAATTTGGGGAGCATTAGGAGGAGTACTACTACTACTAGTACTTGCTGAAGTGATAGAGAGAGATAGTGTGACTGTATTATCTGACTTGTGGGGGAGACACTGACAGTGGGGAGCAGTTAGAGTCTGAGAGCAGGACTCAGGACTCAGGAGTACATATAACGTACAGTGCACACTTTTGCTGCCAGAGTGCCAGCCACACTGCCATTGTTTGTGACCACACTGACCACCAGTATAATATATATTGCGATTGTCTGCTTAGGACTCAGGAGTACTACTTGCAAGTTGCTGATAGTGTGACCAGTGACCTGACCACCAGTTTAATAAATCACCACCAGTTTATGAGTTTAATATATATATATATATATATATATAATTGTATATAATATATATATAATATTGTATACCACCTAGCACCTACCCGTGTTTTTTTTTTTTTCTTTCTTCTTTATACATACTACTATAGTAGCTTACTGTAGCAGTCTGCGGTGCTGCTGAGCTGACAGTGTCCAGCAGGTCCGTCATCAGTCATTACATAATAAATATATAATATATACCTGTCCGGCTGCAGTACTAGTGATATTATATATACATATATATTGATTTCATCTCATTATCATCCAGTCTATATTAGCAGCAGACACAGTACGTTAGTCCACGGCTGTAGCTACCTCTGTGTCGGCACTCGGCAGTCCATCCATAATTGTATACCACCTACCCGTGGTTGTTGTTTTTTTCTTTCTTCTTTATACATACTACTATAGTAGCTTACTGTAGCAGTCTGCGGTGCTGCTGAGCTGACAGTGTCCAGCAGGTCCGTCATCAGTCATTACATAATAAATATATAATATATACCTGTCCGGCTGCAGTACTAGTGATATTATATATACATATATATTGATTTCATCTCATTATCATCCAGTCTATATTAGCAGCAGACACAGTACGGTAGTCCACGGCTGTAGCTACCTCTGTGTCGGCACTCGGCAGTCCATCCATAATTGTATACCACCTACCCGTGGTTGTTGTTTTTTTCTTTCTTCTTTATACATACTACTATAGTAGCTTACTGTAGCAGTCTGCGGTGCTGCTGAGCTGACAGTGTCCAGCAGGTCCGTCATCAGTCATTACATAATAAATATATAATATATACCTGTCCGGCTGCAGTACTAGTGATATTATATATACATATATATTGATTTCATCTCATTATCATCCAGTCTATATTAGCAGCAGACACAGTACGGTAGTCCACGGCTGTAGATACCTCTGTGTCGGCACTCGGCAGTCCATCCATAATTGTATACCACCTACCCGTGGTTGTTGTTTTTTTCTTTCTTCTTTATACATACTACTATAGTAGCTTACTGTAGCAGTCTGCGGTGCTGCTGAGCTGACAGTGTACAGCAGGTCCGTCATCAGTCATTACATAATAAATATATAATATATACCTGTCCGGCTGCAGTACTAGTGATATTATATATACATATATATTGATTTCATCTCATTATCATCCAGTCTATATTAGCAGCAGACACAGTACGGTAGTCCACGG
This sequence comes from Pseudophryne corroboree, assembly GCF_028390025.1. NCBI lineage: Eukaryota > Metazoa > Chordata > Amphibia > Anura > Myobatrachidae > Pseudophryne > Pseudophryne corroboree. The sequence continues at coordinate 92,482,957 of NC_086449.1, forward strand.
CTGTAGCTACCTCTGTGTCGGCACTCGGCAGTCCATCCATAAGTATACTAGTATCCATCCATCTCCATTGTTTACCTGAGGTGCCTTTTAGTTGTCCCTATTAAAATATTGAGAACAAAAATGTTGAGGTTCCAAAATTAGGGAAAGATCAAGATCCACTTCCACCTCGTGCTGAAGCTGCTGCCACTAGTCATGGCCGAGACGATGAAATTCCAGCAACGTCGTCTGCCAAGGCCGATGCCCAATGTCATAGTACAGAGCATGTAAAATCCAAAACACCAAATATCAGTAAAAAAAGGACTCCAAAACCTAAAATAAAATTGTCGGAGGAGAAGCGTAAACTTGCCAATATGCCATTTACCACACGGAGTGGCAAGGAACGGCTGAGGCCCTGGCCTATGTTCATGGCTAGTGGTTCAGCTTCACATGAGGATGGAAGCACTCAGCATCTCGCTAGAAAAATGAAAAGACTCAAGCTGGCAAAAGCACCGCAAAGAACTGTGCGTTCTTCGAAATCCCAAATCCACAAGGAGAGTCCAATTGTGTCGGTTGCGATGCCTGACCTTCCCAACACTGGACGTGAAGAGCATGCGCCTTCCACCATTTGCACGCCCCCTGCAAGTGCTGGAAGGAGCACCCGCAGTCCAGTTCCTGATAGTCAGATTGAAGATGTCAGTGTTGAAGTACACCAGGATGAGGAGGATATGGGTGTTGCTGGCGCTGGGGAGGAAATTGACAAGGAGGATTCTGATGGTGAGGTGGTTTGTTTAAGTCAGGCACCCGGGGAGACACCTGTTGTCCGTGGGAGGAATATGGCCATTGACATGCCTGGTGAAAATACCAAAAAAATCAGCTCTTCGGTGTGGAAGTATTTCAACAGAAATGCGGACAACAGGTGTCAAGCCGTGTGTTGCCATTGTCAAGCTGTAATAAGTAGGGGTAAGGACGTTAACCACCTCGGAACATCCTCCCTTATACGTCACCTGCAGCGCATTCATAATAAGTCAGTGACAAGTTCAAAAACTTTGGGTGACAGCGGAAGCAGTCCACTGACCAGTAAATCCCTTCCTCTTGTAACCAAGCTCACGCAAACCACCCCACCAACTCCCTCAGTGTCAATTTCCTCCTTACCCAGGAATGCCAATAGTCCTGCAGGCCATGTCACTGGCAATTCTGACGAGTCCTCTCCTGCCTGGGATTCCTCCGATGCATCCTTGAGTGTAATGCCTACTGCTGCTGGCGCTGCTGTTGTTGCTGCTGGGAGTCGATCGTCATCCCAGAGGGGAAGTCGGAAGACCACTTGTACTACTTCCAGTAAGCAATTGACTGTCCAACAGTCCTTTGCGAGGAAGATGAAATATCACAGCAGTCATCCTACTGCAAAGCGGATAACTGAGGCCTTGACAACTATGTTGGTGTTAGACGTGCGTCCGGTATCCGCCGTTAGTTCACAGGGAACTAGACAATTTATTGAGGCAGTGTGCCCCCGTTACCAAATACCATCTAGGTTCCATTTCTCTAGGCAGGCGATACCGAGAATGTACACGGACGTCAGAAAAAGACTCACCAGTGTCCTAAAAAATGCAGTTGTACCCAATGTCCACTTAACCACGGACATGTGGACAAGTGGAGCAGGGCAGGGTCAGGACTATATGACTGTGACAGCCCACTGGGTAGATGTATGGACTCCCGCCGCAAGAACAGCAGCGGCGGCACCAGTAGCAGCATCTCGCAAACGCCAACTCTTTCCTAGGCAGGCTACGCTTTGTATCACCGCTTTCCAGAATACGCACACAGCTGAAAACCTATTACGGCAACTGAGGAAGATCATCGCGGAATGGCTTACCCCAATTGGACTCTCCTGTGGATTTGTGGCATCGGACAACGCCAGCAATATTGTGTGTGCATTAAATATGGGCAAATTCCAGCACGTCCCATGTTTTGCACATACCTTGAATTTGGTGGTGCAGAATTTTTTAAAAAACGACAGGGGTGTGCAAGAGATGCTGTCGGTGGCCAGAAGAATTGCGGGACACTTTCGGCGTACAGGCACCACGTACAGAAGACTGGAGCACCACCAAAAACAACTGAACCTGCCCTGCCATCATCTGAAGCAAGAAGTGGTAACGAGGTGGAATTCAACCCTCTATATGCTTCAGAGGTTGGAGGAGCAGCAAAAGGCCATTCAAGCCTATACAATTCAGCACGATATAGGAGGTGGAATGCACCTGTCTCAAGCGCAGTGGAGAATGATTTCAACGTTGTGCAAGGTTCTGATGCCCTTTGAACTTGCCACACGTGTAGTCAGTTCAGACACTGCCAGCCTGAGTCAGGTCATTCCCCTCATCAGGCTTTTGCAGAAGAAGCTGGAGACATTGAAGGAGGAGCTAACACAGAGCGATTCCGCTAGGCATGTGGGACTTGTGGATGGAGCCCTTAATTCGCTTAACAAGGATTCACGGGTGGTCAATCTGTTGAAATCAGAGCACTACATTTTGGCCACCATGCTCGATCCTAGATTTAAAGCCTACCTTGGATCTCTCTTTCCGGCAGACACAAGTCTGCTGGGGTTCAAAGACCTGCTGGTGAGAAAATTGTCAAGTCAAGCGGAACGCGACCTGTCAACATCTCCTCCTTCACATTCTCCCGCAACTGGGGGTGCGAGGAAAAGGCTCAGAATTCCGAGCCCACCCGCTGGCGGTGATGCAGGGCAGTCTGGAGCGACTGCTGATGCTGACATCTGGTCCGGACTGAAGGACCTGACAACGATTACGGACATGTCGTCTACTGTCACTGCATATGATTCTCTCACCATTGAAAGAATGGTGGAGGATTATATGAGTGACCGCATCCAAGTAGGCACGTCACACAGTCCGTACTTATACTGGCAGGAAAAAGAGGCAATTTGGAGGCCCTTGCACAAACTGGCTTTATTCTACCTAAGTTGCCCTCCCACAAGTGTGTACTCCGAAAGAGTGTTTAGTGCCGCCGCTCACCTTGTCAGCAATCGGCGTACGAGGTTACATCCAGAAAATGTGGAGAAGATGATGTTCATTAAAATGAATTATAATCAATTCCTCCGTGGAGACATTGACCAGCAGCACTTGCCTCCACAAAGTACACAGGGAGCTGAGATGGTGGATTCCAGTGGGGACGAATTGATAATCTGTGAGGAGGGGGATGTACACGGTGATATATCGGAGGATGATGATGAGGTGGACATCTTGCCTCTGTAGAGCCAGTTTGTGCAAGGAGAGATTAATTGCTTCTTTTTAGGTGGGGGTCCAAACCAACCCGTCATTTCAGTCACAGTCGTGTGGCAGACCCTGTCACTGAAATGATGGGTTGGTTAAAGTGTGCATGTCCTGTTTATACAACAAGAGGGCCCAAGGACAATTCCATCTTGCACCTCTTTTTTCTTTCATTTTTATTTGCGTCATGTGCTGTTTGGGGAGTGTTTTTTGGAAGGGCCATCCTGCGTGACACTGCAGTGCCACTCCTAGATGGGCCCGGTGTTTGTGTCGGCCACTAGGGTCGCTAAGCTTAGTCACACAGCTACCTCATTGCGCCTCTTTTTTTCTTTGCGTCATGTGCTGTTTGGGGAGGGTTTTTTGGAAGGGACATCCTGCATGACACTGCAGTGCCACTCCTAGATGGGCCCGGTGTTTGTGTCGGCCACTAGGGTCGCTTATCTTACTCACACAGCTACCTCATTGCGCCTCTTTTTTTCTTTGCGTCATGTGCTGTTTGGGGAGGGTTTTTTGGAAGGGACATCCTGCGTGACACTGCAGTGCCACTCCTGGATGGGCCAGGTGTTTGTGTCGGCCACTAGGGTCGCTTAGCTTACTCACACAGCTACCTCATTGCGCCTCTTTTTTTCTTCTTTGCGTCATGTGCTGTTTGGGGAGTGTTTTTTGGAAGGGCCATCCTGCGTGACACTGCAGTGCCACTCCTAGATGGGCCCGGTGTTTGTGTCGGCCACTAGGGTCGCTAAGCTTAGTCACACAGCTACCTCATTGCGCCTCTTTTTTTCTTTGCGTCATGTGCTGTTTGGGGAGGGTTTTTTGGAAGGGACATCCTGCGTGACACTGCAGTGCCACTCCTAGATGGGCCCGGTGTTTGTGTCGGCCACTAGGGTCGCTTATCTTACTCCCACAGCTACCTCATTGCGCCTCTTTTTTTCTTTGCGTCATGTGCTGTTTGGGGAGGGTTTTTTGGAAGGGACATCCTGCGTGACACTGCAGTGCCACTCCTAGATGGGCCCGGTGTTTGTGTAGGCTACTAGGGTCGCTTATCTTACTCACACAGCTACCTCATTGCGCCTCTTTTTTTCTTTGCGTCATGTGCTGTTTGGGGAGGGTTTTTTGGAAGGGACATCCTGCGTGACACTGCAGTGCCACTCCTAGATGGGCCAGGTGTTTGTGTCGGCCACTAGGGTCGCTTAGCTTACTCACACAGCTACCTCATTGCGCCTCTTTTTTTCTTCTTTACGTCATGTGCTGTTTGGGGAGTGTTTTTTGGAAGGGCCATCCTGCGTGACACAGCAGTGCCACTCCTAGATGGGCCCGGTGTTTGTGTCGGCCACTAGGGTCGCTAAGCTTAGTCACACAGCTACCTCATTGCTCCTCTTTTTTTCTTTGCGTCATGTGCTGTTTGGGGAGGGTTTTTTGGAAGGGACATCCTGCGTGACACTGCAGTGCCACTCCTAGATGGGCCCGGTGTTTGTGTCGGCCACTAGGGTCGCTTAGCTTACTCACACAGCTACCTCATTGCGCCTCTTTTTTTCTTTGCGTCATGTGCTGTTTGGGGAGGGTTTTTTGGAAGGGACATCCTGCGTGACACTGCAGTGCCACTCCTAGATGGGCCAGGTGTTTGTGTCGGTCACTAGGGTCGCTTATCTTACTCACACAGCTACCTCATTGCGCCTCTTTTTTTCTTTGCATCATGTGCTGTTTGGGGAGGGTTTTTTGGAAGGGACATCCTGCGTGAGACACTGCAGTGCCACTCCTAGATGGGCCCGGTGTTTGTGTCGGCCACTAGGGTCGCTTATCTTACTCACACAGCTACCTCATTGCGCCTCTTTTTTTCTTTGCGTCATGTGCTGTTTGGGGAGTGTTTTTTGGAAGGGACATCCTGCGTGACACTGCAGTGCCACTCCTAGATGGGCCAGGTGTTTGTGTCGGCCACTAGGGTCGCTTAGCTTACTCACACAGCTACCTCATTGCGCCTCTTTTTTTCTTCTTTGCGTCATGTGCTGTTTGGGGAGTGTTTTTTGGAAGGGCCATCCTGCGTGACACTGCAGTGCCACTCCTAGATGGGCCCGGTGTTTGTGTCGGCCACTAGGGTCGCTTATCTTACTCACACAGCTACCTCATTGCGCCTCTTTTTTTCTTTGCGTCATGTGCTGTTTGGGGAGGGTTTTTTGGAAGGGACATCCTGCGTGAGACACTGCAGTGCCACTCCTAGATGGGCCCGGTGTTTGTGTCGGCCACTAGGGTCGCTTATCTTACTCACACAGCTACCTCATTGCGCCTCTTTTTTTCTTTGCGTCATGTGCTGTTTGGGGAGGGTTTTTTGGAAGGGACATCCTGCGTGACACTGCAGTGCCACTCCTAGATGGGCCAGGTGTTTGTGTCGGCCACTAGGGTCGCTTAGCTTACTCACACAGCTACCTCATTGCGCCTCTTTTTTTCTTCTTTGCGTCATGTGCTGTTTGGGGAGTGTTTTTTGGAAGGGACATCCTGCGTGACACTGCAGTGCCACTCCTAGATGGGCCAGGTGTTTGTGTCGGCCACTAGGGTCGCTTAGCTTACTCACACAGCTACCTCATTGCGCCTCTTTTTTTCTTCTTTGCGTCATGTGCTGATTGGGGAGTGTTTTTTGGAAGGGACATCCTGCGTGACACTGCAGTGCCACTCCTAGATGGGCCAGGTGTTTGTGTCGGCCACTAGGGTCGCTTAGCTTAGTCATCCAGCGACCTCTGTGCAAATTTTAGGACTAAAAATAATATTGTGAGGTGTGAGGTATTCAGAATAGACTGAAAATGAGTGGAAATTATGGTTTTTGAGGTTAATAATACTTTGGGATCAAAATGACCCCCAAATTCTATGATTTAAGCTGTTTTTTAGTGTTTTTTGAAAAAAACACCCGAATCCAAAACACACCCGAATCCGACAAAAAAAATTCGGTGAGGTTTTGCCAAAACGCGGTCGAACCCAAAACACGGCCGCGGAACCGAACCCAAAACCAAAACACAAAACCCGAAAAATTTCAAGTGCACATCTCTAGCTAATTGGAATATTATAAACAATTGTAAAAAGAAAGATTGAGTGATGAAATAATTTTTCAATTTAATAAAACAAAAGTTTCGGCTTTATTAAAAAATGGATACATAATCCAAAATCAATTTAAGACAAATAAAAACAATGGATATGGGTCAAATATTGATAGCTGCCTATCACATTGACATCCGTTCCTTATTTTTGAACCTGGAACATATAGCAGATGGAGACAGACTGACAGCGCAGTCACACCAATACACTTTACCCAAAAACCGCTAGAGATGTAGTCCCTTAAGAGTGTCTCTGATGTTTTTACTCAAAACCAGCCAGGTTTGGGATCCTCATTTAGCACGGTGTCCTCTTTATAGAGATGGGGTAGATGGTGTTCCTTAGTCGTGAGATGTTTGTCTCGAATTTTCTGCAGATGGCAAAGTCCAGTGTTTGGTCCGGATGTGATACGGCAGTAAAAATGACGTGATTGTCGACCCAAGTAGCCTCCTTCTGACGCGTTTCGCTGCAGGCACTGCAGCTTTATCAAAGGTGACTTAGGTAGGCCACTAACAGGATATTTATACCTTAGGTAATTACCAAACAGTAAACAGCTGTTTCACTCAATCCTTCTATTTAATCAAATTACACATAAAAACATTTTTATTAACCCTTCTATGGGTTTACAATGTGCTCCTAGGACAGACTCAGATGTAAAAACTCTATTATTTAAAAGAATTTAATCCAAAAACGAATCTATTTATTATGGCCAAACCCCTATCTATTATAATACTTCCGGGTCACGGGGGCGTATGTTCTAATAACAAATATCTATTCACACCTCATATTTTCATAGATCTTAATATAGGGGTTATTTACTCACATGCCCTTACTCCAATCGGCAATGCGCTCGTGCAAAACTAACAAGAAGATTCCTTTTAGTATCATGTTCTCAATCGACACTACTGTTGTATTTCCGCTCCGTGGAGCGCATTTGCGTTCCACCATTCAGTTTAACGGAGCGTGTCCCTAGGCGTCATACGTCTTTCCGATCATGTGACACCCGCTGCCCCGATACTTATGGGAATCGTAGTAAAGTACAGAGTAGCGGGGTCCACATGACGGGGCGATCACGCCCGTTGGCATAGTAACTCACAAACAATTAAGTCAATCGTTGTGATCTGATTCTAGAAACAAATATTATAAGGATATAATTTGATATCATCTCTGTCTTTCCAAAAGTTTAATGATGAAAATTGTAAAAGAATATACAGAGTAGCGGGATAAACCTATTATATAACCCACATAACGGGACGATCACGCCCGTTGGCATAGTCACCAGCAAGCAGTTCAATCAGTTATTGTAATCTAGTTCTAAGAACAGATGTTATAAGAATGTCATTTAGTCACATCTCTTTGTTTCCGAAAAAGTGTAATAGTTCAGACATTTCTAGAGAACATTTAAAGAAATAGACATATTCCTTGATCGTCTCCTCAGCTCATATGTCTATAGTACTATACCTACAACTCTATTAGACCAGTTATTATGTTTATCATCACATTATTTCAATATACAGACATTAATAGAGACCAAGAGACTTATACATTAATTTCTCAAAGACTTCTTTCTTAATTTAAAGACTCCTATAGGCTGTATAGTTTTTTAATTATATTCCCATTATATTTAAATTCCTGGTCGTTAATCATTTGTTTTTATTATTATTATTATTGTTGTCCTAAAGAGTCATGTAGGGATCACTCCTTTCTCTAATGGGGAGAGTTCATATTTCTTCTTTTCAATATAGGAGGGAAAGGGAAAGAGGAGGGACGGGAGGGGGGGGGGGGGGGGAAGGGGGGGGGGGAAAGAAAATCTCATTTTGAATGGTTTGTACCCTTATATGCGGAGTGCAATGTGACCACATAGAATCTATTCTTTTACTGGATGAGAGCTTACTGTCTCTATTTAATGCAATTAAACCTCAAGCTAATTCGGGGAATGTGTTGGTTTTATGAATTCTTGATCATACTGTGTTTTCCTGTGGGAAGCAGTGCGATCCTATTTTGGCTCATTATTCCAGTATATACATATCACCAATCAGATCACAGTATTTAATTCCACTGCCTCATTGAGGCCCTCAGGGAATATACTGTTCATCTGATACATCCAAAAGACCTCCTGTCTACATAATCTTTTATATCTATCGCCCCCACGTGTAGTGTGGGGTATGTGTTCTAAACCCAAAAGTTTTAGACATTTTGGATCTCCACCATGAACATCATAGTAATGTTTAGGGACACTATGTGTCTGGATCTTATTGATGATGTTCCTCCTATGTTCTAGGAACCGGACTTTAAGTGTTCGGGTTGTCCGTCCTATATATTTTTTATCACACCCACATACCAACATATAAATGACATACGGAGTATCGCAATTGATAAAACTCCCAATTTCGAATGGCCTCTCAGATGTTTCAACCTTGATTATTTTTGTTCGATTGGAGATAGGGTTACATGTTATACATTTATTTTTCCCACATCTATAACAACCCTTTATTTTTTCTTGATGGTTCTTCAGCCAATTGTTATTCCCACTTATATCCTTATTGCTTTCTCTAATGATTTTAAGATGGCTGGGAGCTAGTAAATTTTTAAGTGACTTATTTTTACGGAAAATAAACCTAGGTTTTGAATTCAATATTGAGGACAGCTGTGGATCTTGTCTCAAAATCCCATAATTTTTTGAAATAATATTCCTGATCTCCGAGTGGCAATTATTAAATGTTGAGATAAATGCTATCTCATCCATGTAACCAATTTTATCTGTCCTCTTATCCTTGGGTACTAGGAGATCTTCCCTATCCTTCTGTCTAACTTCCTCCAAAGCTGATTTAATAAGTGATTTTGGATAACCTCTATTGAGGAACGCCTCCATCATTGTTTTGGCTTGTATATTGAAGGAGGTCAGGTCAGAGCAATTCCTTCGAAGACGTAAGAATTGACTTTTGGGAATGCTCTTTTTCCAGGGCATATAATGTCCGCTTTTAAAATGTAAATAAGCATCTGTTCCCACCTCCTTCATATAATTGGTGGTGGAGATTTTGTTTCCTCTAATCTCCAAGGAGATATCCAAAAAATTAATATTGTGAGGGTGATAGGTGTGAGTGAAAGTTAAATTAAAAGGGTTTGAATTTAAGTGAGAAACAAATGATGAAGCAGATGAAGCATCCCCATCCCAAATATTAAATAAATCATCTATGTAACGGCCATAGAGAACCCGCCCCGCGCCGAGACCGCCACCCCACACGAGCTGGTCTTCGACCTCGCCCATGTAGAGGTTGGCGTAACTCGGCGCGAACCTAGTTCCCATGGCCGTCCCCATCACCTGTAAATAAAAAGTGTCCAAAAATGTGAAGTAGTTGTGCCGTAATATAAATGATATAGAATCCAAAATAAATTGTTGGTGTAGATCAGTGAGATCCCTATCATCAGTGAGTCTTTTTGCTATTGCTTTAATACCTAAATCGTGTGGAATATTGGTGTACAAGCTTTGGACATCGAGTGTGAGAAACCCATAAGAGTCTCTCCACTCGATGTCTTTAACTAAATTTAAAAAATGTGTTGTGTCCTTGATGTGTGATTTGAGCGAAGTAACCCGTGGCTGTAAAAAAATATCAACATAGTGTTAAAGGTTGGACGTGAGGGAACCCACACCAGAAATAATAGGACGGCCAGGGGGTGCAGTGCATGACTTGTGAATCTTGGGGAGGTGATAATATATAGGAACAGTGGGGTGTGAACAGAACAAAAAATTAAATTCCTCCTTGGAGATCAGGTTATTACTCAAAGCTTGACCCAATAGGTCTTGGAGTTCTATCAAGAAACCTGAAGTGGGGTCTCTTGGTAGAATTTTATAAAAATCATGATTATCCAGTTGTCTTTTGGCTTCACTGATATAGTCAGACCTGTCCTGTATAATAAGCCCCCCCCCCCCTTATCGGCTTGTTTGATCACGATTGTGCTATCTTTCGTTAGCCTACGAATTGCTTGCTTCTCCCACTTATTGAGGTTGTCTGTTTTATGTGACTCTGGTGTTTTTGTGCACAGGTTTTTAAATTCCTCTAATGTTGTTTTGTAAAAGCTCTCTATGCTTGATCCCTTTGTTTTAATTGGATAGAACTCTGATTTGTTTTTCAGCTTATTTTTCATATTGATATCGAACAGTTTTTGGGGTTTCGGGGGGGTATCCTCGGAGCTCTCACCAAGAAGGTCGGTGAGTATTTCTAGGGCCCCCAAATCTTCCCCATCAAGAACTATGGGTGATGCTACATCCTTTTTCTTTAATAAAGTCTGCTTTGCAAAATACTTCTTCCGGCATAAAGTTCGGACAAACCGATTTAATTCTACAAATAAATTGAATATGTTGGGCGGTGTTGATGGGGCGAATTTTAAACCCTTATTCAACAATGCGATCTCGCTATCAGTCAGTTGTCTAGAAGAAAGATTGAATATATTTTTCTTTTGAGACATTTTCCTTTTTGATTTTAATCTCTTATATGCTTCCTTCCTCCCCCCTCTTCTTCCTCGAAGCTGACATTTCTCCTTTTTCTGGCTCTTTCTCTCTGCCAGTCCCTGTCTCGATCCCGAAACCTCCTTTTCCGCTGTTCTAAAAAATTACTTGACGGGTGGGAGGCATCAGGATATGACTTGGGTCTGGCTCCTAGTTCCCTATTCCCAGCAGGGGAACAATCCCCTTCAGAGTCTCTGTTTGTTGATGGATTGGACTCAATCCAATCTAGAGGACGTTTTGAAAAATGAGTTTTCATTCTCTGATCATATTTTGGAGTATCTCCTGGATGTTTTCTTTTGTCTCCCTTATAACGTGAGAAATAATCAGACTTTCTAACTGAAAGAGTATCATTAACAAAGTCTTTCTGTCTTTGGTTTCTATTTTTTCTATAAGACCTGACACTGTCAGTTCTATAGTCCTCAACATCTCGTTGGAATTTTCTATATTTAGTCTCTAATATTGTTTGCTCAAATTTATTCACCCTTTCTGTGACTACAGTGTCTCTATCCTTATATTCACTGCTTTGGCTATGACATTCTAATTTATTTTTAAGTGATTCAATCTCTGATTCTATACTCTTCAATTTCTCTGTTCTATAATCTATTACTATACCCATAAGGGACAATGAACATCGATCCAGTGTGGAATCCCATCTTTTTTGGTATTCCACACTGTCATGGAAGATTGAGGGCTTTGAGAGTCTCAAGCCTCTAGGTATTATCTTCTTATCAATATATTTCTGCATATTGACTGTGTCTAACCAGTGTCTTATTTCTGATTTTAATAGATCCTCTAATTTAAAAAAATCTCCTCTTAATTGATCATCATGATACCCTCCTTTTCTCTCCATTGGGCTATCCCATTTGGAGAGATAATCCTGTCTCCTACTGAGTCTGTCCGTAAAATTAGAGAAACAGCCCATGCTGCCCAATCAAAACTATGTGAGAAAGCAAAGAGATTTACCAAACAAATGGAAGATCGGGCGCTTTCAGGTGCTGTGTCTCTAATGCTGCTGCTATAACGTTTGGGGGTAGTTACACCCCAACCATATACTCAAAGAAACACAAGAAAAAATAGCAGCGCTAATTGGAATATTATAAACAATTGTAATAAGAAGGATTGAGTGATGAAATAATTTTTCAATTTAATAAAACAAAAGTTTCGGCCTTATTAAAAAATGGATACATAATCCAAAATCAATTTAAGACAAATAAAAACAATGGATATGGGTCAAATATTGATAACTGCCTATCACATTGACATCCGTTCCTTATTTTTGAACCTGGAACATATAGCAGATGGAGACAGACTGACAGCGCAGTCACACCAATACACTTTACCCGAAAACCGCTAGAGATGTAGTCCCTTAAGAGTGTCTCTGATGTTTTTACTCAAAACCAGCCAGGTTTGGGATCCTCATTTAGCACGGTGTCCTCTTTATAGAGATGGGGTAGATGGTGTTCCTTAGTCGTGAGATGTTTGTCTCGAATTTTCTGCAGATGGCAAAGTCCAGTGTTTGGTCCGGATGTGATACGGCAGTAAAAATGATGTGATTGTCGACCCAAGTAGCCTCCTTCTGACGCGTTTCGCTGCAGGCACTGCAGCTTTATCAAAGGTGACTTAGGTAGGCCACTAACAGGATATTTATACCTTAGGTAATTACCAAACAGTAAACAGCTGTTTCACTCAATCCTTCTATTTAATCAAATTACACATAAAAACATTTTTATTAACCCTTCTATGGGTTTACAATGTGCTCCTAGGACAGACTCAGATGTAAAAACTCTATTATTTAAAAGAATTTAATCCAAAAACGAATCTATTTATTATGGCCAAACCCCTATCTATTATAATACTTCCGGGTCACGGGGGCGTATGTTCTAATAACAAATATCTATTCACACCTCATATTTTCATAGATCTTAATATAGGGGTTATTTACTCACATGTTCTTACTCCAATCGGCAATGCGCTTGTGCAAAACTAACAAGAAGATTCCTTCAAGTATCATGTTCTCAATCGACACTACTGTTGTATTTCCGCTCCGTGGAGCGCATTTGCATTCCACCATTCAGTTTAACGGAGCGTGTCCCTAGGCGTCATACGTCTTTCCGATCATGTGACACCCGCTTACAGGTGATGGGGACGGCCATGGGAACCAGGTTCGCGCCGAGTTACGCCAACCTCTACATGGGCGAGGTCGAAGACCAGCTCGTGTGGGGTGGCGGTCTCGGCGCGGGGCTGGTTCTCTATGGCCGTTTCATAGATGATTTATTTATTATTTGGGATGGGGATGCTTCATCTGCTTCATCATTTGTTTCTCGCTTAAATTCAAACCCTTTTAATTTAACTTTTACTCACACCTATCACCCTCACAATATTAATTTTTTGGATATCTCCTTGGAGATTAGGGGAAACAAAATCTCCACCACCAATTATATGAAGGAGGTGGGAACAGATGCTTATTTACATTTTAAAAGCGGACATTATATGCCCTGGAAAAAGAGCATTCCCAAAAGTCAATTCTTACGTCTTCGAAGGAATTGCTCTGACCTGACCTCCTTCAATATACAAGCCAAAACAATGATGGAGGCGTTCCTCAATAGAGGTTATCCAAAATCACTTATTAAATCAGCTTTGGAGGAAGTTAGACAGAAGGATAGGGAAGATCTCCTAGTACCCAAGGATAAGAGGACAGATAAAATTGGTTACATGGATGAGATAGCATTTATCTCAACATTTAATAATTGCCACTCGGAGATCAGGAATATTATTTCAAAAAATTATGGGATTTTGAGACAAGATCCACAGCTGTCCTCAATATTGAATTCAAAACCTAGGTTTATTTTCCGTAAAAATAAGTCACTTAAAAATTTACTAGCTCCCAGCCATCTTAAAATCATTAGAGAAAGCAATAAGGATATAAGTGGGAATAACAATTGGCTGAAGAACCATCAAGAAAAAATAAAGGGTTGTTATAGATGTGGGAAAAATAAATGTATAACATGTAACCATATCTCCAATCGAACAAAAATAATCAAGGTTGAAACATCTGAGAGGCCATTCGAAATTGGGAGTTTTATCAATTGCGATACTCCGTATGTCATTTATATGTTGGTATGTGGGTGTGATAAAAAAATATATAGGACGGACAACCCGAACACTTAAAGTCCGGTTCCTAGAACATAGGAGGAACATCATCAATAAGATCCAGACACATAGTGTCCCTAAACATTACTATGATGTTCATGGTGGAGATCCAAAATGTCTAAAACTTTTGGGTTTAGAACACATACCCCACACTACACGTGGGGGCGATAGATATAAAAGATTATGTAGACAGGAGGTCTTTTGGATGTATCAGATGAACAGTATATTCCCTGAGGGCCTCAATGAGGCAGTGGAATTAAATACTGTGATCTGATTGGTGATATGTATATACTGGAATAATGAGCCAAAATAGGATCGCACTGCTTCCCACAGGAAAACACAGTATGATCAAGAATTCATAAAACCAACACATTCCCCGAATTAGCTTGAGGTTTAATTGCATTAAATAGAGACAGTAAGCTCTCATCCAGTAAAAGAATAGATTCTTTGTGGTCACATTGCACTCCGCATATAAGGGTACAAACCATTCAAAATGAGATTTTCTTTCCTCCCCCCTTCCCCCCCCCTCCCTTCCCCCCCCCCCCGTCCCTCCTCTTTCCCTTTCCCTCCTATATTGAAAAGAAGAAATATGAACTCTCCCCATTAGAGAAAGGAGTGATCCCTACATGACTCTTTAGGACAACAATAATAATAATAATAATAATAATAATAATAATAATAATAAAAACAAATGATTAACGACCAGGAATTTAAATATAATGGGAATATAATTAAAAAAACTATACAGCCTATAGGAGTCTTTAAATTAAGAAAGAAGTCTTTGAGAAATTAATGTATAAGTCTCTTGGTCTCTCTTAATGTCTGTATATTGAAATAATGTGATGATAAACATAATAACTGGTCTAATAGAGTTGTAGGTATAGTACTATAGACATATGAGCCGAGGAGACGATCAAGGAATATGTCTATTTCTTTAAATGTTCTCTAGAAATGTCTGAACTATTACACTTTTTCGGAAACAAAGAGATGTGACTAAATGACATTCTTATAACATCTGTTCTTAGAACTAGATTACAATAACTGATTGAACTGCTTGCTGGTGACTATGCCAACGGGCGTGATCGTCCCGTTATGTGGGTTATATAATAGGTTTATCCCGCTACTCTGTATATTCTTTTACAATTTTCATCATTAAACTTTTGGAAAGACAGAGATGATATCAAATTATATCCTTATAATATTTGTTTCTAGAATCAGATCACAATGATTGACTTAATTGTTTGTGAGTTACTATGCCAACGGGCGTGATCGCCCCGTCATGTGGACCCCGCTACTCTGTACTTTACTACGATTCCCATAAGTATCGGGGCAGCGGGTGTCACATGATCGGAAAGACGTATGACGCCTAGGGACACGCTCCGTTAAACTGAATGGTGGAACGCAAATGCGCTCCACGGAGCGGAAATACAACAGTAGTGTCGATTGAGAACATGATACTAAAAGGAATCTTCTTGTTAGTTTTGCACGAGCGCATTGCCGATTGGAGTAAGGGCATGTGAGTAAATAACCACTATATTAAGATCTATGAAAATACGAGGTATGAATAGATATTTGTTATTAGAACATACGCCCCCGTGACCCGGAAGTATTATAATAGATAGGGGTTTGGCCATAATAAATAGATTCGTTTTTGGATTAAATTCTTTTAAATAATAGAGTTTTTACATCTGAGTCTGTCCTAGGAGCACATTGTAAACCCATAGAAGGGTTAATAAAAATGTTTTTATGTGTAATTTGATTAAATAGAAGGATTGAGTGAAACAGCTGTTTACTGTTTGGTAATTACCTAAGGTATAAATATCCTGTTAGTGGCCTACCTAAGTCACCTTTGATAAAGCTGCAGTGCCTGCAGCGAAACGCGTCAGGAGGAGGCTACTTGGGTCGACAATCACGTCATTTTTACTGCCGTATCACATCCGGACCAAACACTGGACTTTGCCATCTGCAGAAAATTCGAGACAAACATCTCACGACTAAGGAACACCATCTACCCCATCTCTATAAAGAGGACACCGTGCTAAATGAGGATCCCAAACCTGGCTGGTTTTGAATAAAAACATCAGAGACGCTCTTAAGGGACTACATCTCTAGCGGTTTTCGGGTAAAGTGTATTGGTGTGACTGCGCTGTCAGTCTGTCTCCATCTGCTATATGTTCCAGGTTCAAAAATAAGGAACGGATGTCAATGTGATAGGCAGTTATCAATATTTGACCCATATCCATTGTTTTTATTTGTCTTAAATTGATTTTGGATTATGTATCCATTTTTTAATAAGGCCGAAACTTTTGTTTTATTAAATTGAAAAATTATTTCATCACTCATTCCTTCTTATTACAATTGTTTATAATATTCCAATTAGCGCTGCTATTTTTTCTTGTGTTTTATTGAGCAGTAGTACCTGGGGCTGGTGACAGCCAGTAACAGGCATGCTGGCTGCTGCTGCACTTGATCACACTGCTTTGGTAGCTGTGCACCCGTTCGCGCTGCACGTATGTCCGTTGCTCCTGACAGGGAGGAGGACAGTGAGGGGCAGACAGCCACCTCCTGTGCATATGATTGTGGAGATGCTGCGCATGTGCAGCAGGCCAGCAGCTCTGAATCCGAAGGTGGCCACTGCACTCAGTGTGGAGACGGAGACAGTTTCATGTCTCCGTCTGAGTCTCACATCTGAGTCTCCGACTCCAAAAAAATTTGGTTTGTGCGCTACGGGGGGTGGCCAATATTAGGTGGTGCTTCTGCCCATGAGGCACCCCCCTGTGCGCACGCCTATGTAGCTTACCAACCCGTAGCTCCCCCTCCTCCCTGTCATTAGCGCTCCACTCAGGGGGCGGAGTTTCACGATGTTGTGCCATAACATCACAACGCAAACGTGTCATTCTGTGAAACTCCACCCCCCCATCTGAGTGCTAATGACAGGGAGGAGGGGGTGCAGGCGGGCAGCGAAAAGTGCGGCGGCAGGCCCCACATGCGACAACACTCCTTGCCCGCCGCAAGAATAGGCACTGCAGATATCACATGGGCATGTCATTGCTGTGGGGCCCCTTTAGGGGGCCCACCTCTTGGGCATGACTCAATTGTACCCAGGTCATAAAATTATCTCCCAGGTTCCCAAAATTGCCCGTTAAGCACTGTGTGCTAAGCCTTGAGAGATAACGTGAACGGAGATAAAGGGGCAGATGTACAGATGGAGCCCTCCTCATCTATCACTTTAATAAGATTAACTGAGCCAGGGCATTTGGATTAAGGGGTCTATTTACTCAGCCTTAGATGGAGATAAAGTGCACGGAGATAAAGTACCCGCCAATCAGCTCCTAACTGTCATTTTTCAAACCCAGCCTGTGACATGGTATTTAGGATCTGATTGGCGGGCACTTTATCTCCATCCACTTTATCTCTGTTCAAGGCTTAGTAAATAGACCCCTTAATCCCCTGCGTAAAATTATCTCCCAGGTTCCCAAAATTGCCTGCTAAGCACTGTGTGGAGTCTATGGGGGTCATTCCGAGTTGATCGCAGGTGTGCTAAATTTAGCACAGCTACGATCATTCACACTGACATGTGGGGGGACGCCCAGCACAGGGCTAGTCTGCCCCGCATGTCAGTGCCGCCCCCCCCCCTGCAGAAGTGCAAAGGCATCGCACAGCGGCGATGCCTTTGCACTTCAAGAGTAGCTCCCGACCAGCGCACGCAGCTTTAGCGTGCTGGCCGGGTGCTACTCATTGCTCCCCGGCCCGCAAAGGCTGCGTGTGACGTCACGCAGCCGCTGCGGACCGCCCCCCCAACAGTCCGGCCACGCCTGCATTTGCCGGACTGCGCCCACCCCCACCCGCCTATCGACCACCTCTGTCTCAGAGGCGATCGCTAGGCAACGACAAACTGCAGCGAGCAATCGGGTCGGAATGACCCCCTATGTCCTAAGCCTTGAGAGATAACGTGAACGGAGATAAAGGGGCAGATGAAGCCTAGAGAAGTGAGAAAGCAGTGATAAGTGCAAGGTGATAACGCACCAGACAATAAGCTCCTAACTGCCAATTTACATATTGGATCTGATTGGCTGCTGCGTTATCACCTTGCACTTATCACTGCTTTATCACTTCTCAAGGCTTAATACATCTGCCCCAAAGTACCAGCCAATCAGCTCCTGTGTTTGAAAAATGACAGTAGCTAGTTGGCTGGTATCTTATCTCCGCCCACTTTATCTCTCTCCAAGTCTTAGTATAGATCCCATAATGAGAACTGTGCGGCATGTGTACTGGGGCTGTAAAATGTGGCATATTGTTAACTTGGGGCACTGCAATGTAGGGATGGCCATCGACCAACGATAGTTGCTAAACATCAATTGCCTACTACTGACGGCCGATGGTGTTGCCATCATTGGCTGAGTTAGTAGAACCACAATGAAGCGGCACTCCAGGACTTAATTCAAATAAACGGGTCCAGTCTCCCGATTTTGATGTGCAACGTTTCGGTTTAAATCACAAACCATCGTCAGGCATACAAAGGTTTGTGATTAAAACCGAAACGTTGCACATCAAAATCGGGAGACTGGACCCGTTTATTTGAATTAAGTCCTGGAGTGCCGCTTCATTGTGCTTATATCTTCAACCTGCAAAGTTGATTTAGAGGGCACCAGGCAAGCTGACTGTGATGTTTATTTCATGAGTGCCGAATACAAATACTATTGAGATATATATATATATATATATATATATATATTTTTAGCCCCACCTCTGGATACCTACTAAGCCCTGCCCTCAGTTTTTTTATTGGCTCGCAGCCCCCTAGCATCTTCCAGCGGTGGCCATCGAGTAGTGGAAACCATCGATTGCTCACTGTAGATAGTTTAAGTGCCATTGATAGTTATCACCGATGGCACCATCGATGGCAACCATCAATGTACAGCCCACAGATGGCCATCCCTACTACAGTGTAACATAATGCAAACTGTGTGGTATAATCAGTGGCAAACGCAGGATTTGCATGGGTGGGTTTCCAGAACTGGGTGGAGCCAAGCACGGGGGGGGGGGGAGGACTGAGGTGACCCAGTATATGCTGGGTCCGTAAAACTAGTGTGTCTGTGTATCTATCTATCTATCTATCTATCTACACATATATATATATATATATATATACCGTATATACACACACACATATATATATATATATATATATATATATATTATACATATACACATAGCATATTAAACATGCATATATATATATATATATATATATATATATATACATACAATACACGTATATACGCATGTATATAATGTATATATATCATATGTGTGTGTGTGTTTATATGTATGTATATACATGTGTGTATATATGTATGCACATGGATATATATGTACTATAATTAAAATAAAGTAAACTTTTATTAAGCACTTACAAGTGCCACAAGGAAGACAGCAGGCTGCCGAGGATTCTAGACATCCATTAATAATACTCATGCAGCTAAAAAAAAAAAAATATTGGTGGAGGGGGGTTTCTGCCCGGAAACCCCCCTGGTGCGCCACTGATAATGTAAACTTGGGCACTACTATGGGGCATAAAATTAACTTGAGCAATACTATGTCACATAAACTGAACTGCAGTCAAGAAAGGTGTCTCTCTAGAATGGGGAAGGGGCCCATGCATAAAGAGGAAGGGGCCCACAAAGTTCTGGCTACACTCCTATCCTCCACCATATTGTGATTGGGAACTAACAGGAGGAGATGTACTAAGCCTTTTCACGGGGATAAAGTACCAGCCAATCAGGTCCTAAATGCCATGTCACAGTCTGGGTTTGAAAAATGACAGTTAGGAGCTGGTTGGTTGGTACTTTATCCCAATGAAGTGTATCACTTTTCAATGCTTAGTACATCTGGCCCACTGTAGGTAGCTGATTCTCGCTCAGTTATTCAGGCGTAATTTAATCAGGTGTAACTGTACAACATATAATAAGTGGTGCCGAGAGAGGTGGGAGAGGGTACAAATTACCTGGGCCCTAGGCAGCTAACGGGGTGTGCCATGGGGTCCTCCGTGGCACCCTCGTTTGCGAATGCCTTTATGTGGAAGGTGGAGCGTAATCTGTTCTTCATTGACAGCAAGATATCTAGCAGATTATTTCTATATTACAGATATATAGATGATTTGCTCCTAATGTGGCACGGAGAGGTGGTTGATCTGGAAGATATTATCTTGAAGCATAATATCTCAGATAGTCCAGTAAAATTAACAATGAACAGCAGTCCCAGGGAAATCTGTTTTCTGGATCTTAAAATAACAATCAAGGAAGACCAGCTGATGACGTCTTTGTTTAGAAAATCCACTGACCGCAATACCATACTGAGGTATGACAGCTGTCATCCAGCATCCACAGTGAGAAGTGTGCCCTATTCTCAATTTTTGAGAGTATGTAAGAGTAACAGTTGCACACAACAGAGAGACATACAATTAGATGAGATGGAGCTGAGATTGAGTGCTAGAGGCTACCCACGGCAGTTATTGACCCAAGCAAGAGGGAAAGCTGAAAGTACAAACAGAGACGAGAGTCTTAAACCCAAGAAGGTGAAAGAACTGGGTGGAGTAATTCCCTGGGTCTGTGAATTTGATGTTCATAGCAACCAGGCATGTAAGGAGGTCACACGTTTATGGCCCATGGTGGCAACTGATCCAGAATTACCGGTGTTTCGGCACCAACGGATCATGCCCAGCTTTGTAAGAGGTCGGAGCATTAAAGATATGGTAGTCAAGACTGATATGGCTAAGTTTAAAGTGGCACCTGAGCATTTTCTGAAACGTAAAAACGGTTGTTTCAAATGTACGGGATGCACGACGTGCTCGCACATGTCAGTGGGAGATCACATCGTGCATCCGTGTTCAGGAAAAAAGTTTCCAATAAGATGGCCCTTGACCTGCACCACCAAGTTTGTCATCTATGCGATTATCTGCCCATGTGGCAGGTATTATATCGGCAAAACCGAGTGTTCCTTCAAAATCAGGATGGCACAGCACAGGTTGGCAATAAGAAATGCCCTGGCCTCAGGAAAGGGGGACCAACCTGTGGCTAAACATTTTGTGGAATATAGACACACTATGGCCACTTTTAAACATAGAATCATTGACCATGTGACAGATTCCATGCGGGGAGGCAATAGGGGTAGGAAACTTTTCCAGCTAGAATCCATGTGGATCCATAGGTTGAATACCCTCAGACCGGCAGGTCTAAATGATAATTTAGACCTTATTAATTTCATTTAGACCCTGATCACAAAGAATTCCAGTATGAGTGGTCCTCAGGTTGCATATAGGGACTCATCATTCTAGATAATATAGATTTGGACAATAAAGCTGAGGGAAGAGATTCAAGTTGGTATGGTAACAAGTGAGCAATATAGGTTAGAAAAGAGTAGCTTGTAGATTGGAATTAAGGCACCTTGGGAACAGACAGGGGTTTGATAGTATACATTTATGTCCTTTTTTTATATAGAGCAAATTACATTGTTGGTATACACTGAAGAATGCACTTATGTGTGTTTTTTCGATAAGCACTTAATATTTTAACACTCACAAATGTTTTAACAATACATGATTAATTATGCACTGATTTGTTTTTAAGCCGTGTCGTATTATGTAGTATTCACGGCGTTTGTTTACAATGGTATCCATGGTTCTATATTTAGACTCCAGACTGGGTTGCTATGGACGCGCCTCCCGGCGCCGAAGCGTCACTTCCGGTGAGACGATGGTGACGTCAGTCTGCGGCACGGGACGGCGCGGCAAGCGACACCGGCCAGAAGGGGATGAACTGTAGGAGGGGGTAAGTTGTATTTAAACTCACTGTTGTTTGTATTGCATTTATCCTGACGAAGGGGGAAACCCCGAAACGTTGATTCTGCACCATTACAGTTTGTTGTTATATCACAAGACTCCGAGTGCCGCCTCATCATTATCTATTGGTGTAATGCAAAGGGTTTTACACCTGGAGGAGGGCACCTGAGCAAGTTAGCCCCATAGCAGGGGCGGAGCCGAGTGCCGGCGCAAAGCGTGTATATATATATACATATATATCTCTATCTATCTACACACATATATATATATACCGTATACACACACACACACACATATATATATATATACACATAGCATATTAAACATGCATATATATATATATATATATATACATACAGTACACATATATACGCATGTATATAATGTATATATATCATATGTGTGTGTGTGTTTATATGTATGTATATACATGTGTGTATATGTGTATGCACATGGATATATATGTACTCTAATTAAAATAAAGTAAACTTTTATTAAGCACTTACAAGTGCCACAAGAAAGACAGCAGGCTGCCGAGGATGCTAGACATCCATTAATAATACTCATGCAGCTAAATAAAAAAATAAAAAAAAATATTGGTGAAGGGGGTTTCTGCCCGGAAACCCCCCCTGGGTGCGCCACTGATAATGTAAACTTGGGCACTACTATGGGGCATAAAAGGAACTTGCGCAATACTACGTCACATAAACTGAACTGCAGTCAAGAAAGGTGTCTCTCTAGAAGGGGGAAGGGGCCCATGCATAAAGAGGAAGGGGCCCACAAAGTTCTGGCTACACTCCTATCCTCCACCATATTGTGATTGGGAACTAACAGGAGGAGATGTACTAAGCCTTTTCACGGGGATAAAGTACCAGCCAATCAGCTCCTAAATGCCATGTCACAGTCTGGGTTTGAAAAATGACAGGAGCTGGTTGGTTGGTACTTTATCCCAATGAAGTGTATCACTTTTCAAGGCTTAGTACATCTCGCCCACTGTAGGTAGCTGATTTTCGCTCAGTTATTCAGGCGTAATTTAATCAGGTGTAACTGTACAACATATAATAAGTGGTGCCGAGAGAGGTGGGAGAGGGTACAAATTACCTGGGCCCAGGTATAATGGAGGGGCCCAGTGAGGGTCCAGTAGGGGCCCAGAGCCCCTCCCCCTTACCTGGCAGCAGCAGCTCTTCTCATCAGCCCAGCACACTCTGCTGTCTTCTGGGCTGCGTGTGGCCATGAAGGTGCTTAAAATACTATTTTTTTCAGTATTTTTTTCTAAGGATACATGACCACACCTCCCGTGATTAGGCCACGCCCCTTAAAAGTACCTGGGCCCAGCCTGGATCTCGACTGCCCTGCATATAATTGTGTATAGGATAGTCTTAAGGGGGGTATACAAGGGGGAGATGTGTGCTGATCGAACCGCTCAGCACACATCTCTCCCGCGCGATGTGTGCTGAGCGATGCGGGGGGAGGACGGGGGCCGCTCATTTCACCCAGCGGAAATGAGCGACGTGCTAGATTGGCCTGCATGCAGGCTCAATCTAGCAGCGGCGATAGCGATGTGCGAGGCCGCGCATCGCTATCGCTGAGGGGGCTACACACGAGTGATCTGTGCTTAAAATCTAAGCAATCTAGTCAGATTGCTTAGATTTTAAGCATAGATCTCTCCGTGACTACCCCCCTGTACACTTTCCATAATTATGTTCTTTTAAATAGCCCTTTTTGCAAATTTTAAAATAATAATTAGACTGGGACAAAATCTGGATAATTACAGAGAACATCAGTAACCTCACTGTTTATTTGTATTCTAAAATACCAAGTCAGCAGCAGCTGGTATAAGTGTTCTCAGTTTAATAACAGAGCTTTATAACCGTTTACGTGTAAATAGATACAATTCTTTTTTATGACTCGCTGAATGTTTCTCCACTAGTTCTCATTCAGTCCAACGCCATGTTTAACAGTAATTATAATAGGAAAAGAAGAGATAAAGGGGCTCATTCCGAGTTGATCGCTAGCTGAAAATGTTTGCTGCGCTGCGATTAAGTGAAAAACCGGCACTTATGCGCATGCGTATACGGCGCAGTGCGCACGCGCCACGTACTTTCACAAAAGCCAATGTATTTTTCCACAAGGTCTAGCGAAGCTTTTCAGTCGCAATGGCCGCCGCAGAGTGATTGACATGAAGTGGGCGTTTCTGGGTGTCAACTGACCGTTTTCAGGGAGTGCTCCAAAAAACACAGGCGTGCCAGGAAAAACGCAGGTGTGGCTGGGCGAACGCAGGGCGTGGCTGGGCGAACGCAGGGCTTGTTTGTGACATTAAATACGGAACTGAATGGTCTGAAGTGATCGCAAGCGCTGAGTAGGTCTGAAGCTACTCAGAACCTGCACAATATTTTTTTGTAGCCGTTCTGCGATGCATTCGTTCGCACTTCTGCTAAGCTAAGATACACTCCCAGAGGGTGGCGGCTTAGCGTTTGCACAGCTGCTAAAAACTGCTAGCGAGCGA
Source organism: Pseudophryne corroboree (assembly GCF_028390025.1). Taxonomy (NCBI): domain Eukaryota; kingdom Metazoa; phylum Chordata; class Amphibia; order Anura; family Myobatrachidae; genus Pseudophryne; species Pseudophryne corroboree. The sequence goes on from NC_086449.1 coordinate 92,507,289, forward strand.
TCAACTCGGAATGACCCCCAAAGTTATTAAAGTTGAACATACAGATACAGATGAAAGTTTTTAAGATATTTAAATATTACGTTAAATGCTCGCCATCAAGGGGGGGGGGGGGGGTTGGCGCTCACGGACTGGCAGCCAATCAGGAGCTCCAATTGGCTCACGGCTGGCTCTATGGTAATAATACTGCCGCAGCTCTGTCGCTCCGTGTCTGCCCGCAGTGTGGAGCTGGCTTGGTCCCTGAGCCAAACTGCTGTCCCCTCTCTACAGTGAGCTCAGGGGGAACAGAAGGAGAAGCTGGAGGCAGGTGTGCGTGTGTTTGTGTGTGTGTGTGTGTGTTTGTATGTGTTTGTGTGTGTATATGGGACTGTGTGCTGTGTGTGTCTATGGGACAGTGTGTGTGTGTGTGTATGTGTGTGTATATGGGACTGTGTGCTGTGTGTGTCTATGGGACAGTGTGTGTGTGTGTGTGTGTGTGTGTGTGTGTGTGTGTGTGTTTGTATGTGTTTGTGTGTGTATATGGGACTGTGTGCTGTGTGTGTCTATGGGACAGTGTGTGTGTGTGTGTGTGTGTGTGTGTGTATGTGTGTGTATATGGGACTGTGTGCTGTGTGTGTCTATGGGACAGTGTGTGTGTGTGTGTGTGTGTGTGTGTGTGTGTGTGTGTGTGTGTGTGTGTGTGTGTGTGTGTGTGTGTCTATGGGGATGTAGTTATGTGTCAGCGGTTCACAATACTTCCCCCTACATCCCACGTTCTTGCACTCGTCCCCCATCCCGCCATTCCGCTACCGTGATACCGTGGCTATAGTGGGTAATTCCAAGTTGATCGCAGCAGGATTTTTGATAGCAATTGGGCAAAACCATGTGCACTGCAGGGGAGGCAGATATAACATGTGCAGAGAGAGTTAGATTTGGGTGGGTTATTTTGTTTCTGTTCAGGGTAAATACTGGCTGCTTTATTTTTACACTGCAATTTAGATTGCAGATTGAATACACCACACCCGAATCTAACTCTCTCTGCACATGTTATATCTGCCTCCCCTGCAGTGCACATGGTTTTGCCCAACTGCTAACAAAGTTCCTGCTGCGATCAACTCGGAATTACCCCCATGGATCAGTGTATGCGGCTATGGGACAGTGTGTGTGTGGTGGTGGGGGCTGCCTAATTTGTCAGTTCCAGGCCCCATAATTTGTGATGTCAGCCCTGTTTGTAAGTAAAGCAAAAACAATAAGTAAGTTTGTGTCTGGAAGAAACCATGTTGCATTGCTTAGAGCTTGTTCTGTTTAGGGAGTCAGTTTTAAGAAGAAAAAAAAACATGAAAGTAAAAGTTTTGCAGAAAGGTTACAATTTTTTTTAAATATTCCTATTTCTTCAGAATATTTCACACATGGGAGAGCAATGTTCTGCATGCCTTTTGACAGGTTAAAATTTTAAAATTCTGCTTGCAGATCAGGGACGTGTGGTGAGGTAAATGGCTCAGGAGGCACTGGCTAGTACCAGAGCCAGATTTACACACAATATATGAGCCCATGGGGGTCATCGCTAGCTGCCGTTGTTCGCAACGCAGCGATCAAGCTAAAAATCAGCATTTCTGCGCATGCGTATGCACCGCAATGCGCAGGCGCGTCGTACAGGTACAATGAGCATTGTGGGTTTGCACGAACATTCCTGTCGCACGGCCAAACGCAGGAAGATTGACATGAAATGGGCATTTCTGGGTGGCAACTGACCGTTTTCAGGGAGTGTTTGGAAAAACGCAGGCGTGGCAGAAAAAATGCAGGCGTGACTGGGGATTCGCTAGGCGGGGTGTGTGACGTCAAAAGCCGTCCCTCCGTCATTAGAATCAACGCACACGAAGAGTAACTACAGGGCTGGTCTTGTTTTGCGCAAAAAGATTTTGCAGGCGCTCTGCTGTTCAAGCGTTCGCACTTCTACAAAGCGAAAATACTCCCCAGGGGTGGTGACAATGCATTTGCACAGCTGCTAAAACTGCTAGCGAGCGATCAATTCGGAATGACCATAAATGTGTGCTTGTGGGCATTATACACAGGTGCAGTAGTATATGCATGTGGGCATTATGCACAGGTGCAGCAGTATATGCATGTGGGCATTATACACAGGTGCAGTAGTATATATACATGTGGGCATTATACACAGGTGCAGCAGTATATACATGTGAGCATTATGCACAGGTGCAGCAGTATATGCATGTGGGCATTATACACAGGTGCAGTAGTATATATACATGTGGGCATTATACACAGGTCCAGCAGTATATAAAAGTGAGCATTATACACAGGTGCAGCATATGCTGCTGGAAATTTGGTGAGGTTTTGATCAGAGATGTGCAGACAAGGTAGGAAGGGAAGGCACTGCCTCACCTGTCATAGACTTTTTACTCCAGTTTTTATTATAATAATATAAAGAAGATATTTCTAATAGATTATTTGTATTTTTCATATACTTTATATATAGTCAAAACGTTGTCTTCTAGTGTGTATGACAGGAAAGTCCTCACCTGCCTCACCTCACCGCACATCACTCTTGCAGATAGCACAAGAAGACAAAGTGGTGGTCTACAAAGACAAACACTAAAGTTCTAGCTGGTACAATTTGCAGGCTGTATCATTGTGTGCAGTAACTTCATCTGTCTATCTGTCCCCATACAGATGTTATGTGAGTGTATACCAAGTGTAATCTGTGAAGTTGGATGGGACCTTTAGCCCTTGGGGGAATGAAGAGGTTAAGAGGGACAGCCATTAGGGAAATACGTTGTCACGTGGTGTTATGATAATCCGGGATCTCTCGCAGAGGAGGGCTGGCAGCTCACACTGAACAAGGCACAATGGCTAATGACAGAAAGAAGAATGTCCTTGTCACAGGGTGCTCATCGGGCATCGGGCTAAAGATTGCTGTCCAGCTGGCAAAGGACCCACTACAGCGTTATCATGGTAAGAAGTTAATGCAACAGTTTAGTAGCCTAATATGAGTTACCTGCAGCAATGTACAGTATGTGAGGTTATACCAGTCATGGAACATGTTATATGGAGTAATAGGAGGAGATATAGGGAGAGGGTATATGAAGTGAATATGAAGTAATAGGAGGGGATATAGGGAGAGGGTATATGGAGTAATAGGAGGAGATATAGGGAGAGGGTATATGGAGTAATAGGAGGAGATATAGGGAGAGGTTATATGGAGTAATAGGAGGAGATATAGGGAGAGGTTATATGGAGTAATAGGAGGAGATATAGGGAGAGGGTATATGGAGTAATAGGAGGAGATATAGGGAGAGGGTATATGGAGTAATAGGAGGAGATATAGGGAGAGGTTATATGGAGTAATAGGAGGAGATATAGGGAGAGGGTATATGGAGTAATAGGAGGAGATATAAGGAGAGGGTATATGGCGTAATAGGAGGAGATATAGGGAGAGGGTATATGGAGTAATAGGAGGAAATATAGGGAGAGGTTATATGGAGTAATAGGAGGAGATATAGGGAGAGGTCATATAGAGTAATAGGAGGGGATATAGGGAGAGGTTATATGGAGTAATAGGAGGGGATATAGGGGAGAGGGTATATGGAGTAATAGGAGAAGATATAGGCAGAGGGTATATAGAGTAATAGGAGGAGATATAGGGAGAGGGTATATAGAGTAATAGGAGGAGATATAAGGAGAGGTTATATGGAGTAATAGGAGGAGATATAGGGAGAGGTCATATAGAGTAATAGGAGGGGATATAGGGAGAGAGTATATAGAGTAATAGGAGGAGATATAGGGAGAGGGTATATGGAGTAATAGGAGGAGATATAGGGAGAGGGTATATAGAGTAATAGGAGGAGATATAGAGAGAGGTATATGGAGTAATAGGAGGAGATATAGGGAGAGGTTATATGGAGCAATAGGAGGAGATATAGGGAGAGGTTATATGGAGTAATAGGAGGAGATATAGGGAGAGGGTGTATGGAGTAATAGGAGGAGATATAGGGAGAGGTTATATGGAGTAATAGGAGGAGATATAGGGAGAGGGTATATGGAGTAATAGGAGGAGGTATAGGGAGAGGGTATATGGAGTAATAGGAGGAGATATAGGGAGAGGGTATATAGAGTAATAGGAGGAGATATAGAGAGAGGTATATGGAGTAATAGGAGGAGATATAGGGAGAGGTTATATGGAGCAATAGGAGGAGATATAGGGAGAGGTTATATGGAGTAATAGGAGGAGATATAGGGAGAGGGTGTATGGAGTAATAGGAGGAGATATAGGGAGAGGTTATATGGAGTAATAGGAGGAGATATAGGGAGAGGGTATATGGAGTAATAGGAGGAGGTATAGGGAGAGGGTATATGGAGTAATAGGAGGAGGTATAGAAAGGGGTAATATGGAATAATAGGAGAGGATATAGGGAGATGTTAGAGGAGTTTGTTGAGGGTATAGAAACAGGAGATGCTATAGGGATATGTTATTTGGAGTAGAAGGATGAGCTAAAGGGGAGACTATATGAAGTAATAGGAGTTGCTATAGGTGGAAGAGGTTATGTAAAGTAATAGGAGAAGTTATAAGGATGGAGTATAGGGATAAATATGATATATTGTAGGAGCCAGCTAGAAGAGATAAGAAAGGGTCAGGAGAGAGGTGTGATGTGGGGCAATAGAGCAGTAATTCAAGTGAACTGTTACAACAGAGCATAATTGGGGGATGACATTATAGTAGCATGGAGCAATAGTTATACAAACATAGTGAAACTGGTGTCTTGCATCTGTTTATTGTGTCCACATATTGACTGCCACTAATGACAAATGTTGATTATCTTTAAAAATATCTCAGCTCCAGTGTTGGAGATGCTCCGACCTAGGGCCTGGTGTCTAGCCTTCAGTATTTGTACCTTGTCAAAGTCACTTAGATCCTTACACTTGCCCAATTTTACTGCTTCCATCACCTCAACTTCAAGAACTGATTGTTCACTTGCTGCCTTACACTGTATGTACAGCTCGAGTATCCCATATCCGGAATGCTCGGGACCAGGAGCATTACGGAAATGGGATTTTTACAGATAGCACAATATCTCTTATCCGGATGGGTCCCGGGGGTCCGCAGTGGGATCAGCCCATCGGCGGTTGGGTTCCAAGGGTCTGCGCTGGGTCTGGTGTGTCGGGGTCTGCCTCCGATCCGGCACATCAGCGGGGGGGGTCCGGTGTGTCTACGGTGGGTACTGGCAGCAGTGACAGTGAGGGAATGCCTGCAAAGCCACTCCCCCACCTGTCCATGAGTCCGCTGACTCTATTGACGTCATGACACCGGTCACGTCATGAAGCCAGTACAGGTACGAAATATTCAGAAATTTATGGTTATCCGGATAACAGATACCCAACCTGTACTACAGTATTAAGACAACATGCACATACTTTTTACAAAATACACTAATAAATATGTACAGTATTTTTTGTACACATCAGGACATATTTAACAATCACCACTCTTCACCACCATATCCAAAAATGGGATACATCATTTATCATGTGACAAATAATCTTTACAGATATTACTTTGTCATTATTAACCACTTGCATGGCATGGTCGCATTAGTTGCGACCATACCAGCAAGTGCCTTATCTAACCTGGTCACACAAGATGCAACCAGTCAGATAAACAGTGTTTGCAGCTGCAGGGAAGAGAAACTTCCCGCTGCTGCTTTCTAAGAGGGACTGCACCCTTCCCCAGTGTTTGTTGTGCTGCCGATCACTGCTGATTGGTCAGCACAGCAGGACCCCACACCCGGTGGCTGCAGACAATAGCAGCCGCTGAGGAAGTAAATGAAACCCCCAAGCCACCCTGTGTACCTGGTGGCTGTCCGAACTATTAAAATGGAAGTTGCGATGGTCGAGAAGTTCCCGATGTTCCAGTGGTGCTGACCGATGTTCCGATGTTTGTGGGAAAAATATATTTATTTTACAAATATTTTTTTTTTTAAATCTATTTTTTGTTTTTTTTACTAAAATCATTTTGGATACATTGAAATACATATTCTTCACCTAATTCACTCATAAATAAACCCGACAATTTCCGAGCATTTTTGGGGGAAAAAATTGTCAGTTAAGTGGTTAAACAAAATGTAAACCAACATGGTGATGTAAGTCCAGCCCAATATTTAGCAGCAAAAACCCTTTGGTTGTAGCAATAAAATGCCATAATCATATTCTAGAACTGACGGGGCCACACTGCACATCCTGCCGTCCACATGTGCATACTTAGATGGCAGTAGTTATCATGCTGTGGCCTTGTCTCTGCACAGCTCCACTTGTACTATTGGTGAGGAGAAATGAGGGCATCCATTAGCCATCATCTGAATTGCGGTGCTAAAGGAACTAATGCTAGTCTCTGGTATACTGCCTAGGCCACGACCTGAAGCTATTGGAGCATTAGTCTACTTCAGTGGTTCCCAAACTCAGATGCAAGTAGACATAAGAGCCGTTATTTAAGTAGCTAGCCAGGTGTCCCCGGATAACACCATTCACCAGCTGGGATGAGTGCCAATATGTCCTGCACAGTCCCTCCTTGCCAACATGTTTCGATACTGAGAGCGTCTTTCTTAAGGTGCCTTCAAGTAGACCTGGTCATCTGATGAGAGTTCAATATAACCCTCTTGTCTACAGTATATGTTTTCTCTACATGGGTTTTTCTTTTATAAATATAATAGTACACTATTTGGAGTACTCTACATTTGGGTGGAGGTGGAAATAGGGTCTGGAAGATCCAGTTATGAAGTGAGCATGGCTCCCTCCTCTAATGTGCATTGGTTAACTTGTTTTTTGAAACATGCAGGAGAACCTAAGGTTGATAGGAGTAACTAAGCAACAATGAGGACTTTGGCTATTGAAGATCCAAGATTGTAGGACTTTTAGTATTTGCTTAGCGCTGATCAGTGGAGTAGCAATATTCCCCGCGGACCCCGCAGTGGCTTGGAGGCACTGGGTGGCTTGTAGGCGCTGGTGGTACTGTGGGGACAATTGTCTCAGGCTGCTACGCCTCTGACAGTGCAGCAGGGAGGAGCCACCGTCCTGAGGAGTAGAGATATCCCTCCCTAAATGGCCGCTGCCTCAGGGGAGACAGTTATTAAGGATGCTAGAGGAGTCGGTGGCCACATTTTGGGTGGTGCTTTTTAATAGTATGAAGGGGACAGGCATGAACAGTGGCCCCCACAGGGACCGCATACCTTGCTACTGTAGGGGTCCCTGACAATGAGCAGAACCCCTGACAATGATCAGGTTGCATGGGATGGGTGGGTGGGGGGTGTGCCAGAAACTTTTTTGGCAGGGAAGGGTGCAAAATTTGTAGTTACATCACTGGCGCCGATTGACCTATTTGGTGATATTTTTCTTTGTTCAAGGGCAGAGGTGTAGCTAGGTGCCATGGTGCCCGGAGCAAGGGTATGTTTCAGCGCACCCTCCCCTTTACTGAATTTGGTGCATGTTACATTTGAAAATAAAAAATAATTAAAAATCCAAAATTGGTAACAGGACCGGTTATAGACCTTGCGGAGCTCAGGGAGAAAGTTTCCTTTGGGTGTCCCTCCATTTTTAAAAGAGGGACATGGCTTCATGGGGAAGGGGTGTGGCCAAAGAATAGGACCAATTCAGATTACACCACACAGTACTGTCCATTATTCACCACATAGTATATACACGTTACGCCATACAGGAGAGCCCCTCATACACGTTCAGTGGCGTAACTACTGCCTCCGCAGCCCTCGCGGTGGTTTGGGGGCGAGGGGCTGTGGGGGCGCCACTGATTTAGCGCAGATTGACATGCGTACACTGTACACGTTATGCCACAGTAAAGCCACTTATACATGTTTCTCTGCAGCTTGTAATGCAGAGGGAGGTGCTGCAGCAGCTAGGGCAGAAATAGGTGCTGCAGCAGCTGGGACAGAGAGAAGTGCTGCAGCAGCTGGGACAGAGAGATGGATGTAGCATGACAGATGTAATCCTGACGCACAGCTACAAGCAGACAGTGAGACATATAAAGAGGGAGGCAGAGCGCCGACTGTGTCTCCTGTTGTCACCTCTGTCCTGCCTTGTTCCCTACCTAGTCTCCGAGTCAGTGTGTAACCCTCTGCTTCTCCTCCCTCAGCTCTGCGGCTGCCTGTACAATGGCATGCGGTATAGCAGGTGGAGGGAGGGGGGATGTCAGGCGGCTGCACGCCCTCTCACTTTTCCAGCGCCCAGAGATTGAGCTCCACCGGAGCCACCCTCGCTACACGCGAGGGTGGCACATTTGTCTTTTTCAAACATTTACATTTTTGACAGATAAGGTGGAATGGAGCTTCTCTCCATCCTACAGCGAATCTCTCTGCTGCCGACACGTCTACTACGCTTACTTGTTTCTGCATCACTTTAGCAGCAGCATTATATAGCTTTAGGCGTCAACTCCCATAAACCTAAGAACGAAAGAAAAAAAGAAAACTGCTTATAAAAATCCTAAAATAATTATATTAGGTGAGATATCAATAAATTATTTAAAAATATATAATTAGATTAGTAGCATTAATAAATGTTATATGAGCATGCAGCTAATCCTGATGTCCTGAAAGCATATGTTTTATTGATGGTTCTGCATTTATAGCAGGACTTATTACTTCTCATCACTTGTGTAGGAGCTGAGGCATTTCTACTTGGTGTCATTTTCTTGTATGGTGTCGGCAGAATTAGGTCAGAGAAGTTCTGCTGACAGGCAGACCAGGCTACTGTGGTACATCTGTTATGTAGGTTCCGCACCATCAGTGGACCCTGGCTAGGTATGCTGTGTAACATCTTTGACTTTAAAGTCAAGTACTTACATCTATTAATATAGGGCCTAATTCAGACCTGATCGCTAGGCTGCGTTTTCGTACTGCTTGCGATCAGGTCTAAACTGCGCATGCATATGCATCGCAATGCGCAGGCGCATCGCACGGGTGCAAAGCGGATCGCCGCTCATCGATAGGTTTGTGCAAAGAATCCATTCGCACGGGCGTTCACAAGGAGATTGACAGGATGAAGCCGTTTGTGGGTGTCAACTGACCGTTTTCTGGGAGTGGTTGGCAAAGCGCAGGCGTGTCAAAGCATTTGCAGGGCGGGTGTCTGACGTCAATTCCAGTCCTGAACAGGCTGATGTGATCGCAGCTGCTGAGTAAGTCCTGGGGTACTCAGAGATTGCACAAGATCTGTTTGTACAGCTCTGCTACACATGCGTTCGCACACTTGCAAAGCATAAATACACTCCCCTATGGGCGGCGACTATGCAAATGCAGGACTGCCAAAAAAACCCTAGTGAGCGAACAGGTCTGAATTAGGCCCATAGTCACATTTGTATAGTTCTGAGAGGTAATTAGTTGCTTGCTTAATGCACATTTAGTTCTGCCTGTTAGTAAATAACACTGCATGTCTTATTATAGCTCACATAGTAGTTTTCCTACTTTAAATCCAACAGAGTTCAGAGGGACTCTCAGGGGAACATGCAGTCATGATAAATATACCCTGCTACCGAGACCAACCAGCTGACAAGTAAATCTCTTTATCCTTAAGAAGATTATTTCTTACATGAAGCTCCTTAAGTCACCCTTTGCCTACTGATAAATTCTGATACCCAGCTTAGAGCCTGAAGTTAGGTTTTCAGTAATTTTCTCATAGGCCTATTGTGACCTTTTTCCTTGACCGACCTCATAATCCCGTTTACTTCCTTCTAATGGTAAATGCTCTCCAAATATATTCATTATTTTTCCTCCCCAACCACAGAATGATTTAATTGTATAGTGGTAAATGAGTTGATGCCCCTGGAAAAGGGAATTTTGTTTAAAGAACGGTGAGGGTCAGATTTGTTTCCAGGACCTCGCTCTGCAGCTTCAGAAATTGTTAATAGGGTCTTGCTCTCCTGTGTTAATGGTAATATGCCCTTCTATATACAGTCATTGCTACCATGAGGGACTTGAAGAAGAGTGGGAAGCTGGAGGCGGAAGCCGGAGACTCGCTCAATAAGACATTGGTGATCAGACAGCTTGATGTGACCAGTGAGGACTCGGTGAAGAAATGCTTGGATGCATTGCCTGACCAGAGAGTGGACGTTCTAGGTAAGGTATAACGATGGAACGGAAATATCAATGAAGGATTAGAAACAGTTTGTTCATTTATTAGTGTTGATAAAAATAAACCCATTCCTGTGACTTCTACATGTTATAAATACACTCTTGTCCAGGAGCTTCATTTTGATACAGGTATAATGTATGGTGTCTCCTCACAGTGAACAACGCTGGGGTGGGGCAAATTGGCCCTCTTGAAAGCTTTCCCATTGATGATATGAGGAAGATCTTTGAGACAAACTTTTTTGGGGTTGTACGCTTGGTCAAAGAAGTCCTCCCTGCAATGAAGAAGAGAGGAAGCGGACATATTGTGGTGATAAGCAGCGTCATGGGCCTACAAGGTGGGACGTTGTTCTCCTTCAGTCAGTGTTGGCTTTGTGTTACCAGCACACATTTAGAACTTTACAACTTGTCACTGTTGGGGAGATGTATCAAACATTCTTAGAGGACAAGTGGAGAAGTTGCCTATAGCAACCAATCATCCTCTAGATAACATTTTATATAATGTACTTGATAAATGGTAGCTAGAATCTGATTGGTTGCTATGGACAACTTCTCCAGTTGTAACCTCCCCCTAAAGTACTTATTTAGCCTTACATGACTTCAGTCCATTAATCAGTCATTACCACAAATTGCATACCTCCCAAGCTTCGCCGCTGTGCGATGCTTTTATACTTGTGCGGGGGGGGCCTGACATGTGGGGTGGACTAGCCCTGTGCTGGGCGTCCCCCCGCATGCCTGTGTGACTGATCGTGGATGTGCTAAATTTAGCACATCTACGATCAGGTCTGAATTAGGCCCCATGTTCCTTGGGTTTTTTAATTAGTCTTATTGCCCTGGCTAAAACTGATGATGCAGTGTGATGTTTCGAAATGGTGTAAGAGAAGGAAATCAAATGATTTCTCATTGGCCCTCCTGCTTACATCCATTTAATGAGGTATCCAACAGGTTCACCAGGGTTAAACTGAGATGACGAGCAAGAATTGATAGAAATGTTGAATTCACTCTTTCAAATAAAACAAAATATTGAAATCTTCATAAATACTGGTTGGGTATCCCTTATCCAAAATGCTTGGGACCAGAGGTATTTTGGATATTGGATTTATCCATATTTTGGAATAATTGCATACCATAATGAGATATCATGGTGATGGGACCCAAGTCTAAGCACAGAATGCATTTATGTTACATATACACCTTATACACACAGCCTGAAGGTCATTTTATCCAATATTTTTTATAACTTTGTGCATTAAACAAAGTGTCTCTACATTAACACAATTCATTTATGTTTCATATACACCTTATACACACAGCCTGAAGGTCATTTAATACAATATTTTTAATAACTTTGTGTATTAAACAAAGTTTGTGTACATTGAGCCATCAAAAAACAAAGGTTTCACTATCTCACTCTCACTCAAAAAAGTCCGTATTTCGGAATATTCCGTATTTCGGAATATTTGGATATGGGATACTCAACCTGTATATAATATCTGACAAGTAACATATACATAATGTCTGTAATAATGGCTGTTATGTTATCATTGTTATGTATTCCCGTGCCCTAGGGCTTGCACACTGGCAGAATTCCGTTTATTATCCTGTGGGGCTCCACACAGTTCATGCTTAGTTCTATTTTCTGCTGAGCTTATTTTGTATGTCATGTTTTTTTAATAACAAATGTAATACACTTTAAGGGTAATACAATTCTAGGCGAGCAGTGCGGATTGCCACTGCTGCTGTGTTTAAACACCGGGAATGGCACTGCATCTCACACCCATTGCCCGCCCGGCAGAATGCCTAATTCAATCAACAGTGCTTGCTACCACATAGGGCAGAGAACACTTTTGTGTGAGAACGGGCAGCCGTAATGTGCGGCTTTTGACACTTTTGAGCACTATTGTGAGAAAAGTGCTTTATAAATATTATTATTATTATTATTATTTTATCATAGTATCATAGCTTGCTCATCATTTGATATACTGTGTATCAGGGACGGTTGTTGATGGAGCTGAATAAACTCAATCTCAGCTCTACTGTACATCTTTTTGTATCATCATATCTTTATCTTCCAGGAATTGTATTTAATGATATCTATGCAGCATCAAAGTTTGCAATTGAAGGGTTTTGCGAAAGTCTGGCCGTTCAGCTATTAAAGTTTAATATCTTGTAAGTACAATGAACCAAAACACACAAACGTGGCACATGATGTAATAATGACTGTTACAAAGGACTCTATCTCTGTCCCAGGCTTATACCCCTTTTCCATTACAATGCGGGTCACAGCCGGGAGCCTGACGCGGGTGCTACCCGGCTGCGACCCGCATCGATGGCCCCTTTCCCACCAGCAGTCACCATCCCGGCATATTGCCGGGTTGGTGACGCAGCTAGTGACGTGGCAGGGGCGGCGCTGGGAGATCACATGATCTCCCAGCGCCGCCCTTCCATACAGTGTAAACGGGAGCCGTGTCGATGCTTCCGTTTACACTACAACCCTACCCGGTTCATTCCCGGGTCACTTGATCCGGGTTTTTGCAGAGGGACCCTTTTCCACTAACAAAAACCATGGGTAAATGCGCGCCCCCGTGCATTTACATTTACCCGTGTTTTTTGAGCTAGTGGAAAAGGGATATTAGTAAGTAAAGTACCAGCCAATTAGCTCCTTACTGCCATGTCACAGGCTGTGCTTGAAAAATGACAGTTATGAGCTGATTGGCTGGTACTTTATCTCCATCCACTTTATCTCCATTGAAGGCTTAGTAAATAGACCCATGGTTAGTTTGAAATGTATATGTTTACAGCTGATCTCGACTCTTCAGGGCACTGGGAAATACCCAGCTCACATATTCATAGGATCTGGTTTCCTGGGATCCCCTTCCCCATATGTATTAAAAAGGTCCGCAGCAGATATTGGAGATACCTGCTGTGGTCCTGCAGCCCTATTTGATAATTAACAAACGGGCCCAAACAATTAATAAAAAAACAAACAAAAATTTGTGTACCATTATTTTGTGAATTAATCATTGGGACAAATTAATAACGAATAATAAAAATATAAAATAAAGTTTAGTTATGCTGCAAATATAATTTTTAATAAACATTAAAAGGTCAATATTAATTGTCAATTAAATAACAGAGATAATCATATTTTATGTTAATTGGGATCATTAATGAATTACAGAATCAAGGAGTGGGGGCTGGTAATCACGTCACAATGTCACTAGGAAGCCTAGATGTGCAGGTATGGATTCACTCGGTTCTTAATGCTAAACTACCGCAAGTTCGGATTTATCTCTGGATTTTTTTTAAGGGCTATCCTAAACACATGACAGCCGGGTAGCCAATAAGGAGAGATGGTTGATAGATAGTTAAAAGGCCGACAGTCAATAGGTCGACACCATTAGGTCAACAGGGTCAAAAGGTCAACAGGGTAAAAAGGCCTGCGAGGAGACGCATTTCAACACATTTGGGTGAAATATGTTTAAATACACAAAATAACACAAAAAAGTCAACTTTTTGTGTCAACCTTTTGACCCTGTCGACCTTTCGACCATATGGTGTCGACCTATTGACTGTCAACCTTGTAACTGTCTAACTAACAGACCACAAACACCAATAAGAAGCCATTTTTGAGAGTTAATCCGAGTAAATCCGAACCGCACATCTCTACTAGGAAGTGGGCAGTATGCAGAAGGGCGACCTGTTTTCCACAAAGCCGTTAAGACTCTCCAAAATTTATGAGTCTCATGGACATTTTGGTGTATTCACCTATGTATGAATAATACATAAGGATATTTGCATTAATAGAAATGTATTGTTTGGGTCTACTTTTCACATTATTTACACATACTTTAAATAGGGTAACACATTAGTGACTGTTTCTATCCTGTAATCTCAGAGCATCTGCTGTTCAGAGGACAAGGAGAGGGGGAATAGATAAGACCCCTCAGAGGTGGAGACAAAACCTGGAAGCTGCATAGGATGGGAGGTGTGTAATGACTGCAGTGCCCGTGTGGACAACAGGACAGGGAAGTTTTAAGAGAGGAGGAGGCCCGTGTGCAGCCTTCTGCATCAGGGCCCCCCTCTCTGACCGAGACACAAGGCTTTAATACTTACCTCTCCGGAGTCCCACGGCGGTGCCATCCTTCTCCGCAGTGACAATAGATATCACTGACCTGGTTTGGGAGTGTTGTGGACTCGGGGTTTCTTCCGGTGACCGGGAAGAGGAACCGCAACTGGGCTGCAGCAGAGATGGCTGGATGTAAGCTTTCCTCATGCAGGATCAGGTCGGCAGACAGGGGGTACGTGTGGACGCTGAAGGTCTCCTGAAAGACAGAACTCGAAAGGTGCTGGTGAATCAGAGAAGAATACTAGGTGCTGGAGGCACAACTGCGCTAACGTGCACTGGGGTTTGGAGACACTGAAGTGTTTGTAGGCGCTGAAGTGTTTAGGAGGTGCTGAGGTGCTTGGAGGCGCTGAAGCGCGTGGAGACACTGAGGTGCCTGGAGGCACTGAGGTGCTTGGAGGCGCTAAGGCACTTGGAGGCACGGAGGTGCTTGGAGGCACAGAGGTGCTGGAGGCACGGAGGTGCTTGGAGGCACGGAGGTGCTGGAGGCACGGAGGTGCTTGGCGGCACGGAGGTGCTGGAGGCACGGAGGTGCTGGAGGCACGGAGGTGCTTGGAGGCACGGAGGTGCTGGAGGCACGGAGGTGCTTGGAGGCATGGAGTTGCTGGAGGCACGGAGGTGCTTGGAGGCATGGAGGTGCTGGAGGCACGGAGGTGATGGAGGCACGGAGGTCTGGCGATCACCACTCATGGGGAACTGATGATACTCAGGCACTGACACGGCGCCTGATGCCTGAATTTATACTTCCCATCACCAGCTGGTTGGTGGGAAGTACCTGATGACGTCACCCGCTCAGACGCCGGGCCTAGCGACGGGAGCCGGGAGCCGCCAGCGAGGACGGCCGCAGAGAGGACCAGCGTGCCCGGAGAGGTAAGTATGGAGCCCGGGGCGGCAGCGTGACAGTACCCCCTCCTCTAGGGGTGGCCCCTGGACACTTACCGGGTTTCGTAGGGTGCTTAGCGTGGAAGATCCGGATTAGTCGAGGAGCTGAGACCTCAGAAGCTCCTATCCAACTTCTCTCCTCAGGACCATAACCTTTCCATTCTACCAGATATTGCAGGTTCTTATGAAGATAACGAGAGTCCAGAATAGTTTTGATCTCGAAGTCTGTCCCAGTTTCAGTTTCTACCGGAGTAGGGTTTGAGGGCTTAGAATGAAAACGATTAAGGATGACAGGACGAAGGAGAGAAACATGAAAGGCATTCGGTATGCGTAGGTGGGAAGGCAATCCCAACTTGCAGACCACAGGATTCAGGATTTGTAGCACAGGGTATGGACCGATGAACCTTGGGGCGAACTTCATGGTGGGTACCTTTAGCCGAAGGTTATGTGTGGAGAGCCATACCCTGTACCTTGTATTGAGGAGCGGCTCGCCGTTTCTTGTCCGCGAAGAACTTGTATCGGACAGAAACCTTTTTAAGACTAGCATGAACCTTACTCCAAATTTGTCTGAAGTGTAGTAGAGTGGAAGTCACAGCTGGAACCTCCCCTGTTGGCAGAATTGGTAATTCCGGAACCTGTGGGTGGAAACCATAGTTGATGAAGAACGGAGATTCGCCAGTAGAGGAATGAAATGAATGATTATGTGCAAACTCTGCCCAAGGCAATAACTCTACCCAGTTGTCCTGTGAAGGGGATAGATACAGGCGGAGGAAAGTCTCCAAGTCTTGATTGACCCATTCCGTTTGCCCATTAGTTTGGGGGTGATAAGCGGATAAAAACTTAAGTTTAATTTGTAAGGCCGAGCAGAGAGCTTTCCAAAACCTTGCGGTGAACTGTACCCCTCGATCAGAGACTATTTCTTGAGGCAACCCATGCAACCGAAAATGTTCTCGGACAAATACTAGAGCTAATTTAGGAGCTGTCGGCAGACCAGTCAAAGGAACGAAATGCGCCATCTTCGAAAAACGGTCGACGATCACCCAGACAGTGTTGAAACCTTTGGAACAGGGCAAGTCTGTGACGAAGTCCATGGAAATGTGAGTCCAGGGTTTCATAGGAATGGACAGAGGATGAAGAAACCCAGCAGGAGATAGGTGGGGAGATTTATGCTGTGTACACTGGGGACAGGAATTAACGTAATCCTGTACATCCTTCCTCATGGAGTCCCACCAGTAAAATCTTTGCAGAAACTTGTACATCTTCTGGGCGCCGGGATGAACGGAAAACTTGGAGATATGAGCCCACTGTAGTATCCTCGACCAGAATTTAGCTGGTACGGACATTCTTCCAGGGGAAGGACCTGGAGAAGTTGAGACAGCAGAGACAGAAATTGGATTCAGGATTAAACTCCGTTCAAAAGAATCCTCTTCATCTGTGGGAGTTTGTGAACGGGACAGTGCATCCGCTTTAGTATTGAAAGTCCCGGCTCGGTACTTGATAACAAAAGAAAATCGAGTGAAGAAGAGTGCCCATCTAGCTTGGCGAGGATTCAAGCACTGTGCGGTTTTGATATACAACAAATTTTTGTGATCAGTGTAAATGGTAATCACATGTTTGGCCCCTTCTAAAAGATATCTCCACTCTTCCAAGGCAGATTTAATCGCCAAGAGTTCCTGGTCTCCAATAGTGTAATTTCGTTCAGCCGGAGAGAATTTACGAGAGTGAAAGCCGCACGAATGTAATTTCTTATCTGAGGCGTACTGAGAGAGAACGGCCCCAACTCCGACCGAGGATGCGTCGACTTCTAGGAAGAAAGGTTCCTCGAAATTAGGTTGTTGGAGTACTGGAGTGGACATAAAAGCCGATTTCAAGTGGGAAAAGGCCTCTATGGCTTCGGGAGACCACAAACCCGGGTTGGAACCCTTTCTCGTCAAGGCAGTAATGGGTGCAACAATGGTGGAGAAACTTCTAATGAACTTTCTATAATAGTTTGCAAAACCTTAGGAATCTTTGTATTGCTTTCAAGGAGTGTGGCTGTGCCCAGTCTCGAATGGCGGAGAGTTTCTCTGGATCCATGCGAAGCTCTATCCCCGAGATTATATAACCGAGGAACGGTATTGATGTTACTTCGAAGGTACACTTGGATATCTTGGCATAGAGATGATTCTCACGTAGACGGCGGAGTACCTCTTTGACCTGTATCCTGTGTTCAGCAAGGTCTTTTGAAAAAATCAGTATGTCATCCAAATACACCACGACACTTAGGTATAACATGTCTCGGAAGATTTCGTTGACGAATCCCTGGAAGACAGCAGGAGCATTGCTAAGACCGAACGGCATCACCAGATACTCATAATGCCCACCCTGGTTTTGAAGGCGGTCTTCCATTCATCTCCCTCTCTGATGCGTATAAGGTTAAAGGCCCCCCTCTAATCGAGCTTGGTAAAAACGTGGGCACCACGAACTCTATCAAATAGCTCTGTGATTAGAGGCAAGGGGTATTTATGTTTGATGGTAATATCATTTAGGCCGCGGTAGTCGATACATGGTCTTAAGCCTCCGTCCTTCTTTTTCACGAAGAAGAAGCCCGCTCCAGCTGGGGAGATAGAGGGGCGGATGAATCCCTTGTGAAGATTGGACTTGATATAGTCTGACATAGCTTGTGTCTCTGGAAGGGACAGAGGATAAATGCGACCCCGAGGCGGCATTTTCCCTGGAATAAGGTCAATGGTGCAGTCCCAAGACCTATGGGGTGGTAACTGGTCAGCCGCCTGTTCCGAGAACACATCCCTGAACTCTTGGTACGCCTCCGGGATAAGTTCTTCCTCCGCTTTAGAAGAAACACGAAGCGGACAGACAGGGGTGAGACAGCTAGCGTGACAAAAAGAACCCCAAGACCGAATCTGGGCGGTCTTCAATCGATATGGGGATTGTGAATTTTGAGCCAAGGTATTCCGAGAACCAGATCGTGATGCATTTCCGGAATCACCAGGAACTCCAAATATTCTTGATGTAGAGCCCCAACCTGTAATTTAACTGGAACCGTGCGTTCTGTTATGATACCCTTGGATATCCTAGTACTATTGATAGCTGTCAAGGAAATAGGCCGTTCGATGGACCGTACTTCCAAATTCAGGCTTTGGGCACAGAGGGAAGAAACGAAATTCCCAGCAGCCCCGGAGTCCAACAAGGCTTAAAAAGACTTGGAAGTAGCCTTGGTGATTAACGTTACAGGAAGCAAACAGTCCGAAGTCAGAGAAGATTTGGTCGTAAGTTCGTAACCCCCAACTTGACTCCTCCGGAACAAGCTAGGCCTGCCCGTTTCCCGGACGAGATTTGCAGGACTTGATGAAATGACCCGCAGCTCCGCAGTACAGACAGAGCTTACCCTCATGACGACGCTGTCGCTCCTCCGGGGACAATCGGGATCGGTTAATCTGCATGGGTTCGTCCGGACTTGGGACCACCGCTTGCCTTCCAGGGGGAAGCCGGAACCTAGAACGATCCGATCGACTACGTTCACCTCCACGTTCCTGCATCCGGAGATCTACCTTGACACAGAGAGAGACCAATTCCTCTAAAGAATCCGGAAGCTCTCCAGTGACCAACTCATCCTTCAGGCGATCAGAAAGACCGTTCCAGAAAGCAGCTCTCAGAGCCTCATTATTCCAGCGAAGTTCAGAGGCAATGGTTTGGAAATGAACCACATACTGACCCACGTTTCGGGAGCCTTGACGGATGCGGAGCAAGTCAGAAGAGGCCGAGGTCATCCTGCCGGGCTCGTCAAAAATTCGTTGAAAAGACGTGATGAATTCGGAGTAATTGGAAACCAGTGAATCAGAACGTTCCCATAATGGAGACACCCAATCCAAGGCAGATCCTTCCAGCAGAGAAATAATATATGCCACCTTGGACCGGTCTGTAGGAAAGTTGTGTGCAAGTAGCTCGAAATGTACCTCGCATTGGTTTAAGAAACCACAACAATTTTTAAGATTCCCATTGTAACGGGACGGAGTAGGCAGCTGAAGGCGCGGAGTGGCACCGGCCGGTGGTTGGACATTGCTGGAAGCGGCAACTGGTGCGGCTACTGGAACTGGTGCCGGAATTACCGAGGCTAGAGACGCCTGAATCTGATACAGACGCCCGGACAACTCCTGGAGGTACTGCATCACCTGACCTTGTGCCGCTTCCTGACTTTGTACTCGGGAAGCCAGGTTCTGGATGGCACTTGAGTCCGTGTTCCGATCCCCCGGGTCCATGAGGCCTGAGTATACTATCACTGACCTGGTTTGGGAGTGTTGTGGACTCTGAGTTTCTTCTGGTGACCAGGAAGAGGAACTGCAACTGGGCCGCAGCAGAAATGGCCGGATGTAAGTTTTCCTCATGCAGGATCAGGTCGGCAGACAGGGGGTACGTGTGGACGCTGAAGGTCTCCTGAAAGACAGAACTCGAAAGGTGCTGGTGAATCAGAGAAGAATACTAGGTGCTGGAGGCACAACTGCGCTAACGTGCACTGGGGTTTGGAGACACTGAAGTGTTTGTAGGCGCTGAAGTGTTTAGGAGGCGCTGAGGTGCTTGGAGGCGCTGAAGCGCGTGGAGACACTGAGGTGCCTGGAGGCACTGAGGTGCTTGGAGGCGCTAAGGCGCTTGGAGGCACGGAGGTGCTTGGAGGCACGAAGGTGCTGGAGGCACGGAGGTGCTTGGAGGCACGGTGGTGCTGGAGGCACGGAGGTGCTGGAGGCACGGAGGTGCTTGGAGGCACGGAGGTGCTGGAGGCATGGAGGTGTTTGGAGGCACGGAGGTGCTGGAGGCACGGAGGTGCTTGGAGGCACGGAGGTGCTGGAGGCGCTAAGGCGCTTGGAGGCACGGAGGTGCTTGGAGGCACGGAGGTGCTTGGAGGCACGGAGGTGCTGGAGG
Source organism: Pseudophryne corroboree (assembly GCF_028390025.1). NCBI lineage: Eukaryota > Metazoa > Chordata > Amphibia > Anura > Myobatrachidae > Pseudophryne > Pseudophryne corroboree. The sequence goes on from NC_086449.1 coordinate 92,527,332, forward strand.
CACGGAGGTCTGGCGATCACCACTCCTGGGGAACTGATGATACTCAGGCACTGACACAGCGCCTGATGCCTGAATTTATACTTCCCATCACCAGCTAGTTGGTGGGAAGTACCTGATGACGTCACCCGCTCAGACGCCGGGCCGAGCGACGGGAGCCGGGAGCAGCCAGCGAGGACGGCCGCAGAGAGGACCAGCGCGCCCGGAGAGGTAAGTATGGAGCCGGGGGCGGCAGCGTGACAATAGAGTCTGAACACAGACTCTATTGTGCATGCGCAGACCTCTGGGAACGCGGCACGGCAGCCATTTTACTGAATATTTTCCTAACGCACATGTGCAAAACCCTGGAAAAATGGCCACCGTCCCACTTTTACGGAGTTTTCAGCAGGCGCAATAGAGTTTGTTCCCCCTAGTGTTCAGACTCTAATGTGCTGCCGAGAAGGGATGGCTCTGACGGGGGACTCCAAAGAGGTAAGTATTAAACAAATGGGTGCAGTGTATGTAGAGTGGGCCCCCGTGGACTCCGGGGCCCGTGTGCCCTGCACACACTGCACCCATTATAGATACGCAATGCAACAGGAGCTGCGGCCAACCAACCAGGTGACACATTGAGTACACATCTCCCACTAAGACAGGATGGATGTGGATCGTTGGGTCGTCAGTCATTAGATTGACAGTCATTAGGTCAACCACTATTGGTCAACAGAGACTAGGTCGACACATGAACTAGGTCGACACAATTATTAGGTCGACATGGAAAAGGGTTTTTTGTTGTTGTTTGTTTTGTTTTTTTGGTGTCGTTTACTTCGTAAAGTGGCCGGCAACCCCAATTAGTGCACCGTGTCCCCTCGCATGGCTCGCAAGCTTAGGGCAAGGCTACTATTCCCAATCGTAGTCCACGTGGATTGTAAAGTATGAAAAAGTCCAAAAATTTTTTTTTTAAACTCCTGTCTTTTCATGTATTGACCTTTGCCATGTCGACCTAGTGACCATGTTGACCTAATGTATGTCGACCAATAGTGGTCGATCTAAAGGCCGGATAATGTCAGGATATGTCCTCCAATCTTGCTCCTCTTCAGCTCCTGCTCTCCATCAGTAGGTGTACTGAGGTAATTAGTGGGAGTCTCAGGCTGAGCGCTACAATTTCTGCCTCAGTCTTTTTTGCGTATCAGTTGGAAATAAATGTGGCCCACTTGGCTAATGCATATGCTTATATGTGTGCAGTGTTTCATTAATAGAGCCAGGCCCCGTCAATACAGAGTTTGAGATGAAGCTGATGGAAGAGGTGTCTCGCTCGGACTTTCCCGGAACTGATGCCGAAACCATACGATGCTTTAAGGAAGTCTATCTCCCTGCTGCACATGAGATCTTTGCCACTATGGGGCAGACACCAGATGCAGTAGCCAAGGTTAGTCATTGCTCTTAGGGTGCGTACTACACACCAGGCAATATTGTGCACAATCCGTCCGATATCGTCCGGTGCAAAACGATATCGTCTAGTGTGTATAGACGATATATCCCACGATGCGCACTCCTGTGGGTCGTCTGCGACGTCGCCCATCAGACCAGCATGCAGCTCTGAATTAGGCCCATAGTCTTTACTAATTTGTTCCTGTAAATCTTTGACCCTGGAACTGTCCCCGTTTCATAATATTGACCTACCAGCGCCGTTCCTTTACTTCCGTAAATAACAAACAATGATGAAATTCTCACTATCTGTTGTGCTTGTCTGGTAAGTTAATGATTACTAAAGATAAGCATTTAAAATGCAAACATGAGATCACAATATGTCCTTATGGGAGGCCGTGACTGGCCTGTGTGTTACATGCCCACATGCCCACAATCAGCAGCAAAGTAATTATTCTCAGATGTTGGCAACTGTGCCGTTATGAATTTAATTACAATTATTTCAGTTGTACTTAATCCTGTAATAAATGTGTTTATTTGCTAAACTTTCATTATTAACAAACCAAAATTCAATTAAGTGACCTGCACCCTAAAGATAAAATAAATAAAAAAAATGTTGAGAGCTTTCCCAGCTCCCGGAATAGAGGGCCACCCTCCTGCATCGCACCCACCTTTGTCATGAAGTGGGTCTGGGCTGGAGGCGCACTGACACGATTCGCTGCCGACATCAGGACAGCTGGAGGTACTGTAAGTGTGAGCTCTTGTTACTACGCCCTGCACAGTCTCTTCTCTATACACCTTCCTCCAAACCTCACAGAAGCAACACAGGAATTGTATGTATTTTTATTACCCATATTTTTTAAAAGATTTATATTATTTAATCCCATTTATTTGATAGCAGTATTTTCTAACAGGGTGTAGTAGGGTATGTCGGCGGCCGGGCTCCCAGCGGCCAGCATACCGGCGCCGGAATCCCGACCGCCGGCATACCGACAGCTGGGTGAGCGCAAATGAGCCCCTTGCGGGCTCCCTGCGATCGCCACACTGCAGGCACGTAGGCACGCTACGCGCGCCACGCCATCTATTCTCCCTCCAGGGGGGTCGTGGAACCCCAAGAGGGAGAAAAAGTGTTGGTATGCCGGCTGTCGGGATTCCAGCGCCGGTATACTGTGCGCCGGGATCCCGACAGTCGGCAAACTGAAGACCACCCTTCTAACATGCTGTATATTCAGAGCTGGATTAGTTAAAGAGCAGCTGGGGTGGTCACCCCAGTGGTATAGAAGATCTACAATGTCTAGGTCCACAGTCATTAGGTCAACCCCATATGGTCAACATGCATTAGGTCGACACTAACATGGACAAAAGGTCGACCTATGAAAGGTCGACACAGGAAAAGGTCGACAGGTACAACACATATGATCAACACAAAAAAGTTTGACACAATAATTTTTGTTTGTGTCCTTCTCACCATAAGAGCGCAGAGAACCCAAATTAGTGTACCGCGTCACCTTGCATGGCGAGCGGCCAAGGTGCCTCGCTGCGTTTGTCACAGGTTACTATTTCCAATCGTAGTCCATGTGGATAGTAAAATATGAAAAAGATGTAAAAAAATCCTTAAAAAGTTGCGTCAACATGTGTCAACCATATGTGTATCGACCATTGCCATATGGACCATTTGAACCTGTCGACCTTTCATAGGTCGCCTTTTGTCAGTGTCGATCTAATGCATGTCGAAAATATAGGATCGACCTAGACATTGTCTGTCTATACACTGAAACCCATCACCCAGGGGCCCCCATGTATTAGAGAGCCCCCCACACACATGTATAATCACCAGTGTGGGGGGCACTACAGCATATAGTGGGTTGGGGGCACTACAGTGTATATAACACATTTGTGGTGCTGGGAGTATTTACACATTACACTTTTTAATAACATCGCTGACATATCATACTGATATTTGTATTGGTAGTGGCACCCACAAGTTAGTTGCCCTGGTAACCATACAAACCTTAATCCAGCCCCATGTATATTTGAGGCCAGAATCGTGAAAATGGCAGCACGAATACTTCTCTGTCCATCACATCCTCACTTCAGCCTAACCGTAACCCTAACATGGACTGTCAACATTTACACTGTGAACATTATTCTGCTGTGATTGTGGGTGAAGAACCGACCATTATATGAGCTCATTGCCTTTTTCTGGCTCCCAGGACAATGACAATAAAGGGCCCCATACACTTATACGACATGACGGTCCGTCATGTCATACAAGATTTCCTCCAACCTCCTGGCAGCCTCCCCGTTAGTAGGATAGTATTAGATATATTGTATGCAGTTTTTTTTTTTGTGTGCATACAATGTATCTTTCGACATATATAACGAGTGCAGCACTCGTGATATGTCGGATCTAGGGGGATCCGATCCGATGCACACGGGAACAACGCATCTGATCGGGGGAAAAGCAAACCGGAAATGCCCAATTTCACCCAATATATCGGGCAGAATGCCCGAATTGGGCTGAAATCGGGCATTATCGGTCTAGTGCAGTGGTTCTCAAACTCGGTCCTCAGGACCCCACACAGCTCATGTTTTCCATGTCACCCGTCAGCTGCACTGTGTATGACCAACTGTCACATTTTAAAAATCTACAGGTGACCTGCAAAACATGAACCATGTGGGGTCCTCAGGACCGAGTTTGAGAACCTGTGGTCTAGTGTATGGGGCCAGATGATAATACAGATGCTCTTAAAAGCCTTATTTGTATTTACATGCTGTATTCCTAATTACCCGCAGGCCACGGTGAAGGTGATAGGAATGGAGCAGCCAGCCTTACGCTATCAGACCAACCCTCTCTACACTCCCCTCACAGCCATGAAATATGCAGACAACAGCGGCAATCTCTCTGTGAGGACCTACTACAATCTTCTCTTCAACTACGGCTCCCTTTTCCATTTTAGCCTCAACCTCTTAAGATGCATTACCTGCAACTGTTTCCGCAGGAGGGTCATGCCTGTTTGACCCCCCGGAGCTTTAGGGCCAATATCCATCCCTCTGCGTATCTTGCTAACACTTGTCCATACATGCAGGCTAGATTCCTAACACAGGAACAATGCTGACTAAGCAATAACATAATAGCCCATGATAGTGATGTCATTTCATTAAGCTTAAAAAACAAACAAAAAAAAAAAACAGAAAAAGGATAATTCTGACCATTGTGCAGGTAAGCGTTGCCTTGGATTGAATGGTTGTCAGATTAGCAGATTAGGTGGCTGCCAAACCTCGTTCAGTCAGTGTCATATTTGGGGCTAAATGTAAGCGCCTGCGAGTTGCCGGAGGTGCCGGTGTTTGTGCAAGTGTGCCCATTTTTAAAGCAGCAATCATTTACAAGGCAAAACCAAGTTTGAAAATGATTGGTACTTTAAAAAAAACAGTCAGACTCGCACAAAGGACCCTATTCAGTAAGGACTGAAATACTGCTTTTTAGCAGAGTTTGCAATCCTTTTGATCGCATGCTGGGGGCCGCCCATCGCAGGGCAAGGCTGCCCAACATGCTACCCACCGCCGCGACCATGTTGAAATTGTGGTTGCACTGCAATTTCAGTGTGATCGCAGATTTTGTAGATGCCTAATGCCAACGCAACCTGGCTGCGATGGCAGGAGGGCCGCTGCCATCTTTCTGATCGGAGCAGGTGCGTGTGACGTTCTCCGCCTAGGAAACGGAGCGCTGCCCTCCCGTCCCACAGAGGCAGAGGCGTTTGCATTTATTGCAGGGCGCCCGCATCATCTTAGTAATTTTTGCGGTTGGACGGCTAGTTGCGATCCAACCTGAATGAGGAACAGAGTCCCCTCCGGCAGCTCGCAGGTTATTACATTTAGGGGGTCATTCCGAGTTGTTCGCTCGCAAGCTGCTTTTAGCAGCTTTGCACACGCTAAGCCGCCGCCTACTGGGAGTGAATCTTAGCTTATCAAAATTGCGAACGAAAGATTAGCAGAATTGTGAATAGACACTTCTTAGCAGTTTCTGAGTAGCTCCACACTTACTCGGCATCTGCGATCAGTTCAGTGCTTGTCGTTCCTGGTTTGACGTCACAAACACACCCAGCGTTCGCCCAGACACTCCTCCGTTTCTCCAGCCACTACCGCGTTTTTCCCAGAAACGGTAGCGTTTTTTCACACACTCCCATAAAACGGCCAATTTCCGCCCAGAAACACCCACTTCCTGTCAATCACATTCCGATCACCAGAACGTAGAAAAAACCTCGTAATGCCGTGAGTAAAATACCTAACTGCATAGCAAATTTACTTGGCGCAGTCGCACTGCGGACATTGCGCATGCGCATTAGCGACTAATCGCTCCGTTGCGAGAAAAAAATACAGAGCGAACAACTCGGAATGACCCCCTTAGCCCATAATCTTTGATGTATAAGCTGGGCACACACTTTTACGATCACTGCTGATGGGGTTAATGCTGCTGATCAGCAGAGCAGTGTGTCCCCAGCGTGACCTGCCATCAGCCTCCTGACTATAGCTGTGTAACCAGATTTAACATTAGGGAATTAGCAATTGCTGGTGCTAGCTATAAATGATGAGCTGCTGCCAATCCCCGGCTTCTGGGTATCAGACCACTGGCATTACTAGTGTTTATAAGTGTATTAACACAATGCACAATTCTAAGTATTCTAATATACTGATTTTACATTTCAGCATTTTCTTACAGCCAACAGCTATATATATTCCGCAGACAACAGCAGTGACACCTGTAGGTGATATGGCGGTACTGCACTCTTGAAAATAATTGTTTTATATGTGGGCCTCACTTTTAGTATAATATGCCTTGTAGTAACAACTGAAACAACCTTTTTCTCATCTGGTTAAGACTGATATAAAGTATATTATAATGGTTCTGATATTTGCCCTAATACACGGGTTCTAGAAAAACTCTCTAAGTACCTGACAGAAAATGAATATAAATTCTCAAGTGGAAGTGCAATATTACTGCTTTAAAGGGAAATGAATGTCTTATTTCATAACCTCTATTTATAGTAATAGAGATCAAATCACTCACTACTTCCCTGCTGCCATCCAAAGACTTGACCCTAATGTGTGTGGGATACCATAATATGGACATGGGGCTCAATTCTCAAGGGGCATGGCTGCTTCGAGAGGTGGTGGGGGCGTGGTCATAAACCTAGATTAATTTAGGGTCATGGCAGACCTGACTCTTAGACTGGTCCAGGCACTTAGTAGTAGTACCCACAGTGTCTTGGCACCATTGGGTAGGGAATTTAGATTTAAAGGGCGGTATTCAATTCTTTTCACTCCCTTCCACACCCATTCTATTTCTGCTGACGGGTGTGGTATAATCATTTCAGCTTGCTACCCTCGAGATAGCGAGGGCTCCTAAACCTTTACGCAGCTAAACCTGATTACTATGGGCACGATATGCGCGATAACAGGGATCACTTTAGAAAGGTGATTGAGCGTGATATATAATGTGAATACCGCCCATATGCTCCAATGGGACAGGGATTGAGATGTCAGTGAATCAATATACTCTGTAAAGTGCTGGGCATTGTGGTAGAACCACAGAAATAAATAAATTAATAATAATAATAATAATAATAATAATAACAACTTGTGAGCTAGAGCTCTTTGGTGTCATGTGTCCAGACTTTTAAACCACCCTTACCCCTGCAAAACATTTATCAGATAGTGCTGCAGAGATAATAAATTTACATTATTTCTGAACTATAAGACTACAGAAAATAATGACTAACATTGTCTGCAGAACATACTAATCATCGACTGGACAATATGCATTTTTATTTACCTTATGGAATGTAGAGCCAAAGGTTGGGGTCTTAAAAAGTTGGTTGCTAGATAAGAATAAATATATACCCAATAGAATCCTATCTCTGCAATGTGTAAAAGTAAAGTGATTGCTAATGATATCACTTTACTTGCTTGTTTGGGAGGTGGTCGCACTACTCCGCATGCAAGGTCAGCACTCCAAACATGCGTAAGCAGCCACTGCCAGGGAGGAATCCTATGGATCCCTCTCCTGGTAACTTTTGCTGTAAGCAGCCATAGATTACAATGGTGTTAGCCAACCTATGTGGGCTGTTACTGCTTTCGAAATTACAGCAGGGCGGATGCAGCTTACAGGATATAAGTGGTCATTCTGAGTTGATCGCTAGCTGCATTAGTTCGCTGTGCAGCGATGAGGCAAAAAAAATGCACTTCTGCACATGTGGCACACGCGCAACGTCCTATTACAACGAACGATGTTGTTTTACACAGGGTCTAGCGATGCTTTTCAGTCGCACTGGCTGCCGCAGAGTGATTGACATGAAGTGGGCGTTTCTGGGTGTCAACTGACCGTTTTCAGGGAGTGTTCGGAAAAACTCAGGCGTGGCAGAAAAAATGCAGGCGTGGCTGGGCGAACGCAGGGCGTGTTTGTGACATCAAATCAGGAACTTAATGGTCTGAAGTGATCACAAATACTGAGTAAGTATTGAGCCTCTCTGAAACTGCACGAAAAAACTTTGTAGCCGCTCTGCGATCCTTTCGTTCGCACTTCTGCTAAGCTAAAATACACTCCCAGTGGGAGGCGGCATAGCGTTTGCACGGCTGCTAAAAACTGCTAGCGAGCGATCAACTCGGAATGACCACCATTGACAGCCGGCATCCCATCCGCTGGGAATATGTATGTATTTCCTCCAGGATACATTCTAGGGATAATTTACATTTGCAGATATTCCCTGAAGGTGTTTTTGGGGGTTATCCTGCAAATTTACTAAAAATCCTAATGATACTCGGTGGACCCCTTCATTCAAAGTAAAGCATTCATATACATCAAATACCCAGAAATAATGACACGGAGACTTGAATTTGGCAGAAAAATTGCTAGCTATTTATTGTACCCTAACCATAAGCAAACCTGTAAATGAAAATTTTGTTAACATGCCGAATCAGCCGGCAATGGTGGCAGAAAAAAGAACGGCTCTATTGAACTGACGCTAACCTTAAAAACGTTAAAATTCAAAACTATCCTAATTTAAATACAAACTATAAAATCGGTAATAGGTGCCCAACTCAACCCCCACAATGACTACCCACCCTGATGGGTGCCTGCCGCTGCCCCCGGAAGGGTAGTCGAGCGGCCCTAAAAGTCGATGGAGGTGAGTGCACCTAAACCACACCAAACTGTAAATCACTACAGCTAACAATACAAACTACAACCTGCCGTTCTTTTCCGCCAATAAATAGCCAACGATAAAACCAGCCAACAATTCAACGCCAAGGCACTCCGTGCCAGAACCTCTACCAACAGGGCGGGAGGGCGGGAAGGCAATTCAGCAGCAAGAGAGATCAAGCTGGCTTAGCATTCCCTATATATATTACCCCTCCCCTTTTTCCAAAGGCTGTACTTTCCTCACAGCTAGGTCCACCCCTCACAGGATGTTTAACTCTTTCCTTTCCTATGCAGTCAATTCTCTCTCCTTTTGTAAATAGGCCCCCATAAAGTTTAACTGCTAGAGATAAGCAAATCTACAATTAGTGTTTCTTTATCCAAAATCCAGGGCCAGATTAACAATGGGGCGGATGGAGCTACAGCTCCAGGCCTCCTCATAAAAATAGGCCCATCATCATGACAACATGATGATCACTAGCCAGTAGCTGACCACATGGTCAGCCATAAATCATAACTATTAAGATTCTATTTCTAATTTCTCACAAAATTATGCCATTTTTTATATTTATACATATTTAGGGAGACACTGGAGCTGACAGAGTAGGGGGTGTACACTCCCACATGGCTCTGGCCACACCCACACAGCACTGATCACACCTCCCCATTTCTCACAATAGGCCCTTGAATATTTTCAGTTCCAGGCCCATGTAGCCCTTAATCCGGCCCTGCCAAAATCAATTACACATTTTTGCAACTGGTTCAAACAAAAATAGATATTTGAAATACATTCTGCAAGCAAAAAAATTTTAACTTGATGAAAATGTGTATAATAAAGTTTTAGTTATAGAATTCACCATTTCACAACTATAATTTTTTTCAACTGATTCAACAAAATGTGGAAAATTTCAAATTGTAATGAATGTTTTTGCTTCACTATACCCATCCACGTGGCACTTTAATGACACAAAATAAACGTCAATGGTGTAATGTATTAAAGAACATATTTTATTAGTAATATTTTAATATTTAAAATCTGACACTTTGTTATAGTGTTCTTATCTTTCTTACCGATGTGTATTTATAAATTATTAATGAACAAATCACATATTAATTAATGTATTACCTGCATACTGTAGAAGGTTGGTGTCATACCTGCATTTTAGAAGCAGTAATTCTGCTGCTAACAAAAGTTACAGAGCATTTTTGGAAGTTTTTAAATGCTGCTTTGGTACATAAATAGCTATTCCCAGCTCATCTATGAATGGATAAAGTGTAACATCCATTTCAATGGATCTAGATTTCAGCAGCTTTATTATCTGCTGTGAGGATCAGACGCTTTGGAAGTATCTAGTAATGCACAGAACTTGTAGACTTTACTGACACAAATAAATTTTACTTACAAAAACACTGCTTCCAAAACACAGGTGTGACAGCAGATTTATATAATGCTTTCTTGTTATTTATTGCATTCAAATTTGTTATGTAACATATTACTGATGTAATGGTATTGGGACAATATTAATGTTGTATTTGCGAGTTTGACAATAAATGACAGCTAAGCCTATTGGCACCTTTAGAAATATTTGATATGGTGCCTGTGTACTGAACCTATTACAGATGCAGCTGCTTAATGATACAGATTCCTGAATCTGAAAGAAAAGGAGAAGAAAGAGAGAGAGAGAGAGAGAGAGAGAGAGAGAGAGAGAGAGAGATTGATATGTAGTAAGTCTTGGTAAGTGATAGAGTGGAGAGAGATAAGGGATCTATTTACTAAGCCTTGAACAGAGATATAGTGGATGGAGATAAAGTAGCAGCCAATCAGCTCCTAACTGCCATGTCACAGGCTGTGTTTGAAAAATGACAGTTAGGAGCTGATTGGCTGGTTCTTTATCTCCATCCACTTTATCTACTTCCAAGGCTTAGTAAATAGACCCCAAAGTACCAACCAATCAGGCCCTAAGTGCCATTTTTCAACACAGACTGTAACATGGCAGATAGGCTCTGATTGGCTGGTACTTTATCTCTCTCCACTTTTTGGGCAAGTAACATGTTGAGTCATAGGGGGGAATTCAATTGCCAGTGAAGAGTGCGAAGTGCAGTTGCTGTGGCGTTTAAATGCCGGCAACGGCACCCCATCTTGTTCCCTTCACCTGGCCGGTTAATGCCAGATTTCTGCAAAAGTGCTTGCCACCCTACGGGGCAGCGGACACCTGGGTGCAAAATCAGGCTGCCATACAGAGCGGCTATTGTTGCGCAAATTTGGCCGGGGAAAGGGATTTGCCGGCACTTGAATTCCCTCCATAATGTACAGCACAAAGTGGCCGAAATGTAAAACAGCCTCAAACACAAGAGATAAATCTAGGGTGGGTTGCTTACAGATATGTATAAATTACATACATTAAATAAGATATTTACTAAATGGTGATATTCCTGCCTGGCAAGACTGATGTAATGCCAAATGGTAAAAAGAATGTAACAAAAACCTTTTATGTCCTCCTGAGTCAGCAGATCAACTGAAAAGTCTGGCACAGAAATAGAGTGAAAATCACATATGCTAGTAGCAAGGGAATGGTTTTGTTGGGTCGACCCTATTTAGGTCAACACTCACTAGGTCGACTGCTATTGGTTGACAGGCAGTAGGTCGACACATGAAAAATGTCGACATGGTTGGCAGGTCAACCTGGCAAAGGTTGACATGGAAAAAGGTCAACATGAGTCTTAAGTTTTTTTGGTATCGTCTTTTTCATAAAGTGACCGGGAACCCCAATTAGTGCACAGTGTACCCTCGCAGGGCTCGCCTCAAAGTGCCTCGTTCCGCACAGGTTACTATTTCCAATCGTAGTCCACGTGGATCGTAAAGTATGAAAAAGTTTAAAAAATGAAGAAAAATGTGAAAAAATCATGTCGACCTTTTCACGTGTTGACCTTTGCCACGTCGACTTAATGCTCGTGTCGACCTTTTACAGGTGTCAACCTAATGCATGTTGACCAATAGTGGTCGACCTATTGAGGGTTGACCTAAGTAAGGTCGACATAAGGACCGTATCCCATAGCAAGCATGCTAACTGCAATCCGGAGACTTTCTGCTAAATCAAATGGTTAAAAATAATACAGTTTCTGAGACCAACGGCTCATTTCCTGCAGCACCGCTGGAAGTACCAGAGAAGGATGTGCACAGCTAAATATAATTTTTTTCTTTGCATACGTTTGATACGTTTGCAGTTTTTTATTCACATTGTACTATTGATGTGTTTATTTTTTAATGCATGATACGTCTACTAATGGAATATACAATATGATTTATTTATATTATACTTGGGGGGCTGACTTAACGACCATCAGCAAAGTCTTCCGCTGCCATTTCTTATTGCTGCATATTGTGGCAATTAAGAAATTATTTCTTCTTTGTCATGGCAAAGAGTAAATAAAGGGATAGCTAGCGCTATCTCGTGATGTCACTGTCAGGTTTAGATCCGGCTTGCACATGTGCACATTTGGGCTAGCAGACAGGAGTCCCTCACTGAAAAAAAGAAACGTGAGAGTGTAGCCTTAGGCCTACGATGGTGTCAGCTATGCAGTGGTGCAAGTAGATTTTTTTTCTTAGTGGTACTGACTGTAAAAATGTGCGTGGTCACGTGTCATGAGGGGGCATGGCCACATTATGTCACACACTGTAATGCACCTTACACATTATGCCACACACCATAATGCTTATTGAACATTATGCCACATACCATAATGCCCATTACACATCATGCCAGACACCGTAACACCCATTACACATTAAGCCACACACCGTAATGCCCATTACACAATATGCAACACACCGTAATGCCTTACATATTATACCACACACTGTAATGCCTATTACATATTATGCCACACACAGTTATGCCACTGACAACATTTTATGTCCCACACACAAAAATGCGCCTTATAAATTATGCCTCAGTGGTGGGCTGGTGGTACCACCACTGTATTTCTTAATGGTACTCCCTACCAGTGACGTGCAGTGAGGTCAGTGGCTGGGGAGGCGCTGGCAGTTATCCAATAAACACCCACCCCCCTCTCGGAAAAAAAAGAAAAAAGAAGAAAAAAGTTTTATTGTTCTGGGTCTTCACCTGGTGGGCGGCGGCCTTTAAGCTCTTTTTCATGGCCGCCGCCTTCCCAGGGCTTCCGGTGTCTTCCTCCGGCATCTTCACCTCGTGGGCGGCGGCCTTTAAGCTCTTTTTCATGGCCGCCGCCCATCCAGGATTTCCACTGCGTCTTCTTTCTTCAGGAGCTCTTCACTGCTCCTCCTCCGCCATTGGACTGACGCCGGTCCCTCGCGCTGACTTATGTAAGTCAGCCTGTGGAGGTGGGGCGATGATGTGGCGAGCCGTGATTGGCTCACGGCGGCCATCTTGAATTTCAAAAATTACGCTGAGGCGCCATTTTTGAAACTGGTACCGATCCGCAGAATGGCAAGGCAGTGATCTTCGATACCTGCCGGCCGCTATACCTATCACCTCCGCCACGTCCCGCTGTCCGCGCCTCCACCAATGATGCCCACACCTTCGCCACGCATCCCGCCGCCACTGATGTCCGCACCTCTGCCGTCCGCACCTCTGCCGCATCCCGCCGCGCACACACAGTGATGACAGCGGATCCAGTGACGGGTCCGCTGGCCAATCACTCTGGCCACACTGACAGGGGCATGCTTTCATGGGTTGAAAGCACGTCCATGTGTCACAGCGGCACTTCTAATGGTGCCGCTTTCAGTTTAATTTCAATGGGATTTTACAGCACGTGGCATGGTCCTGCACCCGCCCACCTCCCGCTCCTGCCCCTGTCCCATTGACAACCAGAGGCACCGCGATCGGTGCCTCCCAAACACAGTTCCGCTAGTAATGATTAAATTAATAGAAAGGAGATACTTATGACACAGAATATGTGTCATAACTATCTTCTTTGTATTATTTTAATCATTAATGACAGGGGAGGCACTGACTCCCCTGCCTCCCCTGACTGCAAGTCCCTGCTCCGTACCACCCTATACCACCCTACTTTCATCACTGCAGCTTTGGAGGTTATGCACCATAGAGCTAAGCTTCTCGGGGCTCTGCGATTTGGCCATTTTCTCAGTCCCCGTAGAAAGCTGTTGCTTCTGCAATTGAAAACACAGAAGACTGTTGCAAATATCTGTGATATCTACTGTGTCACCATCATAATAAAGAGCCCTACCCATACTAAATAATGTGCCAATCCTTCTTCTTCTGAGGACTGACCACAACATTATATTAATAAATAGGCTACTAAGTCTTCAGGTTTGAATTTTTCTACTGGTCATCTGGTTGCCACAGATGGTGGATCTGAGCTGTGGGACATCAATGGCCTATTGTGGGAAATAGAGAGACGGTGGCTAGGGTGGCATGTGGCATTTGAGGTAGCAAATACCAGCTACTACTTTATGTAGTGGTGGGTGTGATACACGTTACCGGCTGTCAGGATGCCAGCGGCCAGAAGGCGCGGCATCACGATGGAGAAAATTCCCCCCATCCCCCCAGCAGCCTAACCCTAACCCACCCCGGTGGTGCCTAAACCTAAGTCCCCCTCCCTGCAGCCTAAACTTAACCCTCCCTCACCCGCAGCCTAAACCCAACCGTCTTGGGGGGGCTAAAGCTAACACCCCCTCGCCATGGGCTACCGGTACAGGGAGCCGCATACTTATATTCAGGATGCCGGGTGTCAGGATTCCGATGTCGACATTATGGCTGGTGTCAGAGTTCCGGTGTCTGCACTTTGGCCAGATGTCAGGATTCAGCCTCCGGGATTCTGACCGCCGGCACCGCAACAACCGGTATTGTGACCACATCCCATTGTGGTTACACTGCAATTGGATCACTGTGAGTGGTGGGGTGGGGGGGTTGGGAGGATTACAGTCTACCCTGGCCTAGGCCTTTCCAGGGGGGCCCTGGTGGGGGGGTGGCCAAGTCAGCCAGAAAGATGGAGTAATGTCTCCATTTCTGCATGCACAGTCTTAAAAATGCAAAATGCACTGAGCAGGGAATGACCATGCCCCCATGGCTGGCCCCCTCTCTTGCACTAGGGCCTGTCTGAGGTCTACATGACCAGGAAGAGAAGACTACTATGGAATTGCATATCTGGGCTGCTACATTTTAGTTTTGTGGTGGCAGTTTCAGAGGTGGGGCTGCAGCACATTCCAATATTGAAATAGAGGAACCACACCAACTGCCACCCCAAACACTGCCAAACATCACCAGCTGAGACTCACTGGCAGTTGGTGTGTCTCCCCTATTTGAATTGTGGACTTAGCTGAATAATCGGGCCGATTATTACCTAGCTTTGTTACACAGCTCCCATAGATGTACAGTCTCAGGAAGAGGACTTGCATAATGACCAGGAATGCAGCTGTAATTTTCCACTGATGTAAGCACACTTTTATAGGACGTTTTACAATTTCATCTCCATTGGCAGAAAACGCTGTAAAATGATTTGTTCATACGTTATATGCGATGATCTCTATAGCACAAAACAAGAAAGAAAATACAAAGGTTAATCTGGGCAAGAGATGTGTACAGTATATCACTCACCTTTTTGCCTGTATAAACTGTACCCACAGATAGTGGCAGTATAGTGTACATATAAATGAATGGTACAGTCTACAGCAGGATGAATGGTACAGTCTACAGCAGGATGAATGGTACAGTCTACAGCAGGATGAATGGTACAGTCAAAAGATAGATGAATTATACAAAGCACAGTTACTATAGGTGATTGGTACAATCCTCAGCTAGCGAATATACAGTTTACATGTAAACTAACAGTCCCGTCCACAGCTAGATTGATGACAGAGCACAGCTAGATGAAAGGTACAGTCCACAGATAGATCTATGGGATGGTATCAAGATCCCAGTGCTTGGAATGGCGGCAGTCAGATTACTGACAGCGCATAGGCTTTTCTGTAATGGATGCAGTGTGTGCGGTGCACAAGGACCCCTAGGTACGGGGGGCCCCACACAGCACATACTGCACCCATATGGTATACTTACCCCACCGGAGTCTCGTGGCGGCGGCCCTGCAGTGCGAGCACAAATCACTTAGAAAATGGATGTCGTGGCCATTTCCAAGTCATTTGAGCATGCGCACTAACAATGTCCTCAGGAACAAGGCGCGAGCGCCATGTTCCCGGAGACCTGCATTTGTGCAGATGACTTTGTCATCTACTAGCTGCCGGAGAGGAGGGGACCCGCAACGGAGGCTGCACGCGGATCCCCTCTTATCTCAAAACGCCCCTGTGACAGCGTCATCCCGATGCACAGAATTTCGACACCTGGTAGGTATTGTAACCCTCCCCCTCCCTTTCCCTATCCCTCCCTACCCAAAGCCTAACCACCCCCGAAGCCTAACCTTAACCCTTCCCGCTTACTGCTTAACCCTAACCCTCCCTGCAGCCTAACTCTAACCCTCTCCCCTTAGTGCATAACGCTAAACTTCCCGTTTTAGCACCTATCTCTCAATCCCCACAGCCTAACCGTAACCTTCCCACCTCGCAGTCTAACTCTAACCCCCCCTTAGAGCCTAAACCTAACCCACCCCCCCTACAAACATGGACACCCCCGCTTAACCCTAACCCTAACCAGCATACTTCCAATCAGGATGACGGCAGTGGGGATTCCAGCATTGTGATCGATTTCGGGATCCCAGCGTCAGTCTTCTAACCAGTGTCAGTATTTCAGCGTCGGTATTCCGACTGCAAGCATCCCGAACACGGGTATGCTAACCGGATCCCAGATTTACTATATCATGACTATGGTGGTGAATCCTGGGATCGGGATAGGCAGGATCATGGGATTCTGGCCTAAAATTGGCCAGGATTCAGTCCACCCTGAACGTTGCTGCCAGCCGCCCGCCGGACCGCTCACAGCAAGTGCAAAAACAAAATAGGATCAACTACTTCATTAGGCGCATGAAAGGATAGGAAAGATTTATATGTAATCGCTTCCCTATTTGATAATGTAGTGGGATTCCGATGTTTAGCGTACCCCCACTCACGCTGTCAAAAGGTGTAAGAAACACATCAAGGTATCTTTATTCTTCTATACACCAAATCTGGATAATCACAATCTCAATGTCTGGAAAATAAACCTGGGTATCGTACCCCAACTCACACGGTTGTGCAGATATGAACTCCTATCAAGGTTTCTTTTCACTGTTATATCAAGATGTGGTTCCTGGTATGTGTTCCTGGCTCAGGATGGCCTCATATAAATGGGGAAACAGAAAGAAAAAACAGCCAATGTGTACTGGCCTCTATGACTTATTGAGATATAACTGTTTCTGTATCTCAAAACACACCTAGATCATTCTAACGTGTGTTGGATCGTTACTTAAACACCATCTCGTGAGGACCCTCCACCGATCTTTAAAACAGGTATGCGTACCACCAACTAACACAATATTCAATGGGAAAACTCCCGTAAAGGTATCTTTTAGAGTGACCCAACGTGTCTTTAAGGCGTACCCCAACTCATAAGTAGATCAGTAGTATAAATCCCATCAAGGTTTCTTTATTGGATTCCTCCGTGAGGCAAATTTTCTAACCGACAGCCAAAGACATGAGCTTGTACTCTCCAAAAAGGTTATAACAATTTATTAGTTCCTCAAAGGAACACATAGAAAAGTCCCAGCAACATAAAAATATGCAGATGAAATGATAAAAAACAGTTCCATTAACTTGTTATTTAAAAAAATACAAAAAGTCCATCAAGCATAAAAAGTCCATAAATTAATCACTGTTGGAAAATGGCTACTCACACAGCAGATGTCTTGACAAAGGTCCAAGGACCGAAACACGTCGACAGACTGCTGTGTGAGTAGCCATTTTCCAACAGTGATTAATTTATGGACTTTTTATGCTTGATGGACTTTTTGCATTTTTTTAAATAACAAGTTTATGGAACTGTTTTTTATCATTGCATCTGCATATTTTTATGTTGCTGGGACTTTTCTATGTGTTCCTTTGAGTAAATAATAAATTGTTATAACCTTTTTGGAGAGTACAAGCTCGTGTCTTTTGATGTCGGTTAGAAAATTTGCCTCACAGAGGAATCCAATAAAGAAACCTTGATGGGATTTATACTACTGATCTACTTGTGAGTTGGGGTACGCCTATAAGACACGTTGGATCACTCTAAAAGATACCTTTATGGGAGTTTTCCCATTGAATATTGTGTGAGTTGGGGGTACGCATACCTGTTTTAAAGATCGGTGGAGGGTCCTCACGAGATGGTGTATAAGTAACGATCCAACACACGTTAGAATGATCTAGGTGTGTTTTGAGATACGGAAACAGTTATATCTCAATAAGTCATAGAGGCCACTACACATTGGCTGTTTTTTCTTTCTGTTTCCCCATCTGTATGAGGCCATCCTGAGCCAGGAACACATACCAGGAACCACATCTTGATATAACAGTGAAAAGAAACCTTGATAGGAGTTCATATCTGCACAACCGTGTGAGTTAGGGTACGATACCCAGGTTTATTTCCCAGACATTGAGATTGTGATTATCCAGATTTGGTGTATAGAAGAATAAAGATACCTTGATGTGTTTCTTACACCTTTTGACAGCGTGAGTGGGGGTACGCTAAACATAGGAATCCCACTACATTATCAAATAGGGAAGTGATTACATATAAATCTTTCCTATCCTTTTATGCGCCTAATGAAGTAGTTGATCCTATTTTGTTTTTGGTCTTGTGTTCATAATATTTTGGATTGGGGTGATATCCAATTGGATCAACATTTTCTATAGGCCGCATCCTTCTTGCACCAATTTGGGTGGTCTACAAAAAAACACTTTTTCTTTTGCGTCTCCCTCACAGCAAGTGGCCCACCCTCCCTCCCATCCAGATGTGGGTTACTTATCTGGGCTGGGCAGGGGGGGGGATGGGGTGACACTGGAAAGAAGCCAATCTTGGGTATCCCGGGAATCCCGGGATTAATAATTTTTCATATTTTAAATTGACCACCCCATCCTGACCCCACCAGATCAAAGCCATTTTTTATTTGGTTGTAGAGATTTTACCATTGTGAATGAAATAATGTATTTCTTGTGAGTGATAGAGACAAATGTGGAAAATACTCATTTTACACAGTCGGTGCGATTACATGAATCATACCATACATACAGAATGTCAGGGAGACTCCTGAATTACAGGGAGCTCTCCCAGACTTCCAAAGAGTAGACCAGCATCCAGGATCCTGCCCACTGGGGCCAGGGACTTAATGATGTGATCGGTGTGGAATTAGGACATTGTCATCCAATGCTGCACATTGCAGCAAATCCATATAGGCCCTACACACATGCCGATTTGTTTGAAAGATATGAACGATCTCGTTCATAAATGAACGAGAACTCGTTCATATCTTTCAGTGTGGAGGCTCCAGCGATGAACGATGTGCGGCCCCGCACTCGTTCATCGCTGGTCCTCCGTCGGCTGTACATGCAGGCCAATATGGACGATCTCGTCCATATTTGCCTGCACTTCAATGCAGCCGCGTGACGGGGGGAGTGAAGAGACTTCACTCCCCCCGTCACTGCCCCCCCGCCGCCGGGTCGCTCGTCGGCCGTATCCGCCATCGGGCAGCTCGGCGGCGGATCGGCCAGTGTGTAGGGCCCTTTACTTATAGATACTGTAGATAATTTTTAGGTATATTTTAAGTTTTTATGATTTTTTTATTTAAATTGCGGTTGCTGTTACATATTGTTATGTTATGCTTAGTTTTAAACTTTTTTTTTTTTTTTTTTGCTGCCTGCTTTATAGTCTATTTATATAGTCTGTTTACATAAATCTAAGACATGCAGGAAAAACAGGATATAGGTCTGTCTTGCGATGCACTAATGCTGCCCTCTACTGGGAGAAGTCCGAAAGGCATCTGTCATAACACCAAAAACGTAACTAAAACCCCATACACATTAGACAAGAAAGTAAAAGATATTGCTCAGAAGGGACATTCTCAGTGATATCATTTACTACTGTATCTTGTCTAGTGTGTACACTCAACATCGGTAACGATGCGTGCTCCCGCACATCGTTAACGACCCCCTCCCTTGTCTGAGCAGTCCAGGCAAGGGAGAACCTCATACACGAGGGCCAGCATGGCCCCCGCTTCCCCCGCCGTTGCTCCCTTCACGCCGGCATTGGCAAGTGTGTATGCACTTGCCGATGCCGACACCCCGCCGGGTCCCCGCCGCAGCCAAATTTCGCCGGGTACACACATGCGGCTAGTGTGTACCCAGCTTTAGGTTGATGGTGCCCAGGGAAAAGAATACAAATGGTACCTCTTGAAAACTGTTCTTTAAAATGTTTTACACTGATACTTAAACAAATACACATTCCACAGGGAGACATGAGAACTGATTTAAATATCAATATGGGATGAATACCACCTGCACACATTATTGTGGAATGGAAATTGTAAGTGAGTGGCTCGGGGCTTGGGGGCTGCCAAAGTCCCCTGAAGCTTCAGGTGAGGATAATTATAGATGCTTTTTTTTTTTTTTTTAAACTTCTTTTTATTGAAGCAATGTGTCATACAATTGTTAACATAGATAAAAAAAAATGAACAATATGTACTTTACATTGTAATTAAACAATGACTTGAAAGATATTGTACAGATCCGATGTCTGCATGTGTTTACTTTCTTCCAGACGTTCAATCACAGAAGACTACACAAAAATACAAGGATCTCACATTGTCGATTCAAGCTAGAACATCGTACAATGGGGGTCATTCTGACCCGATCGCACGCTACAGTTTATCGCAGCGGTGTGATCGGGTCAGAACTGGGGGTCGAAGGCCGTCGGGCTGCTATGATCGCCTCTGCCTGATTGACAGGCAGAGGTGGTCGCTGGGCAGAGGTGGGCGCAACGGCGGCGTTTGGCCGCCGTTTCGTGGGTGCAGTCCGGCCAACGCAGGCGTGGCCGGACCGAACGGGGGGCGCATGCCAGTGTGAATGATCGTAGCTGTGCTAAATTTAGCACAGCTACGATCATCTCGGAATGACTCCCAATGCCAGTTATCATTCACATCGTACAAAATCACATAGTAAAGGACAGTTGAGATAGAAAAAACAAAAAGGACAACATTATTCTGCGCTCACCCCCTCTTTCCCCCATGGGACAAATTAGTTGGATATCATAGAGAAATAGGTGGATCCCCTCCCGATACTCTGGTCATATACCACAAAGTGTTGGTTAGGGAGGTGTGAATTTGTGATCTTATTGAGCAGACAACGTCCTATGTAACTCTCCCATACTTCAAATAAAATGCTTTACTTGTTTGTCTTTCTCCAGAGCTTAGATGCTTTTTTTAACACTCCTGCCACCTGCTGAGACCCAAATATTAGACCATTAATAAAATTAGGAACAGGATATAAGATCTATTGAGTCCTACAGTGCCTTGCTTTTTACACCCCCTTGGCTTTTTACCTATTTTGTATCTGTAATTTATTTATTTATTTTTTATCTGAATTTTATGTGATGGATATGCACAAAATAATCTAAGTTGGTAAAGTAAAATGAGAAAATTTTATAAAAAAAATAATTTTTAGAACTAAAAATGTTAAAATTGGCATGTGCATATGTATTCACCCCCTTTGTTATGAAGCCCCTCAAAAGTTCTGGTGCAACCAATTACCTTCAGGAGTCACATAATTAGTGAAATGAAGTCCACCTGGGTGCAATCTAAGTGTCACATGATCTGTCAGTATAAACACAACTTTTCTAAAAGGCACCAGAGGCTGAAACACCACTAAGCAAGAGGCATCACACCATGAAGACCAAGGAGCTCTCCAAACACGTCAGGGACAAAGTTGTTAAGAAGTAGGGGTTGGGTTATAAAAAAATATCCAAATCTTTGATGATCCCCCGGAGCACCATCAAATCCATAATCTTCAAATGGAAAGAACATGGTACCACAACAAACCTGCCAAGAGAGGGCCGGCCACCAAAACTCACAGACCGGGCAAGGAGGGCATTAATCAGAGAGGCATCACAGAGACCAGAGGTAACCCTGAACAAGCTGCAGAGTTCCACAGCAGAGACTGGTGTATCTACGCATGTGACCACAATAAGCCGTATACTCCATAGAGCTGGGCTTTATGGAAGAGTGGCTATAAAATAGCCATTACTTAGTGTTAAAAATAAGAAGGCACATTTTCAGTTTGCCAAAAGGCAAGTGGACGACTCCCCAAATGTACGGAGGAAGGTGCTCTGGTCAGATGAGACTAAAATTTAACTTTTCAGCCACCAAGAAAAACGCTATGTCTGGTGCATACCCAACACATCCCATTACCCCAAGAACACCATCCCCACAGTGAAACATGGTGGTGGTAGCATCATGCTGTTGGGATGTTTTTCAGCAGCAGGGACTGTGAAACTGTTTTGAGTCGAGGGAAAGATGGATGGTGCTAAATACAGGGATATTCTTGAGCAAAACCTGTTTCAGTTAGCCTGTGATTTGAGACTGGGACAGAGGTTCACCTGCCTGCAGGACAAAGGGCCTAATTCAGACCTGATCGCTTGCTAGCTATTTTTTGCAACGCTGCGATCAGATAGTCGCCGCCTATAGAGGAGTATATTTTTGCTTTACAAGTGTGCAATCGCATGTGCAGCCGAGCACTACAAAAAAAATTTGTGCAGTTTCTGGGTTGCCCAGAACTTACTCAGCCGCTGCGATCACTTCAGGCTGTCAGGTCCCGGAATTGACGTCAGACACCCGCCCTGCAAACGCTTGGACGCGCCTGCATTTTTCCAAACACTCCCGGAAAATGGTCAGTTACCACCCACAAATGCCCTCTTCCTGTCAATCTCCTTGCTATCAGCTGTGCTAATGGATTCTTCGTAAAACCCATTGCACAGCAATGATCTGCTTTGCACCAATACGACGCACCTGCGCATTGCGGTGCACACGCATGCGCAGTTCTGACCTGATCGCAGCGCAGCGAAAAAATCTAGCGTGCGATCTGGTCTGAATGACCCCCAATGAACCGATGCATACTGCTAAAGCAAGACTCGAGTGGTTTAAGGGGAAACATTTAAATGTTTTGGAATGGCCTAGTCAAATCCCAGATCTCAATCCAATTGAGAATCTGTGATAAGACTTGAAGAATGCTATTCACAAGCGGATACCATCCAACATGAAGGAGCTGGAGCAGTTTTGCCTTGAGGAATGGGCAAAAATCCCAGTGGCAAGATGTGGCAAGCTCATAGAGACTTATCCAAAGCGACTTGCAGCTGTAATTGCCGCAAAAGGTGGCTCTACAAAGTACTGACTTTAGGGGGGTGAATAGTTATGCACGCTGACCTTTTCTGTTATTTTGTCCTATTTGTTGTTTGCTTCACATTTAAAAAAAAAACACCTTCAAAGTTGTAGCCATGTTCTGTGAATAAAATGATGCAAACCTTCAAACAATCCATTTTAATTCCAGGTTGTGAGGCTACAAAACATGAAAAATGCAAAGGGGGGTGAATACTTTAGCAAGGCACTGCATACTACAGCTTGTGAAAAAGGGCTTAAAGTTGCTCAGGTCTGTGGGATATCCCACAATTGCCCCCATGATAGTAACATAATACCAAAAGAGGGTTG
Source organism: Pseudophryne corroboree (assembly GCF_028390025.1). Lineage (NCBI taxonomy): Eukaryota > Metazoa > Chordata > Amphibia > Anura > Myobatrachidae > Pseudophryne > Pseudophryne corroboree. Next base: position 92,550,589 of record NC_086449.1, read on the forward strand.
CATAATTATCTAGACAAGGAAATGCTATTTTAAGATATTGATGTAGATAAGCATTGAATAGAATCAAGGTTTCTGTTCAAAGGTTAAACAAAACAAAACTTTGGTACGACTGAAGCCTATTAAGAGTGTTTTGCATAAATAACAGCAGATTTCATGACCTAAGATCAAGTATTTGCTGTGACAGGAATGCAGGAAATAAGGGTGAGAATGATAAGGAGCTGACAATAGGTGTGAAGTAGTGATCATGTATGTAATAGCAGTCAAAGCCAAACAATAATACCCCTTTTCCACTAGCTTAAAAAACCCGGTATTTTTCACAGGGCGCGTATTGACCTGGGTTTTCTGGTAGTGGAAACGGCTCCCTCAAAAAAAACCCAGGTCAATTGACCCAGGAATCCTACCCAGGTAGCCACCTGGATCGGATCCAGGAATGACCCAGATAAGGGTGCAGTGTAAACAGGTTACCCGGGTCATCCGACCCGGGACACGTTTACAGCATGCCTAGAGTCCATATCTCCCTAACCGCAGTGTCCCGCGGGCGGTTGGGGTACACGGCGCATGCTGTCAGCGCTGCTGTCTATACTGCTATGCAGACAGCATCGCTGGCCGAGAAAGTGTGTGCCAGAGGCTGGGGGCAGCCCAGCAGCTTCCAGATTTGGGGGCGTGGGCAGCTTCGAATTGGGGGCGTGGTCTAACAGGACCGAAGACATGCCCCAAAGGTTCCGATCTGCTAGTTTTCCGGACGCTTGGAAATGATGTAATCTCCAGCGGCCGGAAGAAAAGGTTGTGCTGCAGTGGACAAGGGGTCATGTCTCGGGTCTGACCTGGCCTGGAACCGTGTTTCAAATCCCAGATCAGACCCGCGACTTTAGTGGAAAATGGGTATTAATGAACCTTGTTGGGGCAGCTGGAGACTAGTGACAGGTTAAAATAGAAGAAAAGCAACCGAGTTCATGAGAGCTGTGAGAGGACAAGTCTATAGGATATGTTTGAGAAATCCCCAGAAGAGAATGAAGCAGCAAAAGATGAAAGTGTTTATTTACTAAGCAAGTCATCACTTCTCAAGCAAGTTTAAGCCCCAGATTTAAAATGTCAGTGCTTCCAATGGCGTCTTCTATCATCAGGAGCTCTTCATCACTCCTCCTCCGCTATGGGACTGCCTCCCTGGCCTTGTACTGGCTAACAGCCATTTTGAATTTTATTTTTAAATGGTGCCGCAGCCATTTTTTGAAAATCCAAGATGGCCATGGTGAGCTAATCACAGTTCGCTGTGTCATTACCGTGCCTCCTTGTACCAACTAATATTAGCCAGCAAGAGGCAGGGAGGCAGCTTGACGGTGGAAGAGCAGCGATGAATAGCTCCTGAAGATAGAAGATACCATGGAAGTCTTGGATAGGCGGCGGCCATGTAAAAGAGCTTAAAGGCCACTGCCCCCCAGGTAAAGAATAAAGATGCCATGGAAGTCCTGGATGGCAGCAGCCATGTAAAAGAGGTTAAAGGCGCCCCCTCCCCAGTGAAGAATAAAGAAGACTTTATGGAAGTCCTGGCTGGGTGGTGGCCATGTAAAAGACTCTGCATAATAAAACATTAAAACATTCTGTGTCCTGTATTTATTTTAATGTTTTTTTTTTTTTTTACAAGTGGACTATAGGTACAAGTGATCCCTTACTGCCCCGTCTGCTAGTACTTGTGGTTCTCCAAGTACCAGCATGAGGGGGAGACTTGCTGGAACTGTAGTCCTCCTGTAAAATACAATATTAATATCTCTAATGGACTATCAACTTCCACCCTCTCTCTATATATTATGTTTGCTTGTTTTTGGGGGGAGGGCGCAGTTTTTCTTACCCTTGCCCTGGGCATCAAAACCTCTAGTTATGACTCTGAATATGTGAATTTCATTATGAGAAAGAAGATCTCATTTAGCCATCTGTAGCATGTTGAGCAGAGGAAGGCTCCATTTAAAAACTCGCTAAGAGAGTAATGACCTACGTTCAGTATTTAGCAAAAAATTGAGACTGAGCATAAGATTATGTTAGATATTAAAAAGGACATGCACAGTTTAACAAACCAAGCACTTCAGTGACAGGTACTGCCACTTTTGGGACTGAAGTGCTTGGTTTATTTGGCCCCCACAACAAAAGACACCATAAGATATAAATAATGTCAATAATACTGTCAATAATCTCTATAGTGGCAAGATGTCATCGTCATTATCATTCTAACTCTCACCCTCATCAGTGTTTACATCATCCTCACACAATATTAATTCATCCCCATTGGACTCCACCATTACAGAAGTCTTTGTACTTTGATGTAATTGCTGGTAAAGATCTTCAATATCGAATTTGTGGTACAGTATCATCTTTTCCACATTTTGAGGATGTAGCCTACTATGTCGATAGCTGACAAGGTTCCTAGCTATGCTGAAAACGCTTTACTTCCAGTAGTCAAAGGGACTCCGTGACATGCCTGTTTGTATGCTTTCATTAAAATAATCCTCCACCATTCTTTGGATGTTGGCTGTATCAGATGGAGTTATGGTAGAGGTGACACTCATTTTGGGCAATTCTTTTAGACCCGACCAGATGTCAAAATATTGTGTTGACTCATTTGCATCCCCACTGGGTTTCTTGCAAAAGCTCAGTTTTTTCCAGGCAGCAACAGTTGCCGTAGAAACTGAAGGAGGAGACATTGTTGTGTTATGTACCACTTGAACTGACAACTTGCTCACCAGGAGTTCTTTGCATCTCTTAAGATCTGGGTCAGTTGGAAAGAAAAACACGAAATATGACATGAATGTAGGATCAAGCACAGTCACCAAAATGTACTGATCTGATTTCAAGATGTTGACAACCCTTGGATCCTGGCAAAGCGAAAAAAGGACTTGATCAACAAGTCTGACATACTTAGCAGAATCACTTCTGTTTATCTCTTTCTTCAATTTCTCGAGCTGTTTTTCCAAAAGTCTAATTAGTGGAATTACCTGACTCAAGCTAGCAGTGTCTGAACTCACGTCACAGGTAACTACTTCGAATGGTTTCGGCACCTTGGACAACACAGAAAATATTCTTGACTGTGCTGGACTAAGGTACATTCTCTCTTCTTTCCCAATGTCACGGTTTGTTGCGTTGCTTTGGATGGCTTGTTGCTGTTCCTCCATCTGCTGAAGCGAACTGTATAAAGGGGAAATTCTACCTTGCTACCAACTCTTACTTCAGTTGGTGGCAAGGTAAATTTAACTGTTCTTGCAGCCGCTGCAATCTCCTGCATGCAGTTGCTGAATGCCAAAAATGTCCTGACATTTTTCAGGCTACAGATAGCATCTCCTGCATGCACCTGTCATTTCTTAAAAAACTCTGTGTCACCAAGTTCATTGTGTGAGCAAAACATGGGATGTGTTCGAATTCACCCAGCTGTAATGCTGTAACGATATTTGTGGCATTATCAGATCTCATAAATCCTGAGGAGAGTCCAAGCAGGGTAAGCCATTTTGCTATGACATCCCTTAATTTTTCTAACAGGTTGTCAGCGGTATGCCTCTTAGTAAAGCCAGTGATACAGAGAGTAGCGTGCCTCTGAATGAGCTGGTGTTGTTTGTTAGATGCTGCTGCGGTAGGGGATTCACCCACTCAGTGGGCTGTCACGGTCATATAAACTTTAGTTTGCCCAGTTCCGCTTGTCTACATATCTGTGGTTAAGTGGACAGTGGGTACAATGGCATTTTGTGGACCAACATCTAGGTTTTTTTAATGTCCTGGTACACATGAGGCATTGCTTCTCTAGTAAAATGGAAACGAGAAGGAATTTGGTAGCAGGGACACAGGACCTTAATTAACTGTCTAACACCCACTGAATTAATGGCAGATATTGGATGCAGGTCTAATACTAGAATAGCTGTCATTGCATCACTGATCCACTGTGCGACTGGATGACAGCTGTCATACTTGCTTCCTATCGCAAAGGATTGTTTAACAGTTAATTGTTGTTTGAAATTACTAGTAGTCTTCTTAGTCCCCTTCTCGGTTGAAGATCCACCCCCAGCAGCAGCAGGCCTAGTGCTAAAGGATTCTTCTGAGGAATCCTGGATAGGGGAGGAGTCACATAGCCATATCAAATTGGATGCAGGACTACCTCTGATAATTAGTGAGGATATTGATGATAAAGGTGTATATGATGGACATTGCAGGTCTGGGATCTAGCGGAGAGATGGGAGGTAGTGGATGCTTGATTGTTTATTATTATGTTTTAGCATAAGTTTCTGATTTTTCCCTAAACTTTCCATGAACTCACAGCAAATTATGTAACAGGGAGTAGGTTCCTAGATGTCTAAAGTCCCTACCTCTACTTGCTGTGGATTCACAAATGCTATGGCTAGACAATTGTCAAGATTTGGGAATAATAATTCCACACTTAAGACATGGATTTGTCCATCTTATGCCCAGGCATGAATGCCTTCTTCTTATCACAGGCAAGACCTCCTTCCACTGGTGCCTCACATACATAAACAACATTCTCATCCTCAACACCCTCATTAGGTCCAGCAATAGCTACACAAATATACCCCTCATCCTGTTGCACATACACTGAGACATCCTCAATTTCTATGTCACCCTCTACACTTCTGCTGCTCATCTCTGCATTTGCAAAGGATGCAGAAATGGTGGAAGAAAGCTTCCCTATGAGTAAAGTATCAGAAAGGTCGGGCTCACACTTAGCACTTGTGGACACACTTACACTGTCCTTAGGCATTTGTGACGTTTCTCAACATACAGTTTGTTCTACATCCTTAGTGTTTTCTTTCTGATATTCCAATTTTCATTTTTTTTTTGACACCTCACACAGACTCTGAGTGAGAAGGGCTTGTATCATCATGAGAGGCAGAAGAAGATGCCTTACTGACAGTTGCAGAGCCGCCATTCATAAATACCGAGACCTGAGCCTTTCCTTGCCACTGCATGTGGTGAATGGCATGTTGGCAATTTAATGTTTTTCTGCAGTAAACTTTCCTTTTATGAGAGGTGATTTTTTGTTATTTACCACTGTAAAATATTTTTTTTTTAATGTCAGATGACATTCAGGGGAAATTTAAGGAAAAATTACTTCACAGAAAGGGTAGTGGATATGTGGAATAGCCTCCCATCAGAGGTGGTAGAAGCTAAGACAGTACAGCAATTGAAACATGCTTTGGATAGGTATATGAATATCCTTACTGTGACAGGACGGTACCGTACGGAAGCACTCGCCGCTTCCGCGTCCCGTTGACTGCGCACAGAATGGAAGGTCAAGCCGCACGAGGCCTGACCACATAGGGGATTCCCGCTTACCGTCAGTAACCGCCTGTTACTGACTCCACCCACTGCGCTGTGGGCGGGTTCTCGCTGCCACCACCAAACTCCTAACCTGCCGTGGCGTTTGGAACCACGGTTCTGCTCTGTATGTGCCGACGCACTGCCTTACCACACCTGTGTGGTGTTGACGAATCCCCTCTAGCCACTTGCTAAATTGGTAGCTGGCGGAAGGCGGAGCTTGGAGACGTCAGGTGCTTCCCTGGACAGCCGGAGAACGGGGCTAGGTTTGGCCTAACCCTGTAGGTCACAAGATGAAGCAGTCTTCTTGAGGCAAAGGTGTTTATTGCTCAAATAACCTTTAAAAAGGCTCCTCCCTATTGCTAGGGGCAACAGCATACAATCAAGATGTTTTCAGCAGAAGAAGATGTTACAATACCTGGAGGCTCACATGCATCCTCTTTTTATCTCAGTTCTACACACAGTACCACAGGGGGGTAAGCCCTCCCTGTCTTCTCCAACCAATCAGGTTATCGCAGAAAATATAAAGAAATACAAGTTTACATTTCAAAAGTTAAGACTTAGATAAAGCACATTCCTGCTCCTCTTCATATATAACCAGACCAGTGGCTTTCCCAAACACAATCTGATTATCATCTTCCTGTCTCTTTCACAAATGTAAATGTAACTTGCATTTCAATTGCATTCACCCTCTCACACATAGACAACGTTCTTATACTGTGAATGAAACATAATCTGCATCACACATAATGCAGCCTAAGAAATGTTACGTCAAACTGTTGTTGAATGAAACCCACTAGTTTGCATTTGTAAAACAATCTGATCAACACATGTTCCTGTCTCTCTAACATCTCCATGCAAACCCAGTTCACACAATATTCAGAGAAGACAGCAACAAATCCTTTCACCTGCATGTGTCTATAAAGTTACACAGGGACACATCTCAATCTCAAAGAAATGGCTTGTCCATACACCCCTTTCCAGGTGCCAGGGTCATCAGCATCTCAATCCCTAGGTGAGAAGCTTCCAAGCCATTTGTCCACAAACGTAAATGCATTTTAAAACCAACACAGCTTACACATTCCTTCTAAGTGCTGGCATTTGCTGCAATGTAAATGTGCAGTCTTACAACTGTGCCTATTGCCTTAAATATAACATTGGTGAAAACACAGTACTAAATATATTTTTAAATACCCGGTGCCTAGCACCCACACTACATTTAAAGATGGTGCTTAGCACCAGTGCACAGTTTTAAAGTGGCGCCAAGCGCCCATTGTCCCTTAATATGGCGCCGGGCACGAGGATTAACACCTTCAGTGCCGCAGCCGCCATTACACGTGTGGCTGGTTGGTCTCTCCGGCCACACTCCTCCCCCCCCCCATTCAAGCGGATCAACCAGGGACCCATGTCCCAACGATTTGGGTCCTGGTCCCGCAGTCCGTTGGGGTAAAGGGGACGCTACCTGGGATGTGTAGGCTCTGGCCTAGACAGTTCATCCATAGTGTAGTGGGCCTCTCTTCGTGTGTGCACAATGTTCAAATAGTCCACCTGAAGTCCAAGTTCAAGGCTCCACCACAAAAGTCTGTCCAATTTCCCCAAGGTAGGTTGCCGCCACCTAACAGGTGGGTGGTAAGTCACCACGGCGGGGGGCTGGTTACAAACAAGTGCCACCCACGGTGTCCCAACTGGGGCATACCCCACCTCCCACGATAGCAGTATACTGCTCAACCAGGCCACAGGGTGCTCCTGCCCATATGGCTCTTTCTGGCTTGGTACAGCTCCCAGTCCGTGCAGTGGCGCAATAGTTCGTAACACACAGTCCTGGTCAAGAAGGTGCACCATCAGCACTGGAGCGGGTACCCGAGCCTCCTTCAATGACTGGAATGCCAACTCGCAAGCGGGTGCAAAGTCCACTGACTTGGGAATGCCCTTCCTAGCCATCTCTGTCAAGGGGTTCACTACAGGACTAAAGTCAATGACAACATGTCCGTAGGGCCTTACAGGTTCTAAGGTCAGTACCGGTCTGGGTGATGTGGGTCGGGGACAGCCTCTGGTTGCCTCCACCCCCTCTGGGTTGGGCCTACCCCTGTCTCCTCCCACATGGTGCCCCAGGCACTGCACCTCCGTCATACCTATCTGGCAACTGTCTGCCCTCCATTCCTCCTCCGTCGACCTATGACTCGGGAAACCTACCCTGTCACCTAGGCCTACTCTTCCCTCCTCGTCCGCTACCTGTGCCACATTGATGGCGGCCAGACCACCAGCCTCTGGATCCTGTGTGGCATCCACTACAGGGAGGCTGCGTGTCTTCCCCGATCTACTGTGCACAGGCAAGGGACCTGCTATGTCCACAGCAACTTGCTGCAAGGGTTCTCCTATGGGCAGAGGCCCAGAGACAACACAACCGCTGGAGTGCCCCGGCTGCCAACGCATGGCACCAGCCTTACAGTTGGTCTGGGCGTCATCCGACATTCCAGACCAGGGTAAGCTCTGTGTCAGGCACTTCAGGGTACGGTCTGTCTCCGGGTTACTGTCCAAAGGGGTTTCGCTGGCAACCGACACCGGTTGCACAGGAAAGTTCCCTGGGGGGACCAGTTGGACACATTCCCTATCTGGTCTATCCCCTCCCACTTTCCTGGCTACCCTGTACCTTAACCCTTCCCGCCAGGTCAACCTCCCCGCCCCAACCCTGTCAAGGCCGCTGCCAGAGTGGCGCCTCATGCCTTTCGGGGATGGGTCAGAGAGTTGAGCCTCCCTAAACTCCTGCCTGTGGCCCTCAATCTCTCCTAAATTGGGACACTCTACAGGGGGATCTAGGTGGGGACTACTAGGGTCAGTCTGGTAGGGGTCAGTCATGGAAAAATCAGTGTGGTTTCTCATACTCACCGCCGGAGTTGGCAAACCACTTGGGTCAGGAGCATCATTGGGCACCCCCACAGGATCAAACGAGCTGGAACCAACATCCTCTGCGTTGCTAGGGGACGTGGGCATACCAGAGGCAAAAGGCATGCGGGGTCGATGTGCTGATCTAGCCGCTGTGATCTTTTCCTCTGGGCTGGTTGATGCTGTGGTTGGCTGTGCTGGCAGTTGTCTAGCAGCGGTAGTCTTTTCCTCTGGGCTGGGCTGTGCTGGAGTAGCTGATGTCAACGGTGGGTTTGGAACTTGACTCCGGGGAATGGCGCCAACAAACGTAGTGACGATCCCACCACCCAGATCATTTCCTAGGACCACATCAGTTGGGAGACCATCCATGACGGCAACTTCTCGAAACTCTGGTCCAGCTCCCCAGTCCAGGTAGACTCTTGCCATGGGAACCGCTTTTTCTGTTCCTTCTGCCAGGGTGATCGTGGCAGTGCGACCCTGCAATACTGCAGCAGGATCTATAAGGTGGGGGCTCACCACAGTGATTGAGGCCCCAGAGTCTCTTAGGCCTTCTCCCTGCAGGGGTCCCACGTGGACTGGCTGCAGGTGCCTCCACAGGTTGTGTAGGGGCTGTTTGGCCATGCAGGTGACTCTCTCCGCAGAGTGCACCTGTCTCTCGCCACACTCCATCGGACTGACTGGAGGGGGAACAGTCTCTGTAGGCTCATCTCCTCTCGTCAAATAAGCGATCCGGGCTCCAGCACTCGGATTTGGGGCACGAGTCTGGGGTGCTTGGGATGCAGGACAGTTCATCCTCAGATGTCCGATTTTCCCACAGCCGTAGCACTTCTTCTCCAGTCGTGGCACCGATGATCTCTGATCAGTTGCAGGGACTCTGCGGTGCGGTTGCTGGCTAAGAGCACCCGGGTTGGAAGATGCTTGTCTTTGGGGTTGATGAGCTGAAGAGGGTGGTCCCCTTCGTGGTACAGTCTGTTGGAGCTGGCTGCTGGCGGGGCGCTTCTGCCCCCGTGGCCGAATTGCCACATATTTGTCGGCTAATTGGGCAGCCATTTTTAAGCTGGGTGGCTCCCGATCTAGCACCCACTCCTTCACTTCTTGGGCGCACCTGCGGTAGAACTGCTCCCTGCAGATCAGGTCGATCAGTGCGTCCCATGTAGTGGCTTCCGAATCCTTCACCCACTTCACCACGTACTGCCGCAGCTGGGTGGCGAACTGCTCATGGGTGCTGCTAGGATTCTTAGGCAAGTCTCTGAACTTCTTCCTGTAAGACTCTGGAGTGATGAAGAATCGCTGGAGGAGGGCCTTCTCGACTTCGTCGTAGTTCCCACAGTCCTCCGTCGCCACTCCTCGATAGGCCTCCAAGGCCTCTCCATGCAGAGTGGGCACAAGGTGTCTCACCCACTCTGACTTGGGTAGATCATGTAGTTTACAAGTCCTCTTAAAGACTTGCAAATGTCCATCAATGTCCCCGTCACTGTCTGCAAACTTGGCAAACTGAATGCGTCCCGATCTGTGTACAACAGCTGACAACGGCTCCCGGGGTACCACGGCCTGTGGTGCCCGCTCCGCATGCCACATCCGGATGACAAGCATGCGTTCTTGCTCCGTTGCCCTTTCCCCCAATTCCGCTAGCCGATCTGCTAGGGTATCCGGGTCGCCCCCCCTGGGACGTTGGGATCCTGGCCCTGCTAGGGATTGCTGGGAAACATTGCTGCTGTGAGAGAGGGCGGGGCTTGTGGTTCTCACCGGTTCCTTACGAAGGTCCACGGTTGGGCCGTCCTCTGCGATGCTGACGCCGTCAGTGCTCTCCACCTCCGCCCGATGAGACTCCTCCACGCTCCTGAGCGCCGCCTTCATAATGCTTCTGGACGCGTTGGAAGGGATATCCACACCCTTCTCCTGGCACACGATCTCCAAATCGCCCTTGGACAATCCGCTGAATTCCGCCATCTTGTGCGTTCTCCTGCGCTGCAGTTACTCCTCTCCTGAGTAACTCGGCTTCTCCAATCGGGTGATGAAAAGCCGCCTGGGATTATCCCACCACTATGCCACCAATTTCTGTGACAGGACGGTACCGTACGGAAGCACTCGCCGCTTCCGCGTCCCGTTGACTGCGCACAGAATGGAAGGTCAAGCCGCACGAGGCCTGACCACGTAGGGGATTCCCGCTTACCGTCAGTAACCGCCTGTTACTGACTCCACCCACTGCGCTGTGGGCGGGTTCTCGCTGCCACCACCAAACTCCTAACCTGCCGTGGCGTTTGGAACCACGGTTCTGCTCTGTATGTGCCGACGCACTGCCTTACCACACCTGTGTGGTGTTGACGAATCCCCTCTAGCCACTTGCTAAATTGGTAGCTGGCGGAAGGCGGAGCTTGGAGACGTCAGGTGCTTCCCTGGACAGCCGGAGAACGGGGCTAGGTTTGGCCTAACCCTGTAGGTCACAAGATGAAGCAGTCTTCTTGAGGCAAAGGTGTTTATTGCTCAAATAACCTTTAAAAAGGCTCCTCCCTATTGCTAGGGGCAACAGCATACAATCAAGATGTTTTCAGCAGAAGAAGATGTTACAATACCTGGAGGCTCACATGCATCCTCTTTTTATCTCAGTTCTACACACAGTACCACAGGGGGGTAAGCCCTCCCTGTCTTCTCCAACCAATCAGGTTATCGCAGAAAATATAAAGAAATACAAGTTTACATTTCAAAAGTTAAGACTTAGATAAAGCACATTCCTGCTCCTCTTCATATATAACCAGACCAGTGGCTTTCCCAAACACAATCTGATTATCATCTTCCTGTCTCTTTCACAAATGTAAATGTAACTTGCATTTCAATTGCATTCACCCTCTCACACATAGACAACGTTCTTATACTGTGAATGAAACATAATCTGCATCACACATAATGCAGCCTAAGAAATATTACGTCAAACTGTTGTTGAATGAAACCCACTAGTTTGCATTTGTAAAACAATCTGATCAACACATGTTCCTGTCTCTCTAACATCTCCATGCAAACCCAGTTCACACAATGGCCCTCATTCCGAGTTGATCGGTCGCAAGGCGAATTTAGCAGAGTTACACACGCTAAGCCTACGCCTACTGGGAGTGAATCTTAGCTTCTTAAAATTGCGACCGATGTATTCGCAATATTGCGATTACTAACTACTTAGCAGTTTCAGAGTAGCTCCAGACTTACTCTGCCTGTGCGATCATTTCAGTGCTTGTCGTTCCTGGTTGACGTCACAAACACACCCAGCGTTCGCCCAGGCACTCCCACCGTTTCTCCGGCCACTCCTGCGTTTTTTCCGGAAACGGTAGCGTTTTCAGCCACACGCCCCTGAAACGCCGTGTTTCCGCCCAGTAACACCCATTTCCTGTCAATCACATTACGATCGCCGGAGCGAAGAAAAAGCCGTGAGTAAAAATACTTTCTTCATAGTAAAGTTACTTGGCGCAGTCGCAGTGCGAACATTGCGCATGCGTACTAAGCGGTTTTTCACTGCGATGCGATGAAAAATACCGAGCGAACAACTCGGAATGAGGGCCAATATTCAGAGAAGACAGCAACAAATCCTTTCACCTGCATGTGTCTATAAAGTTACACAGGGACACATCTCAATCTCAAAGAAATGGCTTGTCCATACACCCCTTTCCAGGTGCCAGGGTCATCAGCATCTCAATCCCTAGGTGAGAAGCTTCCAAGCCATTTGTCCACAAACGTAAATGCATTTTAAAACCAACACAGCTTACACATTCCTTCTAAGTGCTGGCATTTGCTGCAATGTAAATGTGCAGTCTTACAACTGTGCCTATTGCCTTAAATATAACATTGGTGAAAACACAGTACTAAATATATTTTTAAATACCCGGTGCCTAGCACCCACACTACATTTAAAGATGGTGCTTAGCACCAGTGCACAGTTTTAAAGTGGCGCCAAGCGCCCATTGTCCCTTAATATGGCGCCGGGCACGAGGATTAACACCTTCAGTGCCGCAGCCGCCATTACACGTGTGGCTGGTTGGTCTCTCCGGCCACACTTACAAAGAACTAAGGGTCAAAAGGGGTTGATATTACCTAAAGGATAGAGGGGGTCATTTCGAGTTGATCGCACGCTAGCTATTTTTTGCAGCGCTGCGATCAGGTTAAAACTCAGCAAAACTGGGCATGAGTATGCACCGCAATGCGCAGGCGCGTCGTACGGGTACAAAGCGGATCGGTGCTGGCCGATGGATTTAATGAAGAATCCATTCGCACAGCCGATCGCAAGAAGATTGACAGGAAGAGGGCGTATATGGGTGTCAACTGACCGTTTTCAGGGAGTGGTTGCAAAAGTGCAGGCGTGTCCAAGCGTTTGCAGGGGGGGGTGTCTGACGTCAATTCTGGAACCGGACAGGCTGAAGTGATCGCAGCGGCTGAGTGAGTTCAGACTTACTCAGAAACCGCACAAACTGTTTTTATACCACTCGGCTGCACAAGCGTTCGCACACTTGCAAAGCGAAAATACACTCCCCCATAGGCGGCAACTATCTGATTGCAGCGCTGCAAAAAATAGCTAGCGAGCGAACAACTCAGAATGACCCCCAAAAATGGGGCAGTCTAGATGGGCTAAGTGGTTCTTATCTGCCGTCAAATTCTATATAAGAATTAGTATTTTCATGATTGGTGGCAGCAGTTGCGACTCTGTCATTTGGTTGGTGATCCTGCTCTTCTGTCAACTGATCGTTATCCATATAGATGAACAGACACAAGTTGTACAAAAACAACAACTATGGTATAATTTTTTACCTTTTTTTTTGCAAATGACAACTCATACTGCAGACTGACAGTGCTTATATTATGTGAACGTAATGGGGTATGGCCTGCGGAGTGACGGTGCTTATTGTATGTGAATGCAGTGGGGCATGGCCTGCAGAGTTACAGTACTTTTATGTATGTGAACAAACGCAGTAGGGCACAGCACACCCAAGTTGTACATAAAAAGGAATTTTTTTAAACTGTATTTTTGCAAATTACTTTTATGTACTTATATGTATGAACATACAACTTGTAAAAAAAACATTAAAACAGCTTTTTTTCACATTGTTGAGTCACACACGTTTTTTTTTCTATTTTTAATTTTTTTTTGTAATATTTATTTTTACACACTGATGCGCATCACTGCACTTATATCATTCACACAGTGCCATGGCCTGGCTCTGAATAGACAAAAGTTTTGTTTCTTGCAATATCTATTTTTTTACAGACTGCTGCGAATCACTGCGCTTATTACATCACAGTTCTTAGCTGGTTCAAATAATTTCTCACTGGCAGGTCACAGAGAGTTTCATCTGGAGTATACTCATCGTCACCAGTGTCACTGCCACGTAGTATACCACAGGGTTCTATACTATCTCCCATGCTTTTTGCAGTATACATGCTATCACTGGGTGAAATAATCACCTGGTCTGGTCTATTACTGCTATGCTGATGATACACAACTGTACCTTCAGGTACTGATAATCCAATAACAACCATAAATAGCTATCTAGCTGAGCTCCAGGAGTGGATGAGTGCCAATTGGCTGTGACTGGACCCTGATAAAACAGAGGTCATTATGACAGGTCACAGGACAAGACTGCAGCATAGCCAACTAAAAGGGTTTATGCTCGGCGGTTCAGAACTACAAAACACTGAACATGTGCGGAATCTTGGTTTTGTCCTGTATAGTGGCTTGACTCTTAAACATCAGGTATCAGCCACAATCAAATGCTCATTCTTTCATCTGAGGAACATAGCCAGAATGAAGCACAATGAAGCCAGAAGATCTAACTCAAAAGTCATACATGCATTTGTATCATCACACATACACTACTGCAATGCCCTCTACCTTTGATCTCCTAGCAAAAGAATTTCACCACTTACAGCTGGTACAAAACGTAGCTGACAGGCTGTAAACCACCCAGCCCCATAACACCCATTCTCTACTCTCTTCACTGGCTACCTGTAAAATGGTGAATTATTTTCAAGATTGGCTTACTCACCTTCAAAGATGTAGAGCCCAAGGTACTTGAAGTAGCTTCTGATTCTTTACTGTCCCACTCTATTACTGCGATCTGTAGATGAAGGACTATTAACAGTACCTAGAATCTCCCTGAATTCATCTGGGAGTTAAGTTTTCAGCTTTGTGGCTCCAACTCTATGGAACTCTCTTCCCTGCACAATTCGAGAAGCCTCCACTCTAGAATCCTTCAAAACAGTCTCAAGACTTACCTGTTTACTCAAGCATTTCACTAATATCTGCTGTTAAGCTTGTTTTGCTTTGTGTGCTGTTAAGACAAATGTAAAGCCCTTTGAGCCCTACTAGGAGAAAAGTGATCTATAAATAATATTATTTTTATAAATGGTTAATGCCGCTCCTGTATTAGCAGCTCTGGGCTGCACTGCGGGCAGTGGCAAAAAAAGACCACCAGTGTGCACCATGGGTTAATGCTGTCACTGTATTCGGAGCTCTGGGCTGCACTACGGGCAGTTACAACACCAGTGTGACTGACTGTGCTGCAACAAAGGGCTAATCAATAATGGCATTAAAAAAATAAAATAATGCTGCCCTTAGAAGGAGCTCTGGCCTACAGGGCATCAGTTTATTTGCTATAATGCTATAATGCCCTAGCAGACTAGCAGATGTGCTCACTGTCCAGCGATCTGTGTAAAATGAACTCTTATATCAAATCCAAACCACGCGAGATCTGACGCCGGTAAGATGATGTTTTTCCTCGTTTTGGAATCCGAGCAAGGCGGGAAAACCCAAGATGGTACTTGGATTCCCTCAGATCGCGGAAGTTTGGGTAGGCTCGGTTCTTGGAGTCCGCACATCTCTAAAATACAGTACTGGATATGAGGTGCTCCTGGCCTATTTTGCCTTCTGTTATTTTTTCCAGCCTATTACATCACAAAATAAAACAAGGAATAAAAATGTCATATAAATGGCTGCCTGCACCTGGAGGACTGGACTGTGAGCGCTGGAAGGTATTTGCACCCTACATGAAAAGCACAAAGTTATGCCCTATGTTTGCAGAATCTGTTTGCACAGTAGTTAATGCTAGTACATAGTCAAAGTTTTGTAGCTGGCAGCCAGCCTATGCACCTACCTATTTACCTAATAACAAATGTGTCCATGAAAAATAAAAAATTTCTGGTAAGGTTATATAGGTGCAAGTCAGTGCTGAAAGTAGGGTGGTACGGGGTGGTACAGAGTACCATTAAGAAATATGGTGGCGGTACACCGTACCACCAACCCACCGCTGGGGCATAATTTATAAGGGGCATTTTGTAAAATAGTGTCACTAACATTACTGTGTGTGGCATAATATATAATAGGCATTACGGTATGTGGTATAATATATAATAGGCATTACGGTGTGTGCCATAATGTGTAATCAGCCTTACGGTGTGTGGCATAATGTGTAATGGACATTATGGTGTTTGGCATAATGTGTAAGGGGCATTACGTGTGTGGCATAATGTGGCCATGCCCCTATTGTCATGTAGCCACTCCCCTAGTTTTGTGTGACCATGCCCTCTCATGACACGTGACCACACCCATTTTTACTATCAGTACCACTAATAGGCCCTACACACTTACTGATTACACTGGGCGATATGAACAATCTTGTTAATTAATGAACAAGATGTCGTTCATATCGCTCAGTGTGTATGCACCAACGATGAATGATGTGCGGCCCCGCGCTCGTTCATTGTTGGTGCCGGCTCCAGGGGTTAAAGTGGGCTGGAACAGGGCGGAACTGCGTTCCGTCAGTTGTATTGGGAGGCGGAACGAGTTCCGCCACCTCCAGCCCACTTATTGCCCGGCCACAGGACTCTGTGCAGGGCCAGGCAGTGCCATCTGATTGGTCTGAGCGGCATCCCCAATGTACTGCGCCGTGCCTCCTACGTTAATAGAGGAGGTGGACGGGTAGCACAGTGTCTCCTTTAGCCCCGCCTCCCCTTGTCCCTCTCGCGCTGGCAGCAGGAATGAGACACGCAGGGCGTCCTCTCACGTCCGTCTCTCCTGCCGTGTAAAGGGTAGGAGCTGCTGGCGCAATGGTCGAGACAAGGAGCGGAGGACCCATGCGGACACTGTTAGAGGCTGTCAATGATGGAGCAAGTAGCAAAAGAGGTAGGAAAGACCTGCATGGGTGAGCCACATAAGGGGGTGCTGTGTCCGGGGTTACATGTGCTGTGGGGAAGGGGGGAGCAGTATGTGGGGTTACATGTGCTGGAGGAGGAGCTATGTGTTGGGTTACATGTGCTTTGGGGGGGGGCTGTATGTGGGGTTACATGTGCTGGGGGGGAGCCGTGTCTGGGGTTACATGTGCTGGGGGAAGCTGTATCTGGGGTTACATGTGCTGGGGGGTAAACTGTGTGTGGGATTACATGTGCTGGGGGGCTGTATGTGGGGTTACATCTGCTGGGGGGGAGCTGAATGTGGGGTTACATGTCCTGGGGGAAGCTGTATCTGGGGTTACATGTGCTGGGGGGTAAACTGTGTGTGGGATTACATGTGCTGGGGGGGAGCTGAATGTGGGGTTACATGTGCTGGGGGAAGCTGTGTCTGGGGTTACATGTGCTGGGGGGTAAACTGTGTGTGGGATTACATGTGCTGGGGGGCTGTATGTGGGGTTACATGTGCTGGGGGGGAGCTGAATGTGGGGTTACATGTGCTGGGGGAAGCTGTGTGCAGGATTACATGTGCAGGTGGGGAGCTGTGTGCAGAATTACATGTGATGGGGGAAACTGTGTGTGGATTTACATGTTATTGGGTGGGCTGTATGTGGGGGTACATGTGCTGTGGGGGGGAGCTGAATGTGGGGTTGCATGTGCTGGGGGAAGCTGTGTGCAGGATTACATGTGCTGGGGGGAGCTGTGTGTGGGATTATATATGATAGGGTGGGGAATCTGTGTGTGAGATATGTGTTGTGGTGGGGGAGCTGTGTGCGAGATTATATATGCTGGGGTGGGGAGCTGTGTGTGAGATTATATATGCTGTGGTGGGGAGCTGTGTGTGAGATTATATGTGCTGGGGTGGGGGGAGCTGTGTGAGGGATTATATGTGCTGGGTTGGGGGAGCTATGTGAGGGATTATATATGCTGTGGTGGGGAGCTATGTGTGAGATTATATGTGCTGGGGTGGGGGGAGCTGTGTGAGGGATTATATGTGCTGGGTTGGGGGAGCTATGTGAGGGATTATATATGATGTGGTGGGGAGCTATGTGTGGGATTATATGTGCTGGGGTGGGGGGAGCTGTGTGTGAGATTATATGTGCTGGGGTGGGGGGAGCTATGTGAGGGATTATATATGCTGGGGAGGGGGGGCTGTTGGCTGGGTGCGTTGGGGGCACTCCCCCTGTTGCTTCAGCATAGATCTGACCTCCACATAAAAGAAGTCTAGCCAGATTCAGAGGTTTTTGGTGGGCTGTTACACAGCCTGGGGTCAGAAAGATGTGTAGAAAGAGAAAACATGAAAAGGTATATGTGGACTGTGTAGAAAGTAATTTGGGTAGAATAGTTTGTGGACGTTATGTTGGTGGCTCTGGAATATGATAAAGTGCCTGAAGATGTGAATTTTAGAATGCTTATAGGTTTGGAGACTAGAGGAAAGTCTTGTGAATGGAAGAGCATCACACAGAGTGGTTGCTGCATGAAAAAAATCCTTTAACTGCAACTGGGAGCAGGTAATGCTTGTGTGAGATAGAGATGAGCGCCTGAAATTTTTCGGGTTTTGTGTTTTGGTTTTGGGTTCGGTTCCGCGGCCGTGTTTTGGGTTCGAACGCGTTTTGGCAAAACCTCACCGAATTTTTTTTGTCGGATTCGGGTGTGTTTTGGATTCGGGTGTTTTTTTCAAAAAACACTAAAAAACAGCTTAAATCATAGAATTTGGGGGTCATTTTGATCCCAAAGTATTATTAACCTCAAAAACCATAATTTACACTCATTTTCAGTCTATTCTGAATACCTCACACCTCACAATATTATTTTTAGTCCTAAAATTTGCACCGAGGTCGCTGTGTGAGTAAGATAAGCGACCCTAGTGGCCGACACAAACACCGGGCCCATCTAGGAGTGGCACTGCAGTGTCACGCAGGATGTCCCTTCCAAAAAACCCTCCCCAAACAGCACATGACGCAAAGAAAAAAAGAGGCGCAATGAGGTAGCTGTGTGAGTAAGATTAGCGACCCTAGTGGCCGACACAAACACCGGGCCCATCTAGGAGTGGCACTGCAGTGTCACGCAGGATGGCCCTTCCAAAAAACCCTCCCCAAACAGCACATGACGCAAAGAAAAAAAGAGGCGCAATGAGGTAGCTGTGTGAGTAAGATTAGCGACCCTAGTGGCCGACACAAACACCGGGCCCATCTAGGAGTGGCACTGCAGTGTCACGCAGGATGTCCCTTCCAAAAAACCCTCCCCAAACAGCACATGACGCAAAGAAAAAAAGAGGCGCAATGAGGTAGCTGACTGTGTGAGTAAGATTAGCGACCCTAGTGGCCGACACAAACACCGGGCCCATCTAGGAGTGGCACTGCAGTGTCACGCAGGATGTCCCTTCCAAAAAACCCTCCCCAATCAGCACATGATGCAAAGAAAAAGAAAAGAAAAAAGAGGTGCAAGATGGAATTGTCCTTGGGCCCTCCCACCCACCCTTATGTTGTATAAACAAAACAGGACATGCACACTTTAACCAACCCATCATTTCAGTGACAGGGTCTGCCACACGACTGTGACTGATATGACGGGTTGGTTTGGACCCCCCCCAAAAAAGAAGCAATTAATCTCTCCTTGCACAAACTGGCTCTACAGAGGCAAGATGTCCACCTCATCTTCACCCTCCGATATATCACCGTGTACATCCCCCTCCTCACAGATTATCAATTCGTCCCCACTGGAATCCACCATCTCAGCTCCCTGTGTACTTTGTGGAGGCAATTGCTGCTGGTCAATGTCTCCGCGGAGGAATTGATTATAATTCATTTTAATGAACATCATCTTCTCCACATTTTCTGGATGTAACCTCGTACGCCGATTGCTGACAAGGTGAGCGGCGGCACTAAACACTCTTTCGGAGTACACACTTGTGGGAGGGCAACTTAGGTAGAATAAAGCCAGTTTGTGCAAGGGCCTCCAAATTGCCTCTTTTTCCTGCCAGTATAAGTACGGACTGTGTGACGTGCCTACTTGGATGCGGTCACTCATATAATCCTCCACCATTCTATCAATGTTGAGAGAATCATATGCAGTGACAGTAGACGACATGTCCGTAATCGTTGTCAGGTCCTTCAGTCCGGACCAGATGTCAGCATCAGCAGTCGCTCCAGACTGCCCTGCATCACCGCCAGCGGGTGGGCTCGGAATTCTGAGCCTTTTCCTCGCACCCCCAGTTGCGGGAGAATGTGAAGGAGGAGATGTTGACAGGTCGCGTTCCGCTTGACTTGACAATTTTGTCACCAGCAGGTCTTTCAACCCCAGCAGACTTGTGTCTGCCGGAAAGAGAGATCCAAGGTAGGCTTTAAATCTAGGATCGAGCACGGTGGCCAAAATGTAGTGCTCTGATTTCAACAGATTGACCACCCGTGAATCCTTGTTAAGCGAATTAAGGGCTGCATCCACAAGTCCCACATGCCTAGCGGAATCGCTCCCTTTTAGCTCCTTCTTCAATGCCTCCAGCTTCTTCTGCAAAAGCCTGATGAGGGGAATGACCTGACTCAGGCTGGCAGTGTCTGAACTGACTTCACGTGTGGCAAGTTCAAAGGGCATCAGAACCTTGCACAACGTTGAAATCATTCTCCACTGCACTTGAGACAGGTGCATTCCACCTCCTATATCGTGCTCAATTGTATAGGCTTGAATGGCCTTTTGCTGCTCCTCCAACCTCTGAAGCATATAGAGGGTTGAATTCCACCTCGTTACCACTTCTTGCTTCAGATGATGGCAGGGCAGGTTCAGTAGTTTTTGGTGGTGCTCCAGTCTTCTGTACGTGGTGCCTGTACGCCGAAAGTGTCCCGCAATTCTTCTGGCCACCGACAGCATCTCTTGCACGCCCCTGTCATTTTTTAAAAAATTCTGCACCACCAAATTCAAGGTATGTGCAAAACATGGGACGTGCTGGAATTTGCCCATATTTAATGCACACACAATATTGCTGGCGTTGTCCGATGCCACAAATCCACAGGAGAGTCCAATTGGGGTAAGCCATTCCGCGATGATCTTCCTCAGTTGCCGTAAGAGGTTTTCAGCTGTGTGCGTATTCTGGAAAGCGGTGATACAAAGCGTAGCCTGCCTAGGAAAGAGTTGGCGTTTGCGAGATGCTGCTACTGGTGCCGCCGCTGCTGTTCTTGCGGCGGGAGTCCATACATCTACCCAGTGGGCTGTCACAGTCATATAGTCCTGACCCTGCCCTGCTCCACTTGTCCACATGTCCGTGGTTAAGTGGACATTGGGTACAACTGCATTTTTTAGGACACTGGTGAGTCTTTTTCTGACGTCCGTGTACATTCTCGGTATCGCCTGCCTAGAGAAGTGGAACCTAGATGGTATTTGGTAACGGGGGCACACTGCCTCAATAAATTGTCTAGTTCCCTGTGAACTAACGGCGGATACCGGACGCACGTCTAACACCAACATAGTTGTCAAGGCCTCAGTTATCCGCTTTGCAGTAGGATGACTGCTGTGATATTTCATCTTCCTCGCAAAGGACTGTTGAACAGTCAATTGCTTACTGGAAGTAGTACAAGTGGGCTTACGACTTCCCCTCTGGGATGACCATCGACTCCCAGCGGCAACAACAGCAGCGCCAGCAGCAGTAGGCGTTACACGCAAGGATGCATCGGAGGAATCCCAGGCAGGAGAGGACTCGTCAGAATTGCCAGTGACATGGCCTGCAGGACTATTGGCATTCCTGGGGAAGGAGGAAATTGACACTGAGGGAGTTGGTGGGGTGGTTTGCGTGAGCTTGGTTACAAGAGGAAGGGATTTACTGGTCAGTGGACTGCTTCCGCTGTCACCCAAAGTTTTTGAACTTGTCACTGACTTATTATGAATGCGCTGCAGGTGACGTATAAGGGAGGATGTTCCGAGGTGGTTAACGTCCTTACCCCTACTTATTACAGCTTGACAAAGGGAACACACGGCTTGACACCTGTTGTCCGCATTTCTGGTGAAATACCTCCACACCGAAGAGCTGATTTTTTTGGTATTTTCACCTGGCATGTCAACGGCCATATTCCTCCCACGGACAACAGGTGTCTCCCCGGGAGCCTGACTTAAACAAACCACCTCACCATCAGAATCCTCCTGGTCAATTTCCTCCCCAGCGCCAGCAACACCCATATCCTCCTCATCCTGGTGTACTTCAACACTGACATCTTCAATCTGACTATCAGGAACTGGACTGCGGGTGCTCCTTCCAGCACTTGCAGGGGGCGTGCAAATGGTGGAAGGCGCATGCTCTTCACGTCCAGTGTTGGGAAGGTCAGGCATCGCAACCGACACAATTGGACTCTCCTTGTGGATTTGGGATTTCGAAGAATGCACAGTTCTTTGCTGTGCTGCTTTTGCCAGCTTGAGTCTTTTCATTTTTCTAGCGAGAGGCTGAGTGCTTCCATCCTCATGTGAAGCTGAACCACTAGCCATGAACATAGGCCAGGGCCTCAGCCGTTCCTTGCCACTCCGTGTGGTAAATGGCATATTGGCAAGTTTACGCTTCTCCTCCGACAATTTTATTTTAGGTTTTGGAGTCCTTTTTTTTCTGATATTTGGTGTTTTGGATTTGACATGCTCTGTACTATGACATTGGGCATCGGCCTTGGCAGACGACGTTGCTGGCATTTCATCGTCTCGGCCATGACTAGTGGCAGCAGCTTCAGCACGAGGTGGAAGTGGATCTTGATCTTTCCCTAATTTTGGAACCTCAACATTTTTGTTCTCCATATTTTAATAGGCACAACTAAAAGGCACCTCAGGTAAACAATGGAGATGGATACTAGTATACAATTATGGACTGCCTGCCGACTGCAGACACAGAGGTAGCCACAGCCGTGAACTACCGTACTGTACTGTGTCTGCAGCTAATATAGACTGGTTGATAAAGAGAAGATGTCTATGTAACTATGTATGTATAAAGAAGACTGAAAAAAATCCACGGTTAGGTGGTATACAATTATGGACGGACTGCCTGCCGAGTGCAGACACAGAGGTAGCCACAGCCGTGAACTACCGTACTGTACTGTGTCTGCAGCTAATATAGACTGGTTGATAAAGAGAAGATGTCTATGTAACTATGTATGTATAAAGAAGAATGAAAAAAAACCACGGTTAGGTGGTATACAATTATGGACGGACTGCCTGCCGAGTGCAGACACAGAGGTAGCCACAGCCGTGAACTACCGTACTGTACTGTGTCTGCAGCTAATATAGACTGGTTGATAAAGAGAAGATGTCTATGTAACTATGTATGTATAAAGAAGAATGAAAAAAATCCACGGTTAGGTGGTATTACAATTATGGACGGACTGCCTGCCGAGTGCAGAGACACAGAGGTAGCCACAGCCGTGAACTACCGTACTGTGTCTGCTGCGACTGGATGATAAATGATATAAAAAATATATATATATCACTACTGCAGCCGGACAGGTATATATTATATATTATATAATGACGGACCTGCTGGACACTGTCTGTCAGCAGAATGAGTTTTATTTTTATAGAATAAAAAAAAAAAAAAACACACAAGTGAAGTCACACGACGAGTGTTTAACTTTTTCAGGCAATCACAATATAAGTATACTACTAACTATACTGGTGGTCAGTGTGGTCAGGTCACTGGTCAGTCACACTGGCAGTGGCACTCCTGCAGCAAAAGTGTGCACTGTTTAATTTTAATATAATATGTACTCCTGGCTCCTGCTATAACCTATAACTGGCACTGCAGTAGTGCTCCCCAGTCTCCCCCACAATTATAAGCTGTGTGAGCTGAGCAGTCAGACAGATATATAATATATATAGATGATGCAGCACACTGGCCTGAGCCTGAGCAGTGCACACAGATATGGTATGTGACTGACTGAGTCACTGTGTGTATCGCTTTTTTCAGGCAGAGAACGGATATATTAAATAAACTGCACTGTGTGTCTGGTGGTCACTCACTATATAATATATTATGTACTCCTGGCTCCTGCTATAACCTATAACTGGCACTGCAGTAGTGCTCCCCAGTCTCCCCCACAATTATAAGCTGTGTGAGCTGAGCAGTCAGACAGATATATATAATATTATATATAGATAATAGATGATGCAGCACACTGGCCTGAGCCTGAGCAGTGCACACAGATATGGTATGTGACTGACTGAGTCACTGTGTGTATCGCTTTTTTCAGGCAGAGAACGGATATATTAAATAAACTGCACTGTGTGTCTGGTGGTCACTCACTATATAATATATTATGTACTCCTGGCTCCTGCTATAACCTATAACTGGCACTGCAGTAGTGCTCCCCAGTCTCCCCCACAATTATAAGCTGTGTGAGCTGAGCAGTCAGACAGATATATATAATATTATATATAGATAATAGATGATGCAGCACACTGGCCTGAGCCTGAGCAGTGCACACAGATATGGTATGTGACTGACTGAGTCACTGTGTGTATCGCTTTTTTCAGGCAGAGAACGGATATATTAAATAAACTGCACTGTGTGTCTGGTGGTCACTCACTATATAATATATTATGTACTCCTGGCTCCTGCTATAACCTATAACTGGCACTGCAGTAGTGCTCCCCAGTCTCCCCCACAATTATAAGCTGTGTGAGCTGAGCAGTCAGACAGATATATATAATATTATATATAGATAATAGATGATGCAGCACACTGGCCTGAGCCTGAGCAGTGCACACAGATATGGTATGTGACTGAGTCACTGTGTGCTGTGTATCGCTTTTTTCAGGCAGAGAACGGATTATAAAGTAAACTGCACTGTCCTCACTAGTAAACTCTCTCCACTCAGTCTCTACACTTCTACAGTAACAGTACTCCTCCTAGTCAGCTCCAGTAAATCTCTCTCAGTCTCTTATAATCTAAATGGAGAGGACGCCAGCCACGTCCTCTCCCTATCAATCTCAATGCACGTGTGAAAATGGCGGCGACGCGCGGCTCCTTATATAGAATCCGAGTCTCGCGATAGAATCCGAGCCTCGCGAGAATCCGACAGCGTCATGATGACGTTCGGGCGCGCTCGGGTTAACCGAGCAAGGCGGGAAGATCCGAGTCGCTCGGACCCGTGAAAAAAAACATGAAGTTCTGGCGGGTTCGGATTCAGAGAAACCGAACCCGCTCATCTCTAGTGTGAGATACGAAGATCTTGTGCAGAACGGATGGGCGAGTTGGGAGATAATGTGAGATAAGGGAAGAGATGTATGTTGGTGTAGTTCTGTTCATAGAATTGTTTCAGAAGTATTTTATATGGAAATTGGTAAACTACAGGCAGCCAATGGAGAGACTGAGGGCTGAAACACACTACCCGGTTTTCCCCGGATGGCAAAAAGCCGGACAAACTTTGGCCCTCATTCCGAGTTGTTCGCTCGCAAGGCGATTTTAGCAGTATTGCACACGCTAAGCCGCCGCCTACTGGGAGTGAATCTTAGCTTCTTAAAATTGCGAACGATGTATTCGCAATATTGCGATTACACACCTCGTAGCAGTTTCAGAGTAGCTTCAGACTTACTCGACATCTGCGATCAGTTCAGTGCTTGTCGTTCCTGGTTTGACGTCACAAACACACCCAGCGTTCGCCCAGACACTCCTCCGTTTCTCCAGCCACTCCCGCGTTTTTTCCGGAAACGGTAGCGTTTTTATCCACACGCCCATAAAACGCCGTGTTTCCGCCCAGTAACACCCATTTCCTGTCAATCACACTACGATCGCCGGAGCGAAGAAAAAGCCGTGAGTAAAAATCCTATCTTCATAGCAAATTTACTTGGCGCAGTCGCAGTGCGGACATTGCGCATGCGCACTAAGCAGAAAATCGCTGCGATGCGATGAAATTTACCGAGCGAACAACTCGGAATGAGGGCCTTTGTCCGGCTTTTTGCCATCCGGCAGAGTCTTTCACACACAACGGCTTTGAGCCGTGTGTAATGCTGGGCGCATGCGCAGCAGCAGACACGGCTTAAAAAAAAACGTTGTGTGTGAAAGCTCCCCTTCACACAGACGGTCCACTGCCTACAAAGACGGCACGGTGCCGGCCTGGCAGCTGGACCTTCCAGTGGATATTTCCAGCTGCAACCCGGCAGCCGGGCCCGGGACGTGCAGTGTGAAAGGACCCTACCCCTCACACTGTTAACTACAATACCGGCACGGGAAAAAGCTATCCGGCTTTTTCCTGGCCGGCAAAAGCCGGCGTGTGTGTTTCAGCCCTGACAGAGTGGAACAGCAGATTAAAGTTTTCCAAGGTGGGCAAGAAGGGGAGGGACTATGGGCGTGGCATCTGCTGGGTGGGAAAGAAGGGGAGGGGTTAGTGATGTATCAACCACAAGGGAGGGGCTGGGGGGTGAGTTCCACCACCCCTCTAAGACCACTTTAAGCACTGGCCGGCTCGTTTATGCCTGCAAGCCAATATGGACAATATCGTCCATATTAGCAAGCAGGGATATGGTGCGGGGTGAGTAAAGAAACTTCACTCCCCCGTCACCCCCTTCCCCCCCGGGTTGTCCGTCGGGCATCTTGGCGGCCAATCGGCCACTGTGTAGGGTCCTTAAGAAATAATTTCTACTTGCACCACTGGTGCAAGTATACAGTAACATGTAATAAAATATCATAGTGGGTCCCACTATGAAACTATGGCATTCTACATCTTCCTGACATAACTGAGGGCCTGATTCTGAATCAAATGCACCCTTGGCTGATTTTTTGCTCGGCCGTGGCAGCCTGGTTATTTCCTTATGCTAATGCCAGTTCAGGTCATGTGTTCTAAAGTTCGGTGCGTCTGCACCTGGAAGCCTGTCCTGCCCACTGTTCTTATGTCCCCAACCACCATCAATGGAATCTGGCCCATCAACCCAACCCATGTTGGGAGCAAAATAATCTCCTATACAGTAGCAAATTTCCCATTAGGCACGTGCCTAGGGGCGGCACTTGTTTGGGGGCGGCACTTGATGCTTGTGTTGGTACTGTCAGCCTAAAAAGTACCAGTAACTGCTAAATATCTCCACTGTACTGTACCATATGTCATCTTGAATGGAGTGTAACTGGGTTGGACATGCAGGTGCTGTACTGCCCCTGTAAGCTATCCTATTTAGTAAATATATATATTAAAAAAAAAAAAGAAAAAAAAAAGAAAATCATAGTTAGTGGCTTTTTTAATTATTCTATTACATTGGCTATCATCAAATGAGGTCTTATAACCAATCAATAAAAAGAATACAATTATGCAGGTGGGGAGGGCAGCCGTTACTGTTGTGCCTAGGGGCGCCCTCACCCCTAAATCTGCCCCTGCTCCTATAGCAGGCGTCCCATCTCCATGCACACACTATGCGTCCGCCCGCAATCACACGGTCATCACCCAGATCATTCCGTATGCACTAGCCAACTCCGTCCGCATGCACTAGCCAACTCCAACCGCATGCATGCGGCTATCCCGGCGAATTATTTCCCTGGAGCATGCGCAGTGGCCCTCATTCCGAGTTGTTCGCTCGCTAGCCGCTTTTCGCAGCAGTGCACACGCTAAGCCGCCGCCCTCTGGGAGTGAATCTTAGCTTAGCAGAATTGCGAACGAAGTATTCGCAATATTGCGAAAAGATTTTTCTTTGCAGTTTCTGAGTAGCTCGACACTTACTCTTCCAGTGCGATCAGGTCAGTGCTTGTCGTTCCTGGTTTGACGTCACAAACACAACCAGTGTTCGCCCAGACACTCCCCCGTTTCTCCAGCCACTCCCGCGTTTTTCCCAGAAACGGCAGCGTTTTTTCACACACACCCATAAAACGGCCAGTTTCCGCCCAGAAACACCCACTTCCTGTCAATCACACTCCGATCACCAGAACGAAGAAAAAACCTTGTAATGCCGTGAGTAAAATACCAAACTTCTTAGCAAATTTACTTGACGCAGCCGCAGTGCGGACATTGCGCATGTGCAGTTAGCGGAAAATCGCACCGATGCGAAGGAAAAGAACGAGCGAACAACTCGGAATGAGGGCCAGTATGCTGAAATCCACGAGATCTGCGGAATTTAATGACTTGCTTGCGCCTCAGAATCAGAACCAGGTGGAGAGTAAGGTAGGCAGCTGCCATGAAACTACAAGTCCCAGCATACTCTGATTCCTGGTACTTGATGTTCTTCTACACATCAACTGCATGCATGCTCGATAGAATAGATAACGCAATAGCTCTCTCACAGACCGTGCAGGGTGGGTGAAGAGAGATTACATTACCATATATACAGTAACATCCGCGCATTATACCGTACTCTCCTCCTCTGGTGGGCGGACCCGGAATAATCTGCCAAAGCCCGAGAGAGAAATCAGCGACGGCAGCCAGCGGCCGATCCGGACGGTTCCAAACCTCCACGGGGAGTCGCGATCATGCAGGGAAACCTCGCAGAGGAGCTGGAGGTGAGTGACATGTTGCATGCATCCTTCATACCAGATCATGCCATAACGTGTGCATGCATAGATACATGTGCAGAGCTCAGTATGTTACAGTGCTGGCTTCACCTCCTGTCCTGTAGATTGCACATTACTGTGTATTGCGCACTTGCATTACTCCCACTAGACAATAGTGTAAAAACTTTTATCCCTGTCCCTATATTCTCAGTGCTGCTGCTGGTCAAATGCGCAGCGCAGTTCCGCTTTTCTGCAGTGTGTGGCTAATATCTGTACATTACACACTGGAGGGGGGAGAGTATCAGATTGGCATTAGGTCAGGATGTGTGTTGCGGGGATTTGTGGTGCCCCCTATGCCCAGGCTAGGCAGCACTACCTGTCATCATGTGATTAGCTGCATCATGCCTGGAAATGAAAGTAGCAAGTTGGCAGCCAGGCTCATAATATTAATGTGCGCACCGTGTCTTTCTCTATAAGAATTGCCAGTCTATTATGATACTTAATGTACACTAGAGCACTGACGTTTTATTCTCACTGAGAGCGAGATGTACTAAGCGGAAAATGCGGTAAACCCCCTGTTTACCGCATTTTCCTGATGTACTATCCCCCGGCCGCCAGGTCAGCGCTGAGGCGGGGTTCGCCAGCTTTAGCTGGCGAAAGTCTATAGAAGCCTATGGGCTTCTCTCCGCGGCGCTGTGTGAGGGATCCGATCGGATCCCTCCCAGCATGCCCTGCGGCCGCCCCCGTCACCCCGCGCATGCGCAGACTGACTTCTGGGGCTGAATCCCGGAAGTCAGGCTGCCGCTGTGCATCGCGGAGGACAGCTCTTATCGGTAGAGCTGTCCTCCGCAATGCTGATCGCATATGTTAGTACAAAAATTTTTCATGCAGTTTCTGAGCTGCTCGATACTTACTCCTACCTTGCGATCACTGCAGACTGTTTAGTTCCTGGTTTGACGTCACAAACATGCCCTGCGTTTGGCCAGCCACTCCCCCGTTTCCCCAGCCACTCCTGCGTTTTTATCTGGCACGCCTGCGTTTTTCAGCACACTCCCTGAAAACGGTCAGTTTCCGCCCAGTAACACCCACTTCCTGTCAATCACACAACGATCAGCAGTGCGACTGAAAAGCGTCGCTAGAGCTTGTGTAAAACTGCATAGTTTGACGCGCGTGCGCACTGCGTACCATGCGCATGCGCAGAAGTGCCGCTTTTTCAACTAATCGCCGCGCTGCGAACGAAAGCAGCTAGCGATCAACTCGGAATGAGGGCCTATGCCAGTGCAGCTGCGTCTTTGGATGGAGTCACTGACCGCGTCTGACTAGCCACCTCCTGGTTGCCACTCAGGATCTCCTGCAGATTGTCAGTCTCCCTGTGATCTCAGCGGCAGATTTATTAAGCCTGGTGAAGTGATAAAGTTGAAGGTGATAACGTATCAGCCCGTCAGCGCCTAACTGTCATTTTTCAAACCCAGCCTGCAACATGACAGTTAGGAGCTGATTGGCTGGTGCGTTATCACCATGCAATTTATCACTTCACCAGGCTTAATATTTCTGCCCCTCAGAGCCTTAAGCATGCCCAGTGCGGCTCGGTCTCATGCGCATACTGAGAACATCAGTCGCTTGTGCACGCATTCACCACTATCTGGATCAGGTCCTGTGTGTACAGAAATGTATGCCAGTTCACACAGTCAGCGCCGGCTGCAGACATATGGGCAGTGTTGCTCTTTCTGTGAAGAAAGGTGCAGGTACTCACATAAAGTTACAAGTGGATACAAGGTTTATAGCAGCTTCCACACTCAGGACAAGTCAGACACATTCTTCCTGTTAAGGTAAGCAGTTCTATGAAATCCAAATTATAATCACAAAGAAGTGGCTGGTACTGCGGAGTGCTGTCACAGGATAAGTGCAGCATTGGGGTATATTTATGAAGCAGTGAAGAACCATTTTGGCAGCATAGAGTGCACACCTACGGATTTGCCAATGACTACCATGCTGCAGCCACCCCCTGACGGCGCTCAAGCTGTCATAACTAATTGCCCCAGGGGGTAGGAGGGTGGGTTACTTTCATTTGGCTCACTAGCCTGCTGCTCAGAGCCTCTTATAGATGATCCCAAGCAGCAGAACAGCTCCCACGGCACTAGGAGAGAAGACATAGGGTAAACCCCATGACTAATTTAATACCCCTCGTAGCGTCTCTCCCCACACAGTGCATGAGCTGGAGCAGGGTGCCATCTGCAGGCTAGAATAGGTACAGATGATACCGTCCCCAGGCCATCCCACCCTGTGCGGCCGCACACACCCCTTACCGCCCTGACCACAGAAAACCAGATGTGCAGCGTACACATTATCCTCTTCGCTCTACTAATGTAAGCCGCCTCTCCTGCCAACGGGTTACCTCCTCCCACTCCTACCTACAAGACTTTGCAGGTGCTGCTCCCTATCTCTGGAATTCTCTACCTCTTCCCATCCAACTCCACCTCTCTACAAAACCTCAAAAGGGCTCTCAAGACCTACTTCTTCATCTTCACCAAACCCAGCCAACGCTCCTCCTAGCCCTCTTGTCTATGCTCACTGTCTACCCCTTCTGTGTCACCCCGGTCTGTTAGCCACTCACCTTTTAGATTGTAAGATCGCAAGAGTAGGGACTTCTTTCCTCATGTGCCTTTTCATTTTTTACTTTCACTATCATACACTCCATACGCGCTTTGATGGCACCTAACCCCAAGTTTTCTATACCTGTCCTATATTATCTTGAACTGTAAGTGCTGTTGTCTTGTTTGCTCATTGGATTATGTACTGTGTAATGGGCGCTGCGGATCCCTTGTGGCGCCATATAAATAAATAATAAATAAAGGATAATAATAATAATAATAACAAATTTGCTGCTGCGATCAACTCTGAATTACCCCCATCGTCACAGTCACTAGTGCAAGTGATGATGCAGAGCACCCACCAAAATGCGCTCCTCATTTCCGCCCCCAAACTACTGCAGACTGTCACTCACCTGAAGTCTGCAGCCGTAATGCGTCCAACGACACAGCTGTGCGATGCTTTTGTACCTCTGCGAGGTGTCCTCCCGCATGTCTGTGTGCCTGATTGTAGCCCTGCTAAATTTTGCAGGGCTACGATCACGTCTGAATTAGGCCCTCAGAGTTGATCGCAGCAGCAAATTTGTTAGTAGTTGGGCAAAACCAGGGGGGTAATTCTGTGAGTTGATCGGTGCAGCAAGTTTGTTAGCAGTTGGGCAGAACCATGTGCACTGCAGGGGGGGCAGATATAACATTTGCAGAGAGAGTTAGATTTGGGTGGGTTATTTTGTTTCTGTGCAGGGTAAATACTGGCTGCTTTATTTCTCTAACGTCCTAGTGGATGCTGGGGACTCCGTAAGGACCATGGGGATAGACGGGCTCCGCAGGAGACATGGGCACTTTAAGAAAGAATTTAGGTTCTGGTGTGCACTGGCTCCTCCCTCTATGCCCCTCCTCCAGACCTCAGTTTGATACTGTGCCCAGACGAGCTGGGTGCTTTTCAGTGAGCTCTCCTGAGTTTGCTGAGAGAAAGTATTTTGTTAGCTTTTTATTTTCAGGGAGCTCTGCTGGCAACAGACTCCCTGCATCGTGGGACTGAGGGGAGAGAAGCAGCCCTACTCTCTGAAGCTAGGTCCTGCTTCTTAGGCTACTGGACACCATTAGCACCAGAGGGATCGTACGCAGGATCTCACCCTCGCCGTCCGATCCCAGAGCCGCGCCGCCGTCCCCCTCGCAGAGCCGGAAGACAGAAGCCGGGTGAGTATGAGAAGAAAAGAAGACTTCACAGGCGGCAGAAGACTCCGTTCTTCACTGAGGTAACGCACAGCACTGCGCCATTGCTCCCACACACCTCACATACTCCGGTCACTGTAAGGGTGCAGGGCACAGGGGGGGGGGGGCGCCCTGGGCAGCATTTGGGACCTCTTTTGGCAAAAGTGAAACATATATACAGCTGGGCACTGTATATATGTATGAGCCCCCACCAAAAATTGCATATTTAAGCGGGACAGAAGCCCGCCGCCGAGGGGGCGGAGCTTCTTCCTCAGCACTCACCAGCGCCATTTTTTCTCCACAGCTCTGCTGAGAGGAAGCTCCCCAGGCTCTCCCCTGCAAATACACGGTAGAAGAGGGTAAAAAGAGAGGGGGGGGGGCACATAATTAGGCGCAAAAAACAATATATAAACAGCAGCTACTGGGTTAACATTAAGTTACTGTGTTATTCCTGGGTTTATAGCGCTGGGGTGTGTGCTGGCATACTCTCTCTCTGTCTCTCCTAAGGGCCTTGTTGGGGAACTGTCTTCAAAAAGGGCATTCCCTGTGTGTGTGGTGTGTCGGTACGCTTGTGTCGACATGTCTGATGAGTAAGGCTATGTGGAAGCAGAGCGGGAGCAAATGAATGTGGTGTCTCCGCCGACGGCGCCGACACCTGATTGGATGGATATGTGGAAGGTTTTAAATGATAATGTTAATTCCTTGCATAAAAGGTTAGAAAAAGCTGAAGCCTCAGGACAGTCAGGGTCCCAACCCGTGCCTGATCCTATGTCGCAGAGGCCGTCAGGGTCTCAGAAGCGCCCACTATCCCAAATTGTTGACACAGATACCGACATGGATTCTGACTCCAGTGTCGATTACGATGATGCAAAGTTACAGCCAAAATTGGCTAAATCCATCCGTTATATGATTATAGCAATTAAGGATGTGTTGCACATCACAGAGGAAATCCCAGTCCCTGACAAAAGGGTACATATGTATGGGGAAAAGAAGCCGGAGGTAACCTTTCCTCCCTCACACGAGCTAAATTAGTTATGTGAAAAGGCTTGGGAATCTCCAGATAAAAAACTGCAGATTTCCAAAAGGATTCTTATGGCGTATCCTTTCCCGCCAACGGACAGGTTACGCTGGGAATCCTCCCCTAAGGTGGACAAAGCTTTAACACGCTTATCCAAGAAGGTAGCCCTGCCGTCACAGGATACGGCTACCCTCAAAGATGCTGCGGATCGCAAACAGGAGGTTACCCCTGAAGTCCATTTATACACATTCAGGTACCTTACTGAGGCCGGCGATCGCGTCGGCCTGGGTGTGTAGTGCTGTAGCAGCATGGATGGATACCGTGTCTGAGGAAATTGATACCTTAGACAAGGATACTATATTGTTGACCTTGGGGCATATTAAAGACGCTGTCCTATATATGAGAGATGCTCAAAGAGACATTAGTCTACTGGGTTCTAGAATAAATGCTATGTCAATTTCTCTGACGTCCTAGTGGATGCTGGGTACTCCG
Source organism: Pseudophryne corroboree (assembly GCF_028390025.1). Classification (NCBI taxonomy): domain Eukaryota; kingdom Metazoa; phylum Chordata; class Amphibia; order Anura; family Myobatrachidae; genus Pseudophryne; species Pseudophryne corroboree. The sequence continues at coordinate 92,583,716 of NC_086449.1, forward strand.
TAAGGACCATGGGGAATAGACGGGCTCCGCAGGAGACTGGGCACTTCTTTAAAGAAAAGATTAGGTACTACATCTGGTGTGCACTGGCTCCTCCCTCTATGCCCCTCCTCCAGACCTCAGTTAGAATCTGTGCCCGGCCTGAGCTGGATGCACTTAGTGGGCTCTCCTGAGTTCACTATAAAGAAAAGTATTTGTTAGGTTTTTTATTTTCAGTGAGATCTGCTGGCAACAGACTCACTGCTACGTGGGACTTAGGGGAGAGAAGCAAACCTACCTTCTTGCAGCTAGCTTGTGCTTCTAGGCTACTGGACACCATTAGCTCCAGAGGGATCGAACACAGGGCCCGACCTCGATCGTCCGTTCCCAGAGCCGCGCCGCCGTCCCCCTTGCAGAGCCAGAAGACGGAAGAAACCGGAGAAAATCGTCGGCTGAAGACTCCGGTCTTCAATAAGGTAGCGCACAGCACTGCAGCTGTGCGCCATTGCTCCCACAGCACACCACACGATCCGGTCACTGGTGGGTGCAGGGCGCTGGGGGGGGCGCCCTGGGCTGCAATTAGTATACCTTTTGGCACAAAAAAGCACATAATACAGTGTATAACACTGTATATGTGCAGAAACCCCCGCCATTAACGTTATAAAGAGCGGGAGAAGCCCGCCGCTGAAGGGGCGGGGCTATCTTCCTCAGCACAGCCAGCGCCATTTTCTCTTCACAGCTCCTCTGGAAGGACGCTCCCCAGGCTCTCCCCTGCAGTATACAACTACAGAAAGGGGAAAAAAGAGAGGGGGGGGCACATAAATTTAGGCGCAAATTGTGATATAAGCAGCTATAGGGGGAAAATTCACTTTGTTTATAGTGTATATCCCTCTGTTATATAGCGCTCTGGAGTGTGCTGGCATACTCTCTCTGTCTCCCCAAAGGACTTTGTGGGGTCCTGTCCTCAGTCAGAGCATTCCCTGTGTGTGTGTGCGGTGTGTCGGTACGGCTGTGTCGACATGTTTGATGAGGACGCTTACGTGGAGGCGGAGCAGGTGCCGATAAGTGTGATGTCGCCCCCTGCGGGGCCGACACCTGAGTGGATGGATATGTGGAAGGTATTAACCGACAGTGTCAACTCTTTGCATAAAAGGTTCGATGACGCAGCTTTGGGACAGCCGGCATCTCAGCCCGCACCTGCCCAGGCATCTCAGAGGCCGTCAGGGGCTCAAAAACGCCCGCTACCTCAGATGGCAGACACAGATGTCGACACGGAGTCTGACTCCAGTGTCGACAAGGATGAGCCAAATGTACAATCCACTAGGGCCATCCGATGCATGATTACGGCAATGAAAAATATGTTGCACATTTCTGACATTAACCCGGTTACCACAAAAAAGGGTATTATGTTTGGGGAGAAAAAGCAGCCAGTGACTTTTCCCCCATCTGATGAGTTAAATGAATTGTGTGAAGAAGCGTGGGGTTCCCCAGATAAGAAACTAGTAATTTCTAAGCGGTTACTAATGGCGTACCCTTTCCCGCCAACAGATAGGTTACGCTGGGAGACATCCCCTAAGGTGGACAAGGCGCTCACACGCTTATCAAAAAAGGTGGCACTGCCTTCTCAGGATACGGCCGCCTTAAAGGAGCCTGCAGATAGAAAGCAGGAGGCTATCCTGAAGTCTGTGTATACACACTCAGGTACTATACTGAGACCTGCTATTGATTCAGCATGGATGTGTAGTGCTGCAGCAGCGTGGTCTGATTCCCTATCTGATAACATTGATTCCCTTGACAGGGACACTATATTGCTAACCATAGAGCATATTAAAGACGTAGTCTTTTATATGAGAGATGCACAGAGGGACATTTGCCGGCTGGCATCCAGAATTAATGCAATGTCCATTTCTGCCCGGAGAGTATTATGGACTCGGCAGTGGACAGGTGATGCTGATTCTAAAAGGCACATGGAAATTTTGCCTTATAAGGGTGAGGAATTATTTGGGGACGGTCTTTCGGACCTCGTATCCACAGCAACAGCTGGGAAGTCGACTTTTTTACCTCAGGTTCCCTCACAGCCTAAGAAAGCACCGTATTATCAAGTACAGTCCTTTCGGCCTCAGAAAGGCAAGCGGGTTAGAGGCGCGTCCTTTCTGCCCAGAGGCAGGGGTAGAGGGAAAAAGCTGCACCATACAGCCAGTTCCCAAGAACAAAAATCCTCCCCTGCTTCCACTAAGTCCACCGCATGACGCTGGGGCTCCACATGTGGAGCCAGGTGCGGTGGGGGCCCGTCTCCGGAACTTCAGCGACCAGTGGGTTCGCTCACAGGTGGATCTCTGGGTTCTACAAGTGGTATCTCAGGGATACAAGCTGGAGTTCGAGACGTCTCCCCCTCGCCGTTACCTCAAATCAGCCTTGCCAGCTACTCCCCAGGACAGGGAGGTAGTACTGGCGGCAATTCACAAGCTGTACCTCCAGCAGATGATAATCAAAGTTCCCCTCCTTCAACAGGGACGGGGTTACTATTCCACAATGTTTGTGGTACCGAAACCAGACGGTTCGGTGAGACCCATTCTAAATTTGAAATCCTTGAACACTTATATAAGGAAGTTCAAGTTCAAAATGGAATCGCTCAGGGCGGTTATTGCAAGCCTGGAAGAGGGGGATTACATGGTATCACTGGACATCAAGGATGCTTACCTACATGTCCCCATTTACCCACCTCACCAGGTGTACCTCCGTTTTGTGGTACAGGACTGCCATTACCAATTCCAGACGTTGCCGTTTGGTCTGTCCACGGCACCGAGGGTATTTACCAAAGTAATGGCCGAAATGATGATACTCCTTCGAAAGAAGGGAGTTATAATTATCCCGTACTTGGACGATCTCCTTATAAAGGCGAGGTCCAGGGAGCAGTTGTTGGTCGGAGTAGCACTATCTCAGAAAGTGCTACAACAGAACGGCTGGATTCTGAATATCCCAAAGTCGCAGCTGGTTCCTACGACGTGTCTGCTGTTCCTGGGTATGATTCTGGACACAGAACAGAAGATGGTGTTTCTCCCGGAGGAGAAGGCCAAGGAGTTGTCATCTCTGGTCAGAGACCTCCTGAAACCAAAACAGGTGTCGGTGCATCACTGCACGCGAGTCCTGGGAAAGATGGTAGCTTCTTACGAGGCAATTCCATTCGGCAGGTTCCATGCAAGGATCTTTCAGTGGGATCTGTTAGACAAGTGGTCCGGATCGCATCTTCAGATGCATCGGCTGATCACCCTGTCCCCGAGGGCCAGGGTGTCTGCTGTGGTGGCTGCAGAGTGCTCATCTTCTCGAGGGCTGCAGATTCGGCATACAGGACTGGGTCCTGGTGACCACGGATGCAAGCCTCCGAGGTTGGGGGGCAGTCACTCAGGGAAAAAACTTCCAAGGACAATGGTCGAGTCAGGAGGCTTCCCTACACATAAATATTCTGGAACTAAGGGCCATGTACAATGCCCTAAGTCAGGCAAAACCCCTGCTTCAAAACCAGCCGGTGCTGATGCAGTCAGACAACATCACGGCGGTCGCCCATGTAAACCGACAGGGTGGCACAAGAAGCAGGATGGCGATGGCAGAAGCCACAAGGATTCTCCGATGGGCGGAAAATCACGTGATAGCACTGTCAGCAGTGTTCATTCCGGGAGTGGACAACTGGGAAGCAGACTTCCTCAGCAGGCACGACCTCCACCCGGGAGAGTGGGGACTTCATCCAGAAGTCTTCCAGCTGATTGTAAATCTTTGGGAAAGGCCACAGTTGGACATGATGGCGTCCCGCCTCAACAAAAAGCTAAAAAGATATTGCGCCAGGTCAAGGGACCCTCAGGCGATAGCTGTGGACGCTCTAGTGACACCGTGGGTGTACCAGTCGGTTTATGTGTTCCCTCCTCTTCCTCTCATAGAGGAGTAAGAACTATACTCATCGTTCCGGATTGGCCAAGAAGGACTTGGTACCCGGAACTACAAGAAATGATCTCAGAGGACCCTTGGCCTCTGCCTCTCAGACAGGACCTGCTACAGCAGGGGCCCTGTCTGTTCCAAGACTTACCGCGGCTGCGTTTGACGACATGGCGGTTGAACGCCGGATCCTGATGGAAAAGGGCATTCCGGTTGAAGTCATTCCTACGCTGATAAAAGCTAGGAAGGATGTGACAGCAAAACATTATCACCGCATATGGCGAAAATATGTTGCTTAGTGTGAGGCTATGAAGGCCCCAACAGAAGAATTTCAGCTGGGTCAATTTCTGCACTTCCTACAGTCAGGAGTGACTATGGGCCTAAAATTGGGATCCATTAAAATCCAGATTTCGGCCCTGTCTATTTTCTTTCAAAAAGAACTGGCTTCACTGCCTGAAGTTCAGACGTTTGTTAAGGGAGTGCTGCATATTCGGCCCCCTTTTGTGCCTCCAGTGGCACCTTCGGATCTCAACGTTGTGTTGGATTTCCTAAAATCACATTGGTTTGAGCCACTTCAGACCGTGGAGTTGAAATATCTCACGTGGAAAGTGGTCATGCTTTTGGCCTTGGCTTCGGCTAGGCGTGTGTCAGAATTGGCGGCTTTGTCATGTAAAAGCCCCTATCTGATCTTCCATATGGACAGGGCAGAATTGAGGACTCGTCCCCAATTTCTCCCTAAGGTGGTATCAGCGTTTCATTTGAACCAACCTATTGTGGTGCCTGCGCCTACTCGGGACTTGGAGGCTTCTAAGTTGCTGGATGTAGTCCGGGCCCTGAAAATCTATGTTTCCAGGACGGCTAGAGTCAGAAAAACTGACTCGCTGTTTATCCTGCATGCACCCAACAAGCTGGGTGCTCATGCTTCAAAGCAGACTATTGCTCGCTGGATCTGTAGCACGATTCAACTTGCACATTCTGCGGCTGGACTGCCGCATCCTAAATCAGTCAAAGCCCATTCCACGAGGAAGGTGGGCTCTTCTTGGGCGGCTGCCCGAGGGGTCTCGGCTTTACAACTTTGCCGAGCTGCTACCTGGTCGGGATCAAACACGTTTGCAAAATTCTACAAGTTTGATACCCTGGCTGAGGAGGACCTTGAGTTTGCTCATTCGGTGCTGCAGAGTCATCCGCACTCTCCCGCCCGTTTGGTAGCTTTGGTATAATCCCCATGGTCCTTACGGAGTACCCAGCATCCACTAGGACGTCAGAGAAAATAAGATTTTACTCACCGGTAAATCTATTTCTCGTAGTCCGTAGTGGATGCTGGGAGCCCGTCCCATGTGCGGAATTCTGCAATACTTGTATATAGTTATTGCTTAACTTTAGGGTTGTTTGTTCTGAGCCATCAGTTTAATGAGGCTCAGTTGTTGTTCATACTGTTAACTGGGTATAGTTATCACGAGTTGTACGGTGTGATTGGTGTGGCTGGTATGAGTCTTACCCTGGATTCCAAATCCTTTCCTTGTAATGTCAGCTCTTCCGGGCACAGTTTCCCTAACTGAGGTCTGGAGGAGGGGCATAGAGGGAGGAGCCAGTGCACACCAGATGTAGTACCTAATCTTTTCTTTAAAGAAGTGCCCAGTCTCCTGCGGAGCCCGTCTATTCCCCATGGTCCTTACGGAGTACCCAGCATCCACTACGGACTACGAGAAATAGATTTACCGGTGAGTAAAATCTTATTTTCTGCCAGAAGGGTCCTGTGGACTCGGCAATGGACAGGTGATGCAGACTCAAAAAGGCATATGGAGGTTTTACCTTACAAGGGTGAGGAATTGTTTGGGGAGGGTCTCTCGGACCTGGTCTCCACAGCTACTGCTGGAAAGTCAAATTTTTTGCCATATGTTTCCTCACAGCCTAAGAGAGCACCGTATTATCAAATGCAGTCCTTTCGATCACAGAAAAACAAAAAAGTCCGAGGTGCGTCCTTTTTTGTCAGAGGCAGGGGCAGAGGAAAGAAGCTGCACAACACAGCTAGTTCCCAGGAACAGAAGTCCTCCCCGACCTCTACAAAATCCACCGCATGACGCTGGGGCTCCACAGGCAGAGCTAGGCCTGGTGGGGACACGTCTTCGAAATTTCAGCCACAAGTGGGTTCACTCCCAGTTGGATCCCTGGGCAATAGATATTGTGTCTCAGGGATACAAGCTGGAATTCGAGGAGATGCCCCCTCACCGATACCTCAAATCGGCCCTGCCAGCTTCCCCCCACTAGAGGGAAATAGTGTTAACTGCAATTCACAAATTGTATCTTCAACAGGTGGTGGTCAAGGTTCCCCTCCTTCAACAAGGAAGGGGTTATTATTCGACCATGTTTGTAGTCCCGAAACCGGACGGTTCGGTCAGACCCATATTGAATTTAAAATCCCTGAACATATACCTGAAAAGGTACAAGTTCAAGATGGAATCGCTGAGAGTGGTCATCGCAAGCCTGGAAGGGGGGGCTTTTATGGTGTCTCTGGACATAAAGGATGCATACCTTCATGTCCCCATTTATCCACCTCATCAGGCGTACCTCAGATTTGTGGTACAGGATTGTCATTACCAATTTCAGACGTTGCCGTTTGGTCTCTCCACGGCACCGAGAATATTTACCAAGGTAATGGCGGAAATGATGGTACTCCTGCGGAAGCAAGGAGTCACAATTATCCCATACTTGGACGATCTCCTCATAAAAGCGAGATCAAGAGAGCAGTTGCTGATCAGTGTAGCACTTTCTCTGGAAGTGTTACGGCAACACGGCTGGATTCTAAATATTCCAAAGTCGCAGTTGGTTCCTAGGCATGATTCTAGACACAGACCAGAAAAGGGTTTATCTCCCGATGGAGAAAGCTCAGGAACTCATGACACTGGTCAGGAACCTTTTAAAACCAAAACAGGTGTCAGTGCATCACTGCACTCGTGTCCTGGGAAAGATGGTGGCATCATATGAGACCATTCCCTTCGAAAGGTTCCATGCGAGGACTTTTCAATGGGACTTACTGGACAAGTGGTCCGGATCAAATCTCAGATGCATCGGTTAATCACCATATCCCCCAGGGCCAGGGTGTCACTCCTGTGGTGGCTGCAGAGCGCTCACCTTCTCGAGGGCCGCAGATTCGGCATTCAGGACTGGGTCCTGGTGACCACGGGCGCAAGCCTCCGAGGTTGGGGTGCAGTCACACAGGGAAGAAATTTCCAAGGTCTGTGGTCAAGTCAAGAGACTTGCCTTCACATCAACATCCTGGAACTAAGGGCCATATACAACGCCCTACGTCAAGCGGAGACCCTGCTTCGCGACCAACCGGTTCTGATTCAGTCAGACAACATCACCGCAGTGGCTCATGTAAACCGCCAAGGTGGAACAAGGAGCAGAGTGGCGATGGCGGAAGCCACCAGAATTCTTCGCTGGGCGGAGAATCACATAAGCGCACTGTCAGCAGTGTTCATCCCGGGAGTGGACAACTGGGAAGCAGACTTCCTCAGCAGACACGACCTCCACCCGGGAGAGTGGGGACTTCATCAGGAAGTCTTCGCACAGATTACAAGTCGGTGGGAACTGCCAAAGGTGGACATGATGGCATCCCGCCTCAACAAAAAGCTACAGAGGTATTGCGCCAGGTCAAGAGACCCTCAGGCGATAGCTGTAGACGCCCTGGTGATACCGTGGGTGTTCCAGTCGGTCTATGTATTTCCTCCTCTTCCTATCATACCCAAGGTGCTGAGGATAATAAGAAAAAGAGGAATGAGAACAATACTCATTGTTCCAGATTGGCCACGAAGGACTTGGTATCCAGATCTGCAAGAAATGCTCACAGAGGACCCGTGGCCTCTTCCTCTAAGACAGGACTTTTTGCAACAGGGGCCCTGTCTGTTCCAAGACTTTCCGTGGCTGCGTTTGACGGCATGGCGGTTGAACGCCGGATCCTAGCAGAGAAAGGCATTCCGGATGAGGTCAATCCTACGCTGATAAAGGCTAGGAAGGACGTGACAGCTCAACATTATCACCGTATATGGCGAAAATATGTTGCTTGGTGTGAGGCCAGGAATGCTCCTACGGAGGAATTCCAGCTGGGCCGTTTCCTTCACTTCCTACAGTCCGGAGTGAATTTGGGCTTAAAATTGGGTTCCATTAAGGTCCAGATTTCGGCCCTATCCATTTTCTTTCAAAAGGAGTTGGCTTCTCTACCTGAAGTTCAGACGTTTGTAAAGGGAGTCCTGCATATTCATCCCCCTTTTGTGCCTCCAGTGGCACCTTGGGATCTTAACGTGGTGTTGAGTTTCCTGAAATCCCACTGGTTTGAACCACTCAAAACGGTGGAGTTGAAATATCTCACGTGGAAGGTGGACATGCTATTAGCCTTGGCTTCGGCTAGGCGTGTGTCAGAGTTGGCGGCTTTGTCACATAAAAGCCCCTATCTGGTTTTCCATGCGGATAGAGCAGAATTGCGGACCCGTCCACAATTCCTGCCGAAAGTGGTTTCATCCTTTCATATAAACCAACCTATTGTGGTGCCTGTGGCTACTACTGACTTGGAGGATTCCGAGTTACTTGATGTGGTCAGGGCTTTGAAGGTGTATGTAGCCGGAACGGCTAGGGTCAGGAAAACAGAGTCTTTGTTTATCCTGTATGCTTCCAACAAGCTTGGTGCTCCTGCTTCAAAGCAAACTATTGCTCGCTGGATCTGTAACACGATTCAGCAGGCTCATTCTGAGGCTGGATTGCCGCTGCCAAAATCAGTTAAGGCCCATTCCACTAGGAAGGTGGGCTCTTCTTGGGCGGCTGCCCGAGGGGTCTCGGCATTACAGCTTTGCCGAGCGGCTACTTGGTCAGGTTCAAACACTTTTGCAAAGTTCTACAAGTTTGATACCCTGGCTGAGGAGGACCTTGTGTTTGCTCAGTCGGTGCTGCAGAGTCATCCGCACTCTCCCGCCCGTCTGGGAGCTTTGGTATAATCCCCATGGTCCTTACGGAGTCCCCAGCATCCACTAGGATGTTAGAGAAAATAAGATTTTACTTACCGGTAAATCTATTTCTCGTAGTCCGTAGTGGATGCTGGGCGCCCGTCCCAAGTGCGGACTTCTTCTGCAATACTTGTATATAGTTATTGCTTCAATAAGGGTTAAGTTATGGTTGCATCAGGGTTTGACCTGATGCTCTGTTATTTGTCATACTGTTAACTGGTTGTTATCACATGTTATACGGTGTGATTGGTGTGGCTGGTATGAATCTTGCCCTGGATTACCAAAATCCTTTCCTTGTACTGTCAGCTCTTCTGGGCACAGTTTCTCTAACTGAGGTCTGGAGGAGGGGCATAGAGGGAGGAGCCAGTGCACACCAGAACCTAAATTCTTTCTTAAAGTGCCCATGTCTCCTGCGGAGCCCGTCTATCCCCATGGTCCTTACGGAGTCCCCAGCATCCACTACGGACTACGAGAAATAGATTTACCGGTAAGTAAAATCTTATTTTTACACTGCAAGTTAGATTTCAGTTTGAATACACCCCACCCGAATCTAACTCTCTCTGCACATGGTATATCTGCTCCTCCCCCCACAGTGCACATGGTTTTGCCCAGCTGCGATCAACTTATTCCCTTGCTACTAGCATATGTGATTTTCACTCCATTTCACCCCACCCAAATCTAACTCTCTCTGCGCATGTTATATCTGTCCCCCCTGCAGTGCACATGGTTTTGCCCATTAGAGAACAATTTTGCTGCTGCGATCAGGTCTGAATTAGGCTCAAAGCACCAACCAATCAGCTACTCACTGCCATGTACGACGCGCGTGTGCACAGTAGAGACCTGATCGCAGCGCAGCAAAAATCGCCAGCGTGCGATCAACTCGGAATGACCTCCATTATCCCATGTAAATCAGTAGAAGGACCACAGACCCTTAGCTGTTGCTCTGGATCTTCCTGCGACAGATCCGGTATGATATACTGGCAGACGGAATCCCCGGCAGCGAGTCCTCTCGCAGGCTTGCTGCGCTCCCCACGCTTCGGTCCCGGTGGCAAGCACAGGTTCTGTTTCTAATCGGCTGGTGGCGTGGACCCACCAACCGAATGTGAATTAGGGTTGGGTGTCAGTTTTGAATCCGTCTGTAAAATGCCGGCAGTGTGGATTCCGACGTCGGTCTCCTGAACGTCGGGGTCTCGCCGGCATTTTGACTGCACCACTCTGTGACTCCTCAGAGTGTTGTACATTTTACATTTTGAATGAAGGGGAAAAATAACAATGTGGTTTATGATGATGATGATGATGATGTTGGGGTTAATGCAGAGCTGGTTACCATAATGATGCAAATACACAGAAAAAGCACTTAAAAATAGCATATTCTACCCACATGCTGTGTATAGTGCTGAACTGGCAGCATACGTCCCGGTTTACACCAGGCATACACATTCGGCATCAGTAAAAACAAAAAACTCCAATACTGACCAAGATCACTCTGTTTTGCATAAGGAAAAAAAAGTTTTGTATTATATGCCTGACCCACTCATTGGCCCTGATTCAGATGTGGCTGCAGAAGCTATCGCTGTGCTTCCTTGGAGTAGTTTCTGTGTGGAGACGGCACCAGGCCATCACACTGTTTTGTGTCTCCCACAGACTGTGTTGTGATTCCTCTGTTGCAGTGTCCTTGTCTCAGTGTAAACACATTCATTCTCTGGCATAAGAGCAATCCTGATCACAGCCAAGGCAAACACCATGGACTCATTCATTAACCCCTCAATCACTGTGCTGGAAATATAAAGATGTAAGCGTTTTGTGCAGTTTAGTGACATCACCAGTACATGGAGAAGCACCCTATCCCTGTAATCCCTTTGTTGTATAATTCCTCCCTGCCCTTGTGCTTTGTAGAGAAATAGGTTACCCAGGGGTGCTCGGGCGCTTTAGGTAGGAGATAATTCACCAAGCGGCAGTCTCTAAAAAGAGGGAAGTCACTCCCGTTTATAATGCAAAGAAAAAGGGGGGGTGAGACTGCGCTAAATTTGATCAATAGTAGTGTAATTAATAAAAACACAATTTATTCCTAAAATCAATGCAATAGGTTTCAGTTAAAAACTAAGTACATGAAAGACAAATGCATGTCAGAAACAGTTGGTATATATTCTATGTTTCATAAAACAATTCTATGGGATTACCCAATACGCCAGGCTTGTAATATAGAGATTTTGGAGTTTTGAGGTGACCGTTCCGGATTATTTTCCCCTATAGAGCTACAGTCCAGCATGAACAACAGTCTCAGAGATAAGCAATATCCAATGGATAGGCAATTTACCGTTAGAGGGTAGTATGCTCCAGAATCTTTTTGGTGGAGAGCTCCTCATGCATTACGGTTGATGCAGTCCTTTTGTGTGGTTATTGCTATTTGTAGTCTCAGAATTTGGATGAGTCGTCTGGACGAAGTTTGGGGGATGGTCCGGTCCTCCTACAGAACAGTTCCTGGCGGGGATCCCTGGTACACCTGACGCGTTTCGCTGCAGTCAGCTTGCAGCTTTATCAAAGGTATCCATAGTTGAGACATGTAGGGTTTATATACCCCTTCCAATATGGTGGCTAATTAGCCCCTGATAGCACCTGATTGCATAATTACATAATCACTTTAAAATATATGCTTAGAATTAGAGCAAACTTACATGGTAAACCGACCTACTTTGGATGGGATGTAGTATACAAAAAATTAAACAAATTATTAAACAAATCATTGGTAGAAACTAATAAATTTGGAAACTTTCAGCTAATGAGTATAGATAGGCAGGACACAATAGCCAATGGGTGGATTTGTTATGGCTAGTGTTGTCATGTATACAGCATTATGATCCTTTATTATTGGTGGGGGACATAATATAGAACAGTACTGTGATTTCGTATTTCCTGATAAAAGATACGATCACGTGACCCGCATATCACATGATCGGAACTTTGGTAGTATACTTCCGCATTGCGGGGGAGGAGAAGAACGGTTGCTAAGCAACCTGATAAAGATAGCGGCCTGTAGGAGATGTCAACTGTGGAGGCCGTAGATCGTGGCGGCTCTTCTGCCCTAGTCAGTGCAATGCGGGACACGTGACCGTGTCAGCACACGTGACCCGTTTAGATCGTCATGTGCAGCGCTTCCGCCCGCCAATGTGTAAGGGATGTGGCGCTACCGCCAACCAGCCACTCGGATAATTAGACGTTTTAGATAAACGGAACAGTGTCCGCTTAGAGAATTAGGAGTTTTACATAAACGGAACAATGTCCAAACATAAATAGGAGGGATTCGGAATTTAAATGATAAACCACAAGTATAGTAACCACAGTGATCCCATAGAATTGTTTTATGAAACATAGAATATATACCAACTGTTTCTGACATGCATTTGTCTTTCATGTACTTCGTTTTTAAGTGAAACCTATTGCATTGATTTTAGGAATAAATTGTGTTTTTATTAATTACACTACTATTGTTGTATTGATCAAATTTAGCGCAGTCTCACCCCCCTTTTTCCTTGTGCTTTGTAGCAGTTATGAACATTTTAGCTGTACTTTATGTAGGTTGTATTATTATTATTATTATTATTATATTACATTTATATTTTGACGAATAAAAACTTTTTTATTTATTGTATGTAGGTGTGTAAAATAATTGTATTTAGGGCCTAATTCAGATCTGATCGCAGCAGCAAATTTGTTAGCTAATGGGCAAAACCATGGGGGTAATTCAGACCTGATCCCTGCTGTGCATTTTCGCTCAGCGGGCGATCAGATCTGAACTGCGCATGCGTATACACCGCAATGTGCCGGCGCGTCGGACGACTGCACCGGGCATAGGTGTCTAGTGACGGTGCGAAAAAACCGATCGCACGGGCTATCGCAAGTTGATTGACAGGAAGAGGCTGTTTGTGGGTGGCATCTGACCATTTTACAGAAGTGTCCGGAATAACGGAGGCGGGATCAGGCGTTTAGAGGGAGGGGGTCTGACGTCAGCTCCGGCACCGATCACCAGGTAACCATCGCAGTGGTTAAGTTAGTCCTGGGCTGAGCAGAGACTTCACAAACTGATGTTTGTGCAGTTCTGTTACAAATGCGATCGCACACCTGCACACACCATACACCCCCCCACCCCCACCCCCGTAGGTGGCGACTATCTGATCGCAGGGATGCAAAAAACGCACCCTAGCGTTCAGGTCTGAATTACCCCCCATGTGCACTGCAGGTGTGGCAGATATAACATGTGCAGAGAGAGTTAGATCTGGGTGGGTTATTTTGTTTCTGTGCAGGGTAAATGCTGGCTGCTTTATTTTTACACTGCAATTTAGATTTCAGTTTGTACACACCCCACCCAAATCTAACTCTCTCTACACATGTTATGTCTGCCCCCCCCCCTGCACTGCACATGGTTTTGCCCATTAGCTAACAAATCTGCTGCTGCGATCAGATCTGAATTAGGCCCTTAGTTAATAGTTTTAACTATCAGGGTGACACTATTCCATTAACCTACAATCTAGCTCTACCGATTTAGGAGGAACAGTCCAGACGGCCAAGACTTTTATGACATCCGGACTATAGGTTGACAATGAAAAGGTTGACAGTCCATTGGGTCGATGTGGTCAATAGGACGACATGTAAATTGTCGACATTGCTTATGGTCAACAGGTACAAAGGTCGACAGGTTCAAATGGTCGACACAGCTTTTTTGGGGGTCTTAGCATTTTAATAAACGTTCTCGTACTTTACCATCTACGCGGACTACGATTGGGAATAGTAACCTGTCCGAAGCATGGCGAGTGAAGCGGTACACTAGATGGGGTTCCACATGCTTTGACTGCGAAAATGACACAAAACAAGTAAAAATGTTGTGTCGACATTTGGGCCCTGTTGACCTTTACAACTGTCTACCTTTTGACTGTAGACCTTTTGCTAGTAGATGCAATGATCCACACCCGGCTTTTATGCTGGAGGGAGACTGGGGGGCAGCTAAGTGTTTTGGAAGCATCAGTCACGCCCCTTGGGGAAGTGGCATGTTGCAACAGGATGCGGCCATGCCCTCTCGTATAGCGTAACCACTCCCTCTCCTGGCACAGAATGACCCAATTGGTGAGTTATCAATTGGGAGTTTTGTATGGAGAGTTGAGACTGAATTGTATAGAATACCGCAGTACTCAGAACATGTGAGATTCTGAGCAGTGTTACCCTTATTGACACATATAAGTTACACTGGTGCCGTCTGGAACCAGTCTGATTGTTGTATAGTTAGCCACAGAGCCTGTATAATTTACATTATTTTAGTTATGATTAGGCCCTATTTATTTTAGTAATTATGGGGGCGATTCAGTCGGCTGCACTGCATATAATAGTAAATACCCAGCAACGCGGTGTCTCCACAATTTCCCGTTTCTCTTCCACAGCTGGAGAAGAGTGTCCGGCGATTTAGAGAGAAGTTTCATGGCTCTATCCCAGTAGAGACAGCTGTGCTGCTGATGAGAAGATTTGCAAACCAGCATGACCAAGTGTGTAGATACATTATCCTATGCAAGGATGACCTTGATGGTAAGTACCACCTGGCAGCAGCAATGTTTATACTGTCTCTGATTCATGTTATACTGTTATTATTTTATAAGATTACCTTCATCTGTCACGTGAAACAGACGGCCGCCACTGTTTCCTCAGACGGACTGGTACCGCCGCCCCCTGTCCCCGCAGACGGACTGGTACCGCCGTCCTCTGTCCCCACAAACGGACTGGTACCGCCGCCCCCTGTCCCCGCAGATGGACTGGTACCGCCGCCCGCTATCCCTGCAGACAGACTTGTACCGCCGCCCCATGTCCCCGCATGCTGACTGGTAACGCCGCCCCCTGTCCCCACAGATGGACTGGTACCGCCGCTCCCTGTACCTGCAGACTGACTGGTACCCCCTGTCCCCGCAGACGGACTGGTACTGCCGCCCCATGTCCCCGCAGACTGACTGGTACCGCCACCCCCTGTCCCCACAGATGGACTGGTACCGCCGCCCCCCTGTACCCGCAGACTGACTGGCACCCCCTGTCCCCGCAGATGGACTGGTACCGCCGCCCCCTGTCCCCGCAGACGGACTGGTACCATTTACCCCTATTTTGCAGACGGACTGGTACAGCCGCCCCCTGTCCCTGCGGGCAGACTGGGACTGCCGCTCCCTGGGGGTTATTCAGAGATGAACGCAGATGGCTGCATATGCAGCAAGCTCTGCGTTCATTTCCGCACATTCTGGGGGCCGCCCAGCACAGGGCAAGGCCACCCAGCATGTGTGAGGCCGCCCTATGATGCGTCCGCAATTAGATTGCTGAGGCATCGGATCTAAGGTTAACCCCTGGCAGCGCAGTCATCTATTTTTCACGAAATGATGACACGTGCAGCTGGCCAAAAATGCTCCTGACACCCCCCTGTTTGGTACGCCCCGCCCAACTCCCCTCCGACAACCACCGCTGTCAACCACTCCGTGGAATGTGTAAGGTCGCGCACGCACACTGCGGTCAGTGCGAGTGACTGCGCTACTGTATCCATCTCTTAGGCCTTCTGTCCCCACAGACAGTTTCAGGCAGCTTCTGTGCCTAACCTCAGGAGGGGGCGTGCAGAAATAATGGGTGCTTACAGTATTCGTGCCTGAAATTGCTCCGTTGAGAGCAAATCACCCCTCAAAAAAACTGTTGAATTCCCCCCTTTTGCTTATTCGGGCCTCCCTGCTACCAGGAGCATTTGTATTAACTTTAGCATATCTAGATCCCACACACTGGTGCCATTACAAGTCTTATCACACTGATTTGTCTGTTTATACTGTAGACATTGATCCGGAGGAAAGGAATGGGTTACATGAAGACAGGGTGGCGATGGTAAGACTTGTCTCCATTACTTTCATACCCAGGTGTTAAAGCTGCAGTTGTAAACCTGTGTTTTGCACATGACTATGGGAATTATTTATTTTAGTGTAAGCTATTATTTATTTTACCATAAAAGAGTTAATGTGCAGCAGCCTAGAACAAATAATCAATAATTTTAATATCCTCAGGTCACATTAATTTATGGCCAAGTTATTCTCCTTGTATGGGAATTGCATGGGTCGGTCAAGATAGCAGCATTTCCAGGAAAGGGTCATGGGGCCTAATTCAGATCTGATCGCAGCAGCAAATTTGTTAGCAAATGGTCAAAACTATGGTGGTCATTCCGAGTTGATCGCTAGCTGCAATCGTTCGCTGTGCAGCGATGAGGCAAAAAAAACGGCACTTCTGCGCATGCGCGACGTACTATTACAACGAACTATGTAGTTTCACACAAGGTCTAGCGAAGCTTTTCAGTCGCACTGGTTGCCGCAAAGTGATTGACATGAAGTGGGTGTTTCTGGGTGTCAACTGACCGTTTTCAGGGAGTGTTCAGAAAAACGCAGACGTGCCAGGAAAAACGCAGGCGTGGCTGGGCGAACGCAGGGCGTGTTTGTGACGTCAAAACAGGAACTGAACAGTCTGAAGTGATCGCAAGCGCTGAGTAGGTTTTGAGCTACTCTGAAACTACACAAAAAAACTGTGTAGCCGCTCTACGATCCTTTCATTCGCACTTCTGCTAAGCTAAAATACACTCCCAGTGGGAGGCGGCATAGCGTTTGCACGGCTGCTAAAAAATGCTAGTGAGCGATCAACTCAGAATGACCACCTATGTACCCTGCAGGGAGGGCAGATATAACATGTGCAGAGAGAGTTAGATTTGGGTGGGGTGTGTTCAAACGGATATCTAGTAGCTGTTATGATTCCAGCACTCTGGTCTGAGGAGATCTTATTGCAAGGACCGGAGCACTGGAACGTAATGCTGGGGAAGGGAGCGGGAATGGAAAATAGCCCCTGGCGCCCTAACTCCGTTGTCTCGCCCGTGCTGTCAGAAATCCCCTGCGAGACTATGGTTGCTTGAGCCCATGGCAGCCGCGTTTGAAGGGCGGATTATGTCTGCCCAACTCCGATGCCCCCTCAGGTCTTAATGGGAGACAAAGGGAAATCCGAGACAGGGTGATAACAAGGGGCCCTTCTGACTAAACAACCAGGCCAGGGGCTACAAGCTAACTGGAAACTAGAATATGTGCGGAAAAACCGCCAGGGAAAAGGACAACCAAAATATCCACTTGTCCACTCTCCTACCCGGCACCGCCGAGTTCCGGAGAGGACTTGTGGAAGCGGAACCCTCCGCAAATGCTCCGAAACAGAATATAAAGATAAAGCGGCTAAGCCGCAACACACGGCAGAGCCGCAACTCATGAACACCACTCGATATTCTCTGGTGATCGTTGAGGACTACAGGGGACCAAACGGCTTCTTGGGATGAGATGACAACGCCAAGATACAGGACTTCTGAGGACAAGAATGACCGGACACAGCAGGACTGGAACAGACGTTCAGCAAACCAAAACAGCATGCAGGAAGCTATTACCGGCGTCTGTGTGAAGCACTGAGAAGCATTTAACAAAGAGTCCTCCAATCAGATGCCCCCAGTCTAATTGCCCCAAATGCAGTGCAGCTGCCCTGCTGCACGCCCACAAGACCAGCGTGTATGTTGAAATCTGACCCTGCAACGGGAACGCGGTCCGCCCATGGCGTCCCCGTTGCCAAGGTCCAGGCGGCTCAGCCGCTCGGCGTCCCTGTGTTGCTAGGGAGCCGGCGGCTACGCACGCACGGCGTCCCTAGTTGCTAGGCGCCTGGCCGCGAGGACATCGCGGACCCCGGCGCCTAACAGTACCCCCCCCTTGAGGAGGGGTCAAGGAACCCCTAAAGCCAGGTTTCTGAGGAAATTCTCGAAAAAATGCCCTCTTGAGCCTAGGGGCATGAAGATCCTTATCCAGGACCCAAGACCTTTCCTCCAGACCATAGCCTTTCCAGTGCACTAAAAAATAAAGCCGACCCCGGGACAATTTAGAGTCAAGAACTTTCTCTACCAAGAATTCCTGTTGTCCCTGTACATCCACTGGAGATCTACCCTGAGAGATCCTCCGAGGAAATTTACTGGAAGAAACGTATTGTTTCAACAGGGAACAATGAAAAGTATTTCCAATCTTAAGGGATCTTGGTAAACGTAGCCGAAAGGCAACTGGGTTGACCTTCTTAATAATAAGAAACGGTCCAATAAATTTGGGTCCCAATCTAGCCGAGGATTGTCGAAGCCTGATGTTGCGAGTTGACAATTACACCTTATCTCCCACCTTAAAAGTGCAAGGACGTCGGAGCCTGTCAGAAAATGTCTTCTCTCGGAAGGCCGCTTTTCTGAGAGCAAGGTGCATTTTTTTCCAAATTGCTCTGAGATGGGAGGTTAAGGTTAGCGAGGAGACTGGAGAATGATGAAAAAAAGAATTGGCTCTGGGGTGAAAACCAAAAACTGAAAAGAATGGAGACTCTTTAGTGGAGGAATGACAAGAATTATTGTAAGCAAATTCAGCCAAAGGGAGAAACTCGGACCAATCATTCTGGAGTTTGGCTGAATACAAGCGCAAATATTGTTTTAATGACTGGTTGACTCGTTCGGTTTGCCCGTTGGATGGTGGGTGGTAACCGGATGTTAACGACAGTTTCATCTTTAATGAGGCACAAAAACATTTCCAGAATTGTGCGATGAATTGTGGACCCCGATCAGAAACAATATCAGTGGGCAACCCATGAAGCCTGAACACATGGCGGAGGAACAAAACTGCCAACCCTTGAGCAGAAGGCAATCGAGGAAGAGCAATAAAATGAGCCATTTTACTAAAACGGTCCACTACCACCCATATGACTCGGAATCCGGCTGAAAGGGGAAGGTCAACCACAAAATCCATGGAAATATGAGACCATGGCCTGAGAGGAACAGTTAAGGGCATAAGTTGCCCGATAGGCAAGGAACGGGGAACCTTATTCTGTGCACAAACCTGACATGAATAAACAAATTCCTTAACGTCTTTAGAAAGACTAGGCCACCATACTGAGCGAGAGACTAACTCCAATGTCTAAGTGACTCCCGGATGCCCTGAAACTTTGTTGTCATGAAATTCAGTTAAAACAGTGGCTCTCAAAAATTCAGGGACGTAAAGACGACCAGCAGGAGTAAATCTAGGAGCTTGGTGTTGAAGCTGGTTTAACTGGGTAAATCCTGTATGAGACCTGCCCGGATGACTGAAGATGGAAGTATGGGGGTAACAACAGGATTGCTATTGTGAACCGGAAGAAAGCTACGTGACAGGGCATCAGCTTTAGTATTCTTGGAACCAGGCCTGAAAGTGATTATAAATTTGAAACGAGTAAAAAATAATGCCCAACGTGCTTGCCGGGCATTAAGCCGTTTAGCTGATTCAATGTATTGCAGGTTCTTATGATCAGTCAAGACCGAAATAGTATGTTTTGCTCCCTCCAGCCAATGCCTCCACTCCTCGAAAGCCCACTTTACCGCCAGTAACTCCCGATTACCAACGTCATAGTTGGATTCAGCGGAGGAGAATTTCCTGGACATAAAGGCACAAGGATGTAACTCCAGAGACTCCGGATCCTTTTGAGAAAGGACAGCCCCCACTCCAACCTCTGAGGCATCAACCTCCACAACAAAGGGCAATTCCGGATTAGGATGTCTGAGGACTGGAGCCGAGACAAAGGCTTGTTTCAAGGCCCGGAAGGACAACTCAGCTTCATGCGACCAGTTGGTAGGATCCGCTCCTTTCTTTGTCAGAGCCACTATGGGAGCAACCAGGTCAGAAAAAGAATGGATGAACCTCCTATAATAATTCGCAAACCCTAAAAAGCGCTGAATTGCTTTTAAATTGGTGGGTTGCGCCCAATTAAGGATGGCCTGGAGCTTCTTTGGTTCCATGGAAAATCCCTGAGGGGAAATTATGTACCCTAAAAAAGATACTTCCGTGACGTGAAAATCACACTTCTCCAGCTTGGCATATAAATGATTCTCACGTAACTTTTGAAGAACCAGACGCACCTGGGTAACATGTTGTTCCATCGATTCAGAATAAATCAAGATGTCGTCTAAATAAACGACCACGAATTTCCCTAGGAAGTCACGGAGCACATCATTAATGAGGTCTTGAAAAACTGCTGGAGCATTAGACAGGCCGAACGGCATCACCAGGTATTCGTAGTGACCCGACTGAGTGCTGAAAGCCGTCTTCCACTCATCTCCAGATTTAATTCGGATGAGGTTGTAAGCTCCTCTAAGGTCAATTTTAGAAAAAATCACAGCAGAACGTAACTGATCAAAAAGTACAGAAATTAACGGCAAAGGGTAGGTGTTTTTTACTGAGATCTTATTCAGGGCTCTAAAATCAATGCATGGTCTTAGCGAGCCATCCTTTTTCTCCACAAAGAAAAAACCTGCACTTAAAGGAGATTTTGATGGCCTAATAAATCCTTTCTCTAAGCTCTCCTGAAGATAATCATTCATGGCCGAAGTTTCTGGCCCGGACAATGCATATAATCTCCCCTTTGGCAATGCGGCACCTGGAACTAGCTCAATAGCACAATCATAAGGCCGATGGGGAGGCAGAATGTCCGCATTGCCTTTGGAGAATACATCGGCAAACTCCTGGTATTCCACAGGAATGAGCTCTGGAATGATAGCTGCTACTCTGACAGGATACGAAATACATTCCTTAGCACAAAATGTACCCCATTGGGAAATCTCCCCGGACCGCCAATCAATGGTGGGATTATGAAAGGCCAGCCAAGGGTGACCCAGAACAACTGGAACTGCTGGGCAATGTGTTAGGTAGAATTTAATATTTTCGGAATGTAAGGCTCCTACTGTAAGTACTACGGGAGGTGTACGGTGAGTAATTACCCCAATTGGAAAGCGGACTCCCATCTAAGCCATGCATGGTGATACACCTATCCAATGGTAACTGTGGAATGCCTAAGGCCTTAGCCCAAATTAAATCCATAAAGTTTCCTGCAGCTCCACTGTCAACAAAAGCCGACACCAAAGAACTGAGGCTGCCAAAGGAAACCTTAACTGGGACTAAAAGAGCGTTATTCGAGGAGATAAGCTGCAGACCTAGGTGAACCCCCTCACAATTCACCTGGTCAAAGCGTTTCCCGACTTGTTCGGACAATTACGAGCAAAATGTCCCTTACCACCACAGTACAAACAAAGACCGGAATTTTGCCTTCTGGTTTTTTCCTCAGGAGACAGCCGGGAGAGACCCATCTGCATGGGCTCCTCGACGTCCTCTGGAATGGAATAAACACAGGGACTAGACCTTACAGATGTTCCTCTTTCAGCCCTCCGCTCTCTGAGACGACGATCAATCTTTATAGAAAGCTCCATGAGTTTATCGAGAGTCTCAGGAGCGGGGTACTGGAGGAGACTGTCTTTAATAAACTCTGATAAACCGAGGCGAAACTGACTGCGCAGGGCTGGGTCATTCCAGCCACAGTCGTTCGACCAACGGCGAAATTTGGTACAATAAACCTCTGCAGGATTTCTACCTTGTTTGAGAGCGCGCAGCTGACTTTCAGCGGACGCCTCTCTATCTGGGTCATCATACAAGAGCCCTAAAGACTTAAAGAAAGCGTCTACTGACAACAACGCAGGATCCTCTGCTCTTAAACCAAATGCCCAGGTCTGAGGATCCCCCTGGAGTAAAGAAATAATAATCCCAACCCGCTGAGATTCAGTACCAGAGGAAGTAGGTCTTAAACGAAAATAAAGTTTACAGGATTCTTTAAAATTAAAAAATTATTTTCTATCACCAGAAAAACGGTCAGGCAAATGCATCTTTGGTTCAGGGACTACCTTTGGGGAGGCTCGCAAAAGATCTTCCTGCGACCTCACCCGAAGAGAAAGATCCTGAACCATCTGAGTAAGTTCTTGAATCTGATTGACTAAGAGCTGGCCAGGATTTGGCCCTAAACCTGTCGGATTCATGAGGCCAAAAAACTTTAACAAAAACTGAATGAGAAAAAATTAAACCCTGTTTAATTTTAGTTTTTGGTATGGCCGGTAATAATGTTATGATTCCAGCACTCTGGTCTGAGGAGATCTTATTGCAAGGACCGGAGCACTGGAACGTAATACTGGGGAAGGGAGCGGGAATGGAAAATAGCCCCTGGCGCCCTAACTCCGTTGTCTCACCCGTGCTGTCAGAAATCCCCTGCGAGACTATGGTTGCTTGAGCCCATGGCAGCCGCGTTTGAAGGGCGGATTATGTCTGCCCAACTCCGATGCCCCCTCAGGTCTTAATGGGAGACAAAGGGAAATCCGAGACAGGGTGATAACAAGGGGCCCTTCTGACTAAACAACCAGGCCAGGGGCTACAAGCTAACTGGAAACTAGAATATGTGCGGAAAAACCGCCAGGGAAAAGGACAACCAAAATATCCACTTGTCCACTCTCCTACCCGGCACCGCCGAGTTCCGGAGAGGACTTGTGGAAGCGGAACCCTCCGCAAATGCTCTGAAACAGAATATAAAGATAAAGCGGCTGAGCCGCAACACACGGCAGAGCCGCAACTCACGAACACCACTCGATATTCTCTGGTGATCGTTGAGGACTACAGGGGACCAAACGACTTCTTGGGATGAGATGACAACTCCAAGATACAGGACTTCTGAGGACAGGAATGACCGGACACAGCAGGACTGGAACAGACGTTCAGCAAACCAAAACAGCATGCAGGAAGCTATTACCGGCGTCTG
Organism: Pseudophryne corroboree; assembly: GCF_028390025.1. NCBI lineage: Eukaryota > Metazoa > Chordata > Amphibia > Anura > Myobatrachidae > Pseudophryne > Pseudophryne corroboree. The sequence goes on from NC_086449.1 coordinate 92,606,314, forward strand.
TGTGAAGCACTGAGAAGCATTTAACAAAGAGTCCTCCAATCAGATGCCCCCAGTCTAATTGCCCCAAATGCTGTGCAGCTGCCCTGCTGCACGCCCACAAGACCAGCGTGTATGTTGAAATCTGACCCTGCAACGGGGAACGCGGTCCGCCCATGGCGTCCCCGTTGCCAAGGTCCAGGCGGCTCTGCCGCTCGGCGTCCCTGTGTTGCTAGGGAGCCGGCGGCTACGCACGCACGGCGTCCCTAGTTGCTAGGCGCCGGGCCGCGAGGACATCGCGGACCCCGGCGCCTAACAGTAGCCAGTATTTACCCTGCACAGAAACTAAATAACCCACCCAAATCTAACTCTCTCTGCACATGTTATATCTGCTCCCCACATGGGTGGTCATTCCGAGTTGTTCGCTCGGTAAATATTTTTGCATCACAGCGATTTTCCGCTTAGTGCGCATGCGCAATGTCCGCACTGCGACTGCGCCAAGTAAATTTGCTATGCAGTTAGGATTTTTACTCACGGCATTACGAGGTTTTTTCTTCGTTCTGGTGATCGTAATGTGATTGACAGGAAGTGGGTGTTTCTGGGCGGAAACTGGCCGTTTTATGGGTGTCTGTGAAAAAACGCTACCGTTTCTGGGAAAAACGCGGGAGTGGCTGGAGAAACGGAGGAGTGTCTGGGCGAACGCTGGGTGTGTTTGTGACGTCAAACCAGGAACGACAAGCACTGAACTAATCGCACTGGAAGAGAAAGTCTCGAGCTACTCAGAAACTGCACAGAGATGTCTTTTCGCAATATTGCGAATCTTTCGTTCGCAATTTTAAGAAGCTAAGATTCACTCCCAGTAGGCGGCGGCTTAGCGTGTGCAAAGCTGCTAAAAGCAGCTTGCGAGCGAACAACTCGGAATGAGGGCCATGGTTTTGCCCATTTGCTAACAAATTTGCTGCTGTGATCAGATCTAAATTAGACGCATGGTCTAATGGAAGGGGGGGGGGGGGCGGGTTACAGAGCAGTGCAGGCCAGGCACTCTCGCACTACTAAGCAGGTATTAAGCAGGACACACCCCACCCAAATCCCATCCCAGTGCAGTGCAACATGGTTTTGCCCATTTATTGTGTTGTTGTTTTTTTGTTTGCTAAAAATCCTGAATAACCCCCAATGTTTTTTGTTTTGATTTGTTTTACAATGGAACAAACAATGTAAATGGTTGTTTCTTGAGTATATACAGATACAGATGGAGCCCTCCTCATCTATCCCTTTAATAGGATTAATTGAGCCAGGGCAGTCGGAGTTAATCCCCTGCTATAATGACTTAATCCCCTGCTGTATTGTTCGCTCTGTATGGTATTGCAGCTGAGAACAATAGATGAAATGCTTATGCTAATAAGCCATGGTGCACCTAGGCGCAGCAGAGAAGCCTAGATGAGCGAGGCTCCATCTGTATGTCTTCATACATCTTTATTGCAGTCACACCAAACAGCCCACCTGCCACCAGATCGCGTGGAACTGTACTAGTGACAAGAGTCTTTTTTTTGCCGAAAATGCATTTTAGGAGGCGACTGTGCTGATTAATTTGATATGTGACACTTGTATATGTGTGTGCGACTGAGTCTCTGAGTCTTTATATAAAGGGCTTCCAATACAAGTTCTGTTCTGCTCTGAGGGGGGGGGGGTGAGTCAGACATGATCGCTGCTGTGCGTTTTTGTACAGCGGGCGATCAGGTACTAACTGCAATGCGTATGCACCGCAATGCACACGCGCGTCAGACAGCAACAACGGCCATCGCCGGTCAGCGACAGGATGGTGCAAAAATTTCATTGGCAAGGGTGTTCGCAGGGGATTGACAGGAGGAGGCCGTTTGTGTGTGGTAACTGATCGTTTACTGCAGGCCTGGCCAACCTGTGGCTCTCCAGCTGTTGTAAAACTACGAGGCCCATCATGCCTTGCCACTGTTTTGCTATTAGGGAATGCTAAAACTGTGGCAGGGCATGCTGGGATGTGTAGTTTCACAACACCTGGAGAGCCACAGGTTGTCCAGGCCTGGTTTACTGGGAGTGTCCTAAAAACGCAGGCGTGACCAAGCGTTTTCAGGGAGGATGTCTGTCGTCAGCTCCGACCCCGATCAGCCTGATGTGATCGCATTGTAGGAGTAAGTCCTGGGCTGTGTACAGACTGCACAAAGTGGATTTTAGCAGCTCAGCGTACACATAGTATCGCACAAATGCGCAGCAAATTTACACTCCCCTGGAGGCAGCGACATCTGAACTCAGCCCAGCGATCAGGTCTGAATCACCCCCTGTGTACAGACTCTTAGGGGTACATTTACTAAGCAGTGATAAGAGCAGAGAAGTGAGCCAGTGGAGAAATTTCCCCATCAACCAATCAGCAGCTCTGTATCATTTTATACTATGCAAATTATAGATGTTACTTCAATGCTGATTGGTTACCATGAGCAACTTCTCCACTGGCTCACCTCTCCGCTCTTATCACTGCTTAGTAAATGTACCCCTTAGTCACACACCATATACAAGTGTCATATATCACATTAATTAGCACAGTCTCCTCGTGCGTCCTAGTGACTGTGTTGCATTTTTGGCAAGAAAGACACCAGGCATCTCGCACTGTGTGGCGTTTTGAAGCTAGATGTATGAGAACAGATATATATGTATGTACAGATCATGACACTATGAGAGTAGTTGTAAATGTTGCGATATGCTGGGGGCGTTAATTATATAACCATAAGCTACATTTGTGGTGGTTAGAGAGGGAAACGTGGGCACCAAGAGTTTCAGACTTGTTGTATCTTTTGGAACTGTAAGGCCTGCAGGTGGTATAAGATGGGCAGTTGGAGCAGCGGAGCGTCACCAGCTAACGGTGAACATAGCGCTTGTCAAGGTAAAGTGGGAGATGAACGTTCCTCAACCCATCGCACTAGAGGAATCAAGAGCCTGATTCAGAGATGTATACTAATGGCGCTACGAAAATGTGTACGCAGCAAGTGTGCAACAACGTGCAAATGCTGCAGCCGCCTGGCTTTGTATTCAGATGCCCACCAGTGACGTTGGGAGTCCCATTGAAACACAAAGTTTTTCCCCAGCGCACTGGGCAGAATATGGTAATAACTAAAACACTTAACGCAATAAATTTTACTTTGTATTCGGAATTCTTTTCAAATCTATTTTATTGAGAACATCAAAGATGATTGGGTTTTCAGTTTAAAAACCACATAAGGGTATACATGTGACTACCTATTACCGGTAAACATGGACATGACAAGAACAAACATAAAACATATAGTAGGAAGTAAAAAGTCAATGGGTAAATGTAAATTGATTATTATGCCCCACAGTACTTCAGTGGTCTCCAGTACATAGGTAAAATATATCAAAAATTCAAAATAGACGAGACACGCTAATTAGCGGCTTACTCTCTCTATGGGAATTTATTAAGTCACTGCTGGTAGCTTTCCAGGAGTAATCCTGCAGTCAAGTGCATATAAATAGTCACTGATAAGGCACTTATGAGATTTCCCTTCCAAATGGAAATACCTTCAGAGACGTCCAAAGAATGTCCTGCACACGGGAGGGCACCCTGGCTGTGCAATCCTCCGTACTGATGAGCGGGGTCCGAGTCCGCCGGCGGAAATCCCGTGCACGCTGCCTGTAGCGCTACACGGCGTTGCTCCGGATCGATGTTATCTGCGATCTACTACGCGTTTCACCTGAAAAAGGCTTCGTCAGGATAGCAGAATACTCGCTCCGTCTTCCTTCACCAGTTAAATAGGGCATCTGGTTGTGGTTTCCTTTTCCTGTATGCGTTCCAAATGGGATTTTGCGTTCCACTATGCACTTCCTGGTCCCAAGAGGTATTCATATCTCATCCCTTTTACTAGCTATCTGAATATATGGAGTCCATTTCAAAAGGGGCAAACTAGCACCACCACCACCACCACATAAAATCACCAACATTACACAGTGCTTATAAAAAACGATTTGCCTATAATATTTTTAATACCTGTTTATTAAAAACAGGTTACTATAATATTACACAACGTCGGAGAACTTTTTACCTACACCCTAAAAAGATATACAGGTTGAGTATCCCATATCCAAATATTCCAAAATACGGAATATTCCGAAATACGGACTTTTTTGAGTGAGAGTGAGATAGTGAAACCTTTGTTTTTTGATGGCTCAATGTACACAAACTTTGTTTAATACACAAAGTTATTAAAAATATTGTATTAAATGACCTTTAGGCTGTGTGTATAAGTTGTATATGAAACATAAATGAATTGTGTGAATGTACACACTTTGTTTAATGCACAAAGTTATAAAAAATATTGGCTAAAGTTACCTTCAGGCTGTGTGTATAAGGTGTATATGATACATAAATGCATTCTGTGCTTAGACTTAGGTCCCATCACCATGATATCTCATTATAGTATGCTATTATTCCAAAATACGGAAAAATCCGATATCCAAAATACCTCTGGTCCCAAGCATTTTGGATAAGGGATACTCAACCTGTATATATATCAAATATATTTAAAAAATAAATATGTTTATTTTATATTTAAAATTTATATCTTCCTACCATAAATATACTTCCCCGACCCTCCTTCCCTTTTCTTTGAGTATTTCCATTGGAAGTATATTTATGGTAGGAAGATATAAATTTTAAATATAAAATAAATATATTTATTTTTTAAATATATTTGATATATATATATATATATATATATATATATATATATATATACAGGTTGAGTATCCCTTATCCAAAATGCTTGGGACCAGAGGAATTTTGGATATCGGATTTTTCTGTATTTTGGAATAATTGCATACCATAACGAGATATTATGGTGATGGGACCTAAATCTAAGCACAGAATGCATTTATGTTTCATATACACCTTATACACACAGCCTGAAGGTCATTTTAGCCAATATTTTTTATAACTTTGTGCATTAAACCAAGTGTGTGTACATTCACAGAATTCATTTATGTTTCATATACACCTTATACACACAGTCTGAAGTTCATTTAATACAATATTTTTAATAACTTTGAGTATTAAACAAAGTTTGTGTACACTGAGCCATCAAAAAACAAAGGTTTTACTATCTCAGTCTCACTCAAAAAAGTCTGTATTTCGGAATATTCCGTATTTCGGAATATTTGGATATGGGATACTCAACCTGTATATCTTTTTAGGGTGTAGGTAAAAAGTTCTCCGACGTTGTGTAATATTATAGTAACCTGTTTTTAATAAAAAGGTATTAAAAATATTATAGGCAAATCGTTTTTTGTAAGCACTGTGTAATGTTGGTGATTTTATGTGGTGGTGGTGGTGCTAGTTTGCCCCTTTTGAAATGGACTCCATATATTCAGATAGCTAGTAAAAGGGATGAGATATGAATACCTCTTGGGACCAGGAAGTGCATAGTGGAACGCAAAATCCCATTTGGAACGCATACAGGAAAAGGAAACCACAACCAGATGCCCTATTTAACTGGTGAAGGAAGACGGAGCGAGTATTCTGCTATCCTGACCAAGCCTTTTTCAGGTGAAACGCGTAGTAGATCGCAGATAACATCGATCCCGAGCAACGCCGTGTAGCGCTACAGGCAGCGTGCACGGGATTTCCGCCGGCGGACTCCGGACCCCGCTCATCAGTACGGAGGATTGCACAGCCAGGGTGCCCTCCCGTGTGCAGGACATTCTTTGGACGTCTCTGAAGGTATTTCCATTTGGAAGGGAAATCTCATAAGTGCCTTATCAGTGACTATTTATATGCACTTGACTGCAGGATTAATCCTGGAAAGCTACCAGCAGTGACTTAATAAATTCCCATAGAGAGAGTAAGCCGCTAATTAGCGTGTCTCGTCTATTTTGAATTTTTGATATATTTTACCTATGTACTGGAGACCACTGAAGTACTGTGGGGCATAATAATCAATTTACATTTACCCATTGACTTTTTACTTCCTACTATATGTTTTATGTTTGTTCTTGTCATGTCCATGTTTACCGGTAATAGGTAGTCACATGTATACCCTTATGTGGTTTTTAAACTGAAAACCCAATCATCTTTGATGTTCTCAATAAAATAGATTTGAAAAGAATTCCGAATACGAAGTAAAATTTATTGCGTTAAGTGTTTTAGTTATTACCATATTCTGTCCAGTGCGCTGGGGAAAAACTTTGTGCTTCTGTGTTTCCGATTTGGTGGAGCAGGGTAGTAGCTCCACTCCCTTCAGCAGCACCGACAGGAATAACCCTTTTCTTTCTCTATAAGCGCAGTACCACAATTTTTTCTGTTGGGAGTCCCACTGGCTACGTACACCACGGGTCACAGATCAGCTGATTATCTGAGCACCCGTTTGCTTGCGTCAGTAAGACGCCGGACACCGTGCAGCTCTGTACTGGAACGCAATCGCAGGCTTAGACATGCACCGAAAATGATGAAGACTCGTCTGCGTTTTTGCCATCACTCCCTGTAACTGCCCTGACTGTCAATCACTTTGCAAAAATAAGTCCTCTCTGCGAGCACCGATGCAAGAACATGGCGGCAGATGCGCAGTGTCAGCTGATACTAGCACAATTGCAAAAAAAATTGTGTTTGCATACATCTCAGAGTTGTATGAGCACAACGGCCGCACTCACGCCCACGCCCATCGTGTTATCCAGATTTCCGAGACCGCCGATATTATGTGTAGTGTCATCGAAAAGTTTTCCCTTCACTTAATCTAGTGAAGCACCATAAATACCCTATTCTAGCTGGGAAGGTTCTGTGCTAGGGTTCCCAGCACTCATCTGTGAATGAAATAACACTTGTCTGACTTTCAGAATGTAATCAACAAATTGAAGAAGGACAGTGAAGTACCAAAGGTAATACTGATGTATTCAGCCACATGTTCTGTTGTTATGTGCGTGGTTTAACGTTGTCTGTATTTGAGATTAAAGCTGCGCTGTTTGTTTGTTCGTTTGCGACTGAGATTCATGTTTTATGTCTGTACGAGAAAGCTGAGATGGACAAGCGGCTCTTTTCTTGAGTTGTTTATGTGCATATGAAGGAACGTAAAATCACCATGGCAACGGTATTAAACATTTGGCCTTCCAGCTGCTGTGGAACTACACAGTTCAGCAAGCCCTGTCATAGTTTGGTAATTTGGGCATGAGGGCATGAAAAAGCTGAGATGGCATGGTGGGGCATGTAGTTCCACAGCAAATCGAGGGCCTTATGCTAACCCCCCCCCCCCGCACTATGGTGTTTACATTCACATAACATATTTCTAATTGTATTTTGCTTTGCTAGTTTATTGCTTTCTTTATGTTTTTCTATGTCTTACTATAGTAAAATGATCTATGTGTCTATTTCTTTGCAGAAAATGACTACAGACAAAGATATAAAGGTAGGACTCGTAACTAAGTGGCAGAATTTGCAATCCTTGTGAACGCATGCTAGGGCCGCCCATCTCAGGGCAAGATCGCCCAGCATGCTGACCGCCGACCCCCTCCCTGCATTAGCAGAAATTAGGGTTGCCTCCTGCCGGTGCAGCTTTGCCCGCCGATAACTTTCTGATCGTGGTGGCTGCGTGTGAATCAGCCCCAGTGTTTGGCACTGGACCTCCAGGCTGGTCCCACTCATCGTCATCTCTGCAATGTGGGCTTGGAGAGTCAGAAACAGGATTACATCCGGCAAGCCTGGGAGCAGGGTTCTGGGTACTGAAGACAACGTGGGTTAAAAAAGAGAACGTATGGGGCGAGGGACCTCTGTCTATCTGTCTAGCCCTGGCATCTACAAAGATGGCTTCACCTTTGTTTCACTGAGGGTGTTCACATAAAAGTTACTGCATAGTGGTGATTGTGATCACCAGGCAATAGTCCGGGGGAGGGAAGGGGGGGGGGATATGTCCCCCATCCCAGCATTAAGTTCAGGAACATCCACATGTGGAAGTAGGGAGGTATCCCTTCTTTCAAATTATGTGGCCCCCTAGTGGTTATTCTGGTTATTCCAGATGATATTGCGCAGTGCTACAGAAAACATAATTTTTGCATAGATAAGGAGGGCAGCAAATGTGCCCTATATACCTCTTACAGGCAGAAGAGTGCCCTATGTAAAACTACATGCCCCTTAGCCGTTATTGAATATGGAAAACCTACATTTTCCATATATGGGGAGGGCACGACATGTGCCCGATCACCCCTATAATAGCAATGCACATGTAGAAGTAAGGGACACAGCATGATGCTGCACTGTGGAAAAATATGACATTTTCCATAGATAAGAGTAGGGCACTTTGGGGCAGATGTATTAACCTGGAGAAGGCATAAGGAACTGAGGGGCAGATGTATTAACCTGGAGAAGGCATAAGGAAGTGATAAACCAGTGATATGTGCAAGGTGATAAAGGCACCAGCCAATCAAATCCTAACTGTTAATTTACATATTGGAGCTGATTGGCTGGTGCGTTTATCACCTTGCACACATCACTGGTTTATCACTTCCTTATGCCTTCTCCAGGTTAATACATCTGCCCCTTTGTGTTCTATCACCCCAACACTGGGCCCACACACTTCCAGACACCCTTGTTTGAAATTGGCCATTCCCTCTTCCAAACAATATGCCTCCTCAGTAGTTACTATCCGGTGAATACCAGAGTAGATATTGGGTGGGATGCATGACGCATCACATTTTGTCCCTTGAGATAGAAGGACTTCTGGGTTTAGGACCAGGGAGTCCTTCTGTGCATGTGTTGACTGACGCACATACTGTGGGGAGTGCTGGGAAGGATCTGATTGGATCCCTCTAAGGGGGAGACATGAAAAGAAGCTGATAGACTTCATTGGCGTTACCCGCCTCATTCAGGTTCTGGAATGAATCATTGCATTCTGGAGCTTAGTGCATATGGAGCCTAATTCAGATCTGATCGCTAGGTTGCGTTTTCATACAGCGGGCGATCAGGTCTAAACTGCGCATGCGTGTTGCCCACAATGCGCAGGCGCGCCGCACGGGTACAAAGCGGATCGCCACTCAGCAATGGGTTTGTGTGAAGAATCCATTCGCACGACCAATCGCAAGGAGATTGACAGGAAGAAGCCATTTGTGGGTGGCAACTGACCGTTTTCTGGGAGTGGTTGGAAAAACACAAGCGTGTCCAAAGCGTTTGCATGGCGGGTGTCTGACGTCAATTCCGGTCCCGGACAGGCTGAAGTGATACCAGCGGCTGAGTAAATCCTGGGCTGTGCAGGGACTGCACAAGATCTGTTTGTACAGCTCTGCTACACATGGGTTCGCACACTTGCAAAGCGAAAATACACTCCCCTATGGGTGGCGCAGGACTGCAAAAAAACCCTAGCAAGCGAACAGGTCTGAATTAGGCTCATGATCCGTTATCATTTTCAGGTGCAGTTTTGTTTTCAATCAAAACCTACATGTAATATTCTGCTGTTTACAGTATTGGAAAGGTGGAATAATGCTAAAATAAGAGCCATAAACTATTTCTTTGTGGTGTTATAAGAAAAACAAGTTTAATTAAATAGGGCGGCCAGCTGTAGATGTGATTATGGTAGATATCTGATGGCGTGTCCGCTGCAAGTCACTGTAGTTGATTTTAGAAAGTACCACATTGGGAATGCGATGCATAGTACATCCCGACCTTGGTATTATAACTTATTTTCTTTTATTAGTTTATTTTTTTTTATTTGTAAATGAAAGCCCACACCAGCAGCCACCACCTAATCAGAAGTCTGCTCCTGCTATGTTGTGTGTGCTGAGTGTAGGAATTTATAGAACATCATTTATTCTAAATTTGGGATAAGATCACCTTTTTTTTACAAATGTAATCGATAATAACGCTTTTTATCCCGTATTTCGCATGAATAACAGGATGTAAGACTTGTAGCTGACCATTGTATTATCTCCCAGGACCTGGCTGTGAAGATGAAGCACCTGCCGCTCACAGAAAAGAATTTGAAGATGTTTAACAACGCTTCTGAAAACCAGATCCCGTCTAACGACCGGCAGTTTGCATGCAAGGAGTGCGATAAGATGTGGTGGAGAAGGGTTCCTCAGAGGAAAGAGGTTGGTGGATCAACAACAGATTTGAATGAAGTATATGAACTGTGTGGCTACATGGGGATCCTTATTAACCATTTAACTGCGCAGTCATCTGGGGTCTCGCGGACGCCATCCTGCGCTATACCCTGCTGGTAAAGGAGAAATCTGTTGTGCACATGTGCAGGGGATGCAGTTAATTTGCCAGCTGTCGGAATCCGGGCGGTCAGCAAGCCAGCAAGGGGACTCTTTGCGCTCGCCCCGCTGCCAGCATACTGGCAGCCGGGTTGACGTTGTTGGTATGCTGACAGACAGTGTCCCGCCTGCCGGGAAATCATACTGGCCCCGTGTGCAGAATGGATTTTCTTTTTCATCCACTAGGGGTCACTGGAGTACTCTTGGGATATGGATGGCTTTAGCAAGAACAGGGCACTGAATATTTAAATTTAGAACTCTCCTCCCCTCCATATCCCAGAGTACTTCAGTGTTTTTTCTGTGCTCACAGCACTAACAGGCTTGTGTGGTGCTCCCACACTTAGTTGAATATTTTATTAATTTTTCATTTTTACTTTTTCATTTTTACTTTTTTTTTTTGCACTTAGCACATCCCTTCCCAGGGATAAAAAAACGTGGGTCCGGGATAGTTTTTCAATTTTTCATTTTTACTTTTTCATTTTTACTTTTTTTTTTTGCACTTAGCACATCCCTTCCCAGGGATAAAAAAACGTGGGTCCGGGATAGTGCCCGCTGCACAGAGGCAGCGCATGGCGTGTCGGTCCTCACAAAGAGCACCCTCATAGCCACACGCAGCTCATTCACTGACCTGCAAGAGCTGGACGGAGCTTACAGACAGAAGCCCCGTCATAGCCCTCACTACTGGAGACAAGGTATGCTGGGGTGACGGGGCGGTCAGCGCACCCTGCCGCCCCGCTGTGTGGGGAAAATGTTTCTAAACCGCCGCCCGCATCCGCCGCTCCTAACAGGCCGCCCGCCCAAGCCACTCCTACCGCGGCTGTACGGGGCTCAGCGCCCGCCACATCCGCTCCGACTAGCGCTACACCGCCGCTCCGGCCACCGCACGCCGCTCACACCCGCCGGCCACACTTCTGTAGCACGGCCGCTCTCCCCGCTAGATGCTCCCCGGCTCCCTGCAATACTCTCCGGATTCCAGGGTCCCGATCACCGCCAACCGCTCCCCTCTAAGCCGCAGCGGTGCACGGGGGGGGGGGGGGGGGGGGGAGAGAAGTCTGCTCACAGAGCATAGGCTGCATGGCAGGCTGCAGGGGTTATAATATGCTGCATGGGTTTTGATATTACATATGCTGCATCCATTATGTTAATAGGCTGTTAAGCCTGTATTAAATCCAAAGTCAGGTACAGGTTATAAAGACTTGTGTTGTAACCTGACCTGTGATTATAACTGTAAGCATGGCTTGGGGGCCATTTTAACCATGCTTCCTGTGTCTTCTATGATTCCAGAACATTCCTGTCCTACATCTCTACTCCACCGCAGGGGTGTTAGTGGGGATTTTGGATCAGATTTCATATAGTACTGGCCACGTGCACTGCACTGCGACCATTTATATATATATATATATATATATTACACACACCTTAGTACAATTTTATTGAGTCGTGCAAGTGTCTGTCTTTTGTAAATTGTATTGTCTGTCTGCATAATGAGTAAGGCACCATCAAAAACTAAAAAGCAGTTTCACTGCAATGTCTGTAAGAGTGTGTTACCTGATGGATCTACCACATGTACAGTATGTTTTGTGAATTTAGCTACAAATACAATTTCGGCTCCGGTTTCAAAGCCGGTTTCATCCCCGGACCCTCCATGGGAAATGCTAGCCAATGTAATGGCTGGGTTGCAATCAGAATTGGCCGCCGCTCGACACGAGCGGGAAGCGACAAGATCTGAGTCTCGGGTGAGACCGCCAGAAATACCAGACCATACCAGGGTCTCAGCCTTGCCAAAGGTCCAAGTCCATTTTGGGTAGAAGGGATAAATTTAATTTGTCTTATGATTTACCAGTTTCTGCTATGTTGCATTCTGACGATTCTATGCCAGACCTCACTGCGCAAGATGAGGGTGAGGAGGGCGAAGTACACCAGCAGTCAGATAGTGAAGATTTTGACAGCCCAGGCATTGATAATCTCATCAGAGCGGTGCGTCAGTCTCTGAAGTTTACAGAAACTGAGGAGCCTCTGACAAATGATGAAGTCGTATTTACTAAACGACAGAGATCTTCGATGTGTTTTCCTGTTTCGGAATCTCTTAATAAGATGTTAGTGGAAACACGGAAGAATCCGGATAAACGTTTTTCTATACCTCGCAGATTTAAGTCTAGTTACCCGTTTCCAGAGTCTCTGACATCTACATGGGAGAATCCGCCAATGGTGGATTCGTCTGTGTCAAAACTTACAAAGAAATTAACCATACCAGTACCAACTGCTACTACGCTTAAAGACCCTTCAGACCGGAAAATAGAAGCTATGCTAAAGTCCATGTATATAGCAGCAGGAGTGTTGCTTAGACCTGGGTTGGTTGGCATTTGGGTCACTAAGGCGCTAATTGTATGGATAACAGAACTCAAGTCTGGTCTACATGACGATCACCTTATACTTCTCGCTGATCAAATCTGTGAAGCTGCTGAGTATCTATGTACAGCTTCTACTGACGTCTGTCAGCTCACTTCTCGCCTTTCATCGTCGCTAGTTACGGCACGACGAGCACTCTGGCTGCGATCTTGGCAAGCGGAGGCAGAGGTTAAGAGAGGTATAGAGGCGTTACCTTACAGGGGCGAGAAGTTGTTTGGTCCTGAATTGGACAAATGGATTTCTGAGGCCACGGGAGGGAAGTCTGTTTTCCTACCATTGCCTCCAACGGTACCTAGACGAAAGTACTCTGGCTCGGCGTTAAAATCCTTTAGACCTCAGCCCTTTCGAGGCCGTGGTAGAGGAACAGCCACGCCTGGTAGACGAGGTCGAGGACGTGGTTTTCAACAAACCAACACCAGTCGTCAGGACGCTAAGGTCACCGACAAGCCAGTGGCATGACGGGCTCCCAGCCCATCTCGGATCTCCAGTTGTGGGGGCACGCCTTCAGACGTTCCATTTGGCGTGGTTCCACACATCCACAGATGGGTGGATCCGCAATTTAGTGTTAGAAGGTTACAAGATAGAGTTCGACTGTCTCCCGCCAATGCGGTTTTTCAAGACAAGACTGCCTGTGTCGGACGACAAGGGGGCGATTCTGCAAATTGCAATTCAGTCTCTGCTGGATTCAGCAGTTTTGATTCCGGTCCCGGTACACCAACAAGGTCAGGGTTATTATTCCAGTCTGTTTGTGGTACCAAAGCCGGATGGCTCGGTCAGGCCAATATTGAACTTAAAATGCCTCAATCAGTATGTCACTTACTGCAGATTCAAGATGGAATCTCTGCGGTCAGTAATTGCAGGATTAGAGCCACAGGAATTCATAATTGCGCTGGATCTCAAGGATGCGTACTTACACATTCCGATTTGGCCACCTCATCAGAGGTTCTTGCGTTTTGCAATACGGCAGAACCATTACCAGTTTCAGGCTCTACCGTTTGGCCTCTCGTCAGCGCCTCGGGTATTCACCAATAGCTCATCTCAGATCCCTGGGAGTGATAATAGTTCCGTATTTGGACGATCTGCTCATCAAAGCTCCGTCTCAACAGATGCTCTTCCAACATGCGTTGCTAACGTACAATGTACTAGTTCAGCACGGTTGGATTGTTAACTTCAAGAAATCACATCTAATTGGATAATTCTAACGACGGACGTGAGTTTCAGAGGTTGCGGAGCTGTAGTTCAAAATTGACAGCTCCAGGGTCTCTGGGCGGATCACAAAAGATTGCTGTCTATAAATGTCCTGGAACTTCGGGCAATTTACAATGCGCTACGACAAGCAGTGCACATGCTTCGGTCTCAGACTGTCCAAGTGCAGTCAGACAGCGCGACGGCGGTCGCGTACATCAACAAACAAGGAGGAACGAGAAGCCGCATGGCCATGCGGGAAGTAGCTCGAATCCTCAATTGGGCCGAGCGTCACCAAGTGATATTGTCGGCAGTGTTCATTCCGGGAGTGGACAACTGGGAGGCGGATTATCTCAGCCGTCGGGATTTTCATCCAGGAGAATGGGCATTAAGGGGGTAATTCCAAGTTGGTCGCAGCAGGATTTTTGATAGCAATTGGGCAAAACCATGTGCACTGCAGGGGAGGCAGATATAACATGTATAGAAAGAGTTAGATTTGGATGGGTTATTTTATTTCTGTGCAGGGTAAATACTGGCTGCTTTATTTTTACACTGCAATTTAGATTGCAGATTGAACACACCCCACCCAAATCTAACTCTCTCTGCACATGTTATATCTGCCTCCCCTGCAGTGCACATGGTTTTGCCCAATTGCTAACAAAAATCCTGCTGCGATCAACTTGGAATTACCCCCTAAATCCAGAAGTGTTTCACATGTTGGTCCAGAGGTGGGGTTACCCTCAAGTGGACCTGATGGCATCTCGCCACAATCACCAAACACCCCAGTATGTGTCCAGAACGCGAGATCCAAAGGCAGTGGCGGTGGATGCTCTCACAATCGCATGGCCGTACAACCTTGTGTATCTGTTTCCACCGTTTCCGCTGCTCCCTCTGTTGCTAAAACGGATCAAAAGAGAGTTCGCCACAGTAATACTAGTGGCGCCTCATTGGCCTCGGAGAGCTTGGTTCTCGGATCTCCGCGGACTACTCACAGACGATCCTTGGCCGCTCCCACTACGTCCGGACCTGTTACAACAGGGTCCGTTCCTTTACCCCAATTTAGCACAGCTGCGTTTGACGGGGTGGCTGTTGAGACCGCCCTCTTAAGAAGAGAGGGCATTCCAGAATCGGTTATACCAACCATGTTACGAGCTAGGAAGACAGTTACGGCAGCTCATTATTACAGAATTTGGCGTGCCTATATAGGTTGGTGTGAAGTTCGGAAGTTTCCGACATCATCTTTCAAGTTATCCCGTCTTTTGTTATTTCTACAGACGGGGTTAGATGTAGGACTGCGTTTATCTACATTAAAGGTGCAGGTATCTGCTTTGTCAATTTACTTTCAAAGACGATTGGCTCTATTGCCGTCTGTACTCACCTTTCTGCAAGGTGTCTTCAGAGTACAGCCTCCATTCATTCCACCTACAGCGCCATGGGACTTGAATATGGTTTTAGATTTCTTACAGTCTTCATATTTTGAACCCTTACAACAAGTGGATATTAAGTTTCTCACTTGGAAAACAATTTTTCTCCTAGCCTTAGCTTCGGCAAGGCGTGTTTCAGATTTGGGTGCCTTGTCATGCAAGCCACCGTATTTGGTGTTTCATGATGACAGAGCGGAACTTCGGACGAATCCCGCTTTCTTGCCAAAGGTAGTGTCATCTTTTCACATCAATCAACCAATAGTAGTTCCTGTGTTAACAGAAGATTCTGGAACTTTGGATGTGGTACGCGCACTACGCGTTTATGTATCCCGAACGTCTACAGTTCATAAGATGGATACGTTGTTTGTTCTCTATGATGCTGCCAAGATGGGTTGGCCAGCTTCTAAGCAGACCTTATCCAGATGGATAAAACTGACCATACGTCAGGCTTACCTTCATGCTAGGTTTCAGCCGCCTACATCAGTAACAGCTCATTCCACACGATCTGTGGGAACTTCATGGGCAGCTGGTCGTGGAGCTTCTACGACGCAGCTTTGCCGTGCGGCTACATGGTCATCAGTGCACACGTTTGTGCGCTTTTACAGGTTTGATACGTTTGCGGCATCAGCATCTAGCTTTGGCCGCCTAGTGTTACAGGTGCCAAACAGCTCTCCCGCCCACGGGGGAAGCTTTGGTACGTCCCAAGAGTACTCCAGTGACCCCTAGTGGATGAAAAAGAAAATAGGATTTTGGTACTTACCAGGTAAATCCTTTTCTTTAAATCCATAGGGGGCACTGGACGCCCACCCAGAGCAGTTTTACCTGGTTTGTGGTAAGTTCAGGGGATCTTATGGTAACACATTCTCACCAACTGGTTCAAAGTTTCAAGTTCTATCGGTTATGGTGTCAACTGTTTAGTTGTCAGTAACGTTATGTGTCAACTTTATTGTTGTCCGTTATGTTATATGTAATTCTCCATTGTCAACCTCTCTATAGCTCCTGTTCGGCTCAGTAAAAAACACTGAGGTACTCTGGGATATGGAGGGGAGGAGAGTTCTAAATTTAAATATTCAGTGCCCTGTTCTTGCTAAAGCCGTCCATATCCCAAGAGTACTCCAGTGCCCCCTATGGATTCAAAGAAAAGGATTTACCTGGTAAGTACCAAAATCCTATTTTCTCCAGCCCACCGGCAGTGATGTAACAGAGTGTAGCGATCAGCTGCAGCAGACGGGACCTATGATCAGTACCCCTGATACATGATTCCCTGCATGCTAAGGGGGAGGGGCAATTTCATAGGTATGGCAGTACCACTGGGGAGATCTATTGGCACTGGTGGATAAGTGACCCATAAAGGTTTATTTTCCCTGGTGAGGTGCTTTCATGTGTAGCAACACAAGGCAGGGGAGTTTAGTGTAGTGCCACAGTGGGGTCTGTAGACACTGGTGGATGGTGGTTATGCCACTAGGTAGGTATAATCTTATTGGGATAAGGGGGAATGCCACTGGAGGATCTATTGTCAATTGGGGATTTTACGAACTGTTACAATGGGGGTATATGAACACCGCAGGGGGTTGAGGGGATGCTAGACATCCATAGGCATATTCAATAAAATATTAAAACATTTTTAAATATCTTCTTTACTTAAATATAAAAAGTTCATGAGCCTTTGTTGGGAAAAATAGTTATGTGCAGAACCATCTTAAAGGATCCAGCTGTGTACAGAAAGCCATAGCCAGCACACGAATGTTCCATTGTTACTCCATGTTTCCCTGTCCAGGTCTCAAGGTGCCACAGCTGTCGTAAACGATATGATCCCGTGCCTTATAATAAGATGTGGGGGATTGCGGAGTTCCACTGCCAGGCCTGTGGCCGGATGTTCAAGTAAAGAACTTCTATATTTCCAGTTCATACTACACTGTACTGTATACATAATCTTCCTGTGTCCTTTATTTTTTGTTATCCATTGAATATATTGTAATTTATTCATTTCACAAGCATTCCCTATCTCACGTTCTAACTTCACATTTCTATTGTCATGGCATCAGGGGATTTGCGCAGATGGGGAACGCATGTCCTTGTTACACGTGTAACACTCCCGTCATGCCCTCACGTATACTTCCTCCTCGCCGTTACAATGGTCCACGAAACCGCAACGTCCACAGCTGCTTCGCAGAGGACTGTCACAACCGAAGAGGTAAAAACAAAAAAAGCGGGATGGGGAAGCAGGTGGAGAAGAGGTTAAGTAGGGAAAACTGGTATTATTCCTGAGGTCTTGAAGTTACTTGATAATCTCAGGGACGTTATGACAAAGAGAAGTTGGTAATGGGAGGAAGAAAATAATTTATAGGGTTTAGCAGGGAAAAGAGAGCAAAGAGAAAGAGGTGGTGGGACAGACCTTAGTTAAAGCAGGAAGGTTGACCTCTCTTTTTTTGGCTCCACACAGAACCTTTCATTCCCGGCATGCAATGCGTCCACCCAAAAAGCAGATCCAAAAACCACCATACCAAAGTGTTGTACCCCAGTGCCTTACACGTGAGCTCAGGGTCCACCGTGGCTACCTGCCTGAGTCAGGGCAGCCTGACCCAGTGTGATCTTGATGACCTCATCCTGGACGACATAAAGGAGACAGACGAAGACGAGAGTGATGACGACAGTTAGATTCTCCAAAGGTCCGTATGGATTGTCGACACCTGCTCAGATGTTTGGAGTGAACCACTGGCTATCCAGCACATTTTTGTTGGTTACGTGACTACAGCTGACCTGTCATGAAGGGTAATGCTGATGTAGGAGAATCACGCTTAAAAGCTAAGAGTTACATTAAACAAATGTTTAGTTTTAAAGAAAAGAGCGAGTGCCTTACAGCATCTTGGGTCTACACAGTGACATTGTTGATTCTCCTAATGCCTTGATAACAACTTCTTATATTCCGCCTACCTAGCACTTCTCTAGCAACTTCCATTACTCTATGTCATTTTCCCTTCTGTTCTTTCATTGTTTGATCAAATGCTTCTCGTTGCCCCTTTGAGAGAACAGACAATGTATTTGGCTGCTGCATTATCTCACTATGGGGCAGATGTATTAAGCCTGGAGACAGCATAAGGAAGTGATAAACCAGTGATAAATGCAAGGTGATATAACTGTTAATTTACATATGGGAGTTGATTGGCTAGTGCATTTATCACCTTGCACTTATCACTGGTTTATCACTTCCTTATGCCTTCTCCAGGTTAATAGATCTGCCCTAGTGTTCCATCACCATTCTGCAGCACTTTCCACATGTTGTGGGGGAAAAAAACACTGTATCCACAGTTTTGGAAAATACATTTTTATAGAAAATAAAATAAAATGCTTTGGACCAAATATTTCCCTGTTTCATTCTAGTACAGGCCTGGCCAACCTGTGGCTCTCCAGCTGTTGTAAAACTACAAGTCCCATCATGCTTTGCCACAGTTTTGCTATTAGGGAAGGCTAAAACTGTGGGAGGGCATGCTGGGATGTGTAGTTTCACAACATCTGGAGAGCCACAGGTTGGCCAGGCCTGTTCTAGTATAACATACTATGGGGGAGATTCTATCAAACCTTCTACAGAAGACATAGTTGTTGCTTATGGCAACAAATCATCCTCTAGCTTTGCTTTATCTAGTACAGTCTATAAAATGACAGCTAGAATCTTATAGGTTGTTACAAGTAACACATCTACATCTACTTGTCTTCTTTGGAGTGTTTAATAAATGACCCCCTATACATATGTACCAAACACGTATATACTCTAGAGGTACTGAGGGGAAAATGGAGACACCAGGGGAAATGGGACACCAAGCTTACTGAAATCAATGGTTTCCTAAAAGGAGTGGCTCTTGTATCATCCCGGCATGGTCTGGATCATATACAACCTTTGATTGTTTGTAATTATCATGGTAGCTAATGACTCCACAGCGGGTTCAGTGTGATTTACTGACGGACACAATACCGACGGTGATAATCCCGACAGCCATTGACCTACAGTCAAAATACAGACACGGTCAAAATACCGACATTCATTATGCCGCCTTGTTCAAAATGCCGACATAGTCAGAATACAGGCGTTTTAAATGCCGGCATGAGGTTTTCTGTTTGTGTTTTGTGCCAATGTCGACATAGACATGGACACCGTCTAAGTGTACGGGGTCCCCTCGCATGGCTCGCTACGCTCCCCATGCTTCGGCTATGGTGCCTCGCTGTGCTCGGCACACTATTATATTCCCCCTCCAGGTCCATTGGGATATAAACAAGTGTATTTTGCGGCAAAAATTCCTTAAAAACGCGCGTCGACATGTTGACATGTCGGCATTTCAAATGGTATGGTGTCTATGCAGCCATTTTGAACATGTCGGCATAATAAATGTTGGCATTTTGACCATGTCGGTATTTTGACTGTCGGTCAATGGCTGTCGGGATGATGAACGTCAGTATTGTGTCCGTCGGTAAATCAACTGCTACCCTCCACAGCAACTGTGTTTAATAAGGTGTTGTCACTATGGACCTCCGAGAGCAAAACCTCAGCAAAGACCTACAGTGGCCAGGATGGCATATTCCAGGAATGTGATATCTGCATTAAATTAAATTGAAATCCTGCCAACACTGCAAACCCGTCTGTGTAGCGAGAACGTGTGATGAATCAATGGTTAGGTGAGTATGACACAGTTTGTCCCATAAGTCCATGGACTTCCCTGCCGCCATTTAAAAACCCAATCCAGCATTTATACGATATCCTAGAAGTTGCATGCAGGTGGTAATGGCTGTACTTTTATTAATGGTGGAATTTTTTGGCCAGTACTTTTATATATTAATATAAATAGAAAATAGTTTTAAGCCCCTCTGCTGATATATAGTGTTATGGGTTGAGGGGGCTTGGATCTCATTACAAGCAAGTTCTCCGCTAGTGACATCTTCATTACATGGTGAACCTCTTCATTGGACAGATACTGTACTTTACACCAATGACTAGTTATAATGATCAGTGTACAGGTACTAATTTTCTTTATACAGTGGTGATCGCAGAGTATAAATATGCATTATTATACAGCGGAAGGTGTTCATTAATATCAGATAGTCAACATCATTATAGAACATAGCTAACAGCCTACCGGCAATTGATGGTAAGACATATTGCATCTTGAACATGCTGTAACATTTTGGGCACCAATCCATAAGGATGTCCTAACACTGGTGAAATAGGCCAGAAAAATAAACTAAAATACAAGGCTACCTTATACCAGTGGTTCCCAAACTGGGTGCAGTGGGGCACTGGCAGGGGTGCCAAGGGGCAGTGGCAGTGGTGACAGGGGCTGGTGGTCTGGGAACAAATCAAATTATTAATGGTCAATGTGATATGCAAAGCCAGTGCTGGTGGCTGCCAATCATGGAACGTGACACACACAGCACAACCCTGTCCCCGGGATGCAGTCAATTTACCGACAATCAAATTCCCAACGGTCAAAATCCCGATAGCAATTGACCGACGGTCAAAATCCCGACAAGGTCAAAATCCCGACATGGACAAAAGACCGATATTTAAAATACAGACAAGGTCAAAATACCGACATTTAAAATGTAGACAGACCAAAAAGCTGACACGAGTTTTTCATGATTTTTTCATTGAAACCGACTTGTTCATACTTTACTATTCCAGTGGACCTGGAGGGAGAATATAACAGTGTGCCGAGCGCAGCGAGGCACCGTGCCCGAAGCATGGCGAGCGCAGCGGTACACTTAAATGGTGTCCATGTCTACCTATGATGACATACACACCAAAAAGCAATGAAAAACTCGTGTCAGCTTTTTGACCTGTCGACATTGTAAATGTCGGTATTTTGACCTTGTCGGTATTTTGTCCATGTCGGTATTTTGTCCATGTCGGTATTTTGATCGTCGGTCAATTGCTGTCGGGATTTTGATTGGAGGTATTTCATACTGATCCCCTGTCCCCCACCACCTAACTGGCACTAAGGATGACAGGTAAGCACAATTTACTTCATTTTGTAATTTTTGTAGACTTTCTCAATAAAGTTTTGGCCTATGGATGCCATGAAAGAAAAAAAAGCGTATACTCTAGGGCAGTGGTTCTCAAACTCGGTCCTCAGGACCCCACACGGTTCACGTTTTCCATGTCACCCAGCAGGTGCACTGTGTATCACCAACTGTCACATTTTAAAAATCTACAGGTGACCTGCAAAACATGAACCGTGTGGGGTCCTGAGGACCGAGTTTGAGAACCTGTGCTCTAGGGCCCTGGGAGTAAAATATGCAGTAAAACTATATGGAATGCATTCTCTTACCAACCGAATCAGCAGACTGTAAATGAACTTAAAAAAAAGCAGAACAGAATATACATGACATATGATCTACTCAAACTGCCAATGTGGTGTCTGGAAGAGCGTTAATATTTTAGGCAAGTGTAGAATTTTTCATGTATTTTTATTTCATTATGTTATTTACTTCTTTCGTCTTCTGGATCCACTGAATAGTGACTGAGGAAATAGCTTTCTCCACTTATGGTTGTAGTAAGAGTTGCTACTTGTTGGGCTTTACTAGCATTGAGACCTTCTTGAGAGAGTAGGCACCGCCCCGGAATTCAGCCCAGTATACTCCGTCCTGGTAGCGGCTGCGGTAATGACCACCTCGATACCACACTCCGTTGAGGTTGGAGTGAGCGCACATGTTGTACCACCAGCCACCTTTCTGAAACACGGCGCAGTTACCTTTGGAAAGACAACAGGAAGAAGTGGTTAGAGTGTTTTCTTACCCTGTGAAGGCAAATGTTAGCCAGTGCCAAAATATTAAAATTAAAAATGCATGGGATATCATAAAGCCTTCACAGTCCTCTGTAGTGTCAGGTATTTGTGCCTGGATTTCAGTTCCCTTAAGGCAGGGGTTGGCCAACCAGTCAGAGGCAAAGAACCAGAAAAGATCTGTAGTCAAGGGCAAGAGCGTGCGCAAAAATGGGGGCGTGGCCTAGTTTTCACAAAGCCACACCCCATTTTGTGCGCACACTTTTCGTTATGACATTTGTAGGAGTATGACCTTGTGTCATAACTCCGTTTTTAGTCATGTTGTACAGTGCCAAATACATATAGGGGTGTATGCAATTGCGGTAGAATTCCAGCTTGCGGGGGAGGCTTGCTGGGACTTGTAGTTCTGCTACAAAAAACAATATTTTTTCTTTGTGTCACTTGGCTATCAGCCTCCCATCCGCAGCTCATGGATGGGGGGGGGACAGCCTCGGGCTTCACCCCTGGCCCTTGGGTGGCTGGAGGGGGGGGACCCCTTGATTTAAGGGGTCCCCACTCCTCCAGGGTACCCCGGCCAGGGGTGACTAGTTAGTGATTTAATGCCAGGGCCGCAGGGACCGATATAAAAGTGTCCCCCGGCTGTGGCATTATCTCTCTGACTAGTGGAGATCGGTGCTGGTGTTAAAAATACGGGGGACCCCTACGCTTTTTGTCCCCCGTATTTTTGGCACCAGGACCAGATGCAAATCCCGGTGCTGGTTGTGAAAATACGGGGGATCCCCTGTCATTTCCCCCCCCGTATTTTTACAACCAGGACCGGCTCAAAGAGCCCGAGGCTGGTTATGCTTAGGAGGGGGGACCCCACGCATTTTTTTTCACGATTTTTAACCCATTCCCACCCCTTCCCACTGAAAACCATGCTCTGATATCTCCATATTATTTTAGTCAGTTAAAAAAAAAAATATTCTTTTAAAAAATATATAAATAATACTTGTGTCTCCTAATAGACAAACCAAGTACATAATCCCTTCTAATATAAATAGATATGCTATTAGCAATACAAAAAACAAAAAAAACATGTTTTTAAAATTTTTTATTAGATTCCGCCAGCAAAGTGAGGCAGAATGAAATTGACGAAATTACTGTCGAAAAGCACTGTTGTCTAATCAACATTCTTCAATTGAATATACTTTTGTCGAAAAGCCGCATTTTTACCATTGCAGACATGTCGAATTTGACAACTGTCGAATTTCAAAAAGTGGAATCTGAAACGTCCGTTTTTTTGTCAAAAAGTACTGTATTGTATGGTCAAATTTTTTTTTTGTGTCGAAAATGCCCCGTTTTTCTCTGACGTCCTAAGTGGATGCTGGGACTCCGTAAGGACCATGGGGAATAGCGGCTCCGCAGGAGACTGGGCACAACTAAAGAAAGCTTTAGGACTACCTGGTGTGCACTGGCTCCTCCCTCTATGACCCTCCTCCAGACCTCAGTTAGAATCTTGTGCCCGGCTGAGCTGGATGCACACTAGGGGCTCTCCTGAGCTCCTAGAAAAGAAAGTATAATTTTAGGTTTTTTTATTTTCAGTGAGATCTGCTGGCAACAGACTCACTGCTACGAGGGACTAAGGGGAGAAGAAGCGAACCTACCTGCTTGCAGCTAGCTTGGGCTTCTTAGGCTACTGGACACCATTAGCTCCAGAGGGATCGAACACAGGGCCCGACCTCGATCGTCCAGTCCCGGAGCCGCGCCGCCGTCCCCCTTACAGAGCCAGAAACAAGAAGATGGTCCGGCGGCAGAAGACTTCGGTCTTCAACAAGGTAGCGCACAGCACTGCAGCTGTGCGCCATTGCTCCTCATGCACACCTCACACTCCGGTCACTGATGGGTGCTGGGGGGGGGGGCGCCCTGAAAAGCAATATTAAACACCTTGCTGGCATAAAAATCACATAATATAGTCCTAGAGGCTATATATGTGAAAAATACCCCTGCCAGATATCTATAAAAAAGCGGGAGAAGTCCGCCGGAAAAGGGGCGGAGCTATCTCCCTCAGCACACTGGCACCATTTTTCCCTCACAGCTCCGCTGGAAGGATCGCTCCCAGGCTCTCCCCTGCAGTTTCAAGACTACAAAGGGTAAAAAAGAGAGGGGGGGGGCACTAAATTTAGGCGCAGTAGTATACATATAAGCAGCTATACGGGAAAATCACTCAGTTATAGTGTTAATCCCTGTGTATATATAGCGCTCTGGTGTGTGCTGGCATACTCTCTCTCTGTCTCCCCAAAGGACTTTGTGGGGACCTGTCCTCAGTCAGAGCATTCCCTGTGTGTGTGCGGTGTGTCGGTACGGCTGTGTCGACATGTTTGATGAGGAGGCTTATGTGGAGGCGGAGCAGATGCCGATAAATGTGATGTCACCCCCTGCGGGGCCGACACCTGAGTGGATGGACTTGTGGAAGGAATTACGTGAAAGTGTCAACTCCTTACATAAAAGGTTTGACGACATAGCAGATGTGGGACAGCCGGCTTCTCAGCTCGTGCCTGCCCAGCTGTCTCAGAAGCCATCAGGGGCTCTAAAACGCCCGCTACCTCAGATGGCAGACACAGATGTCGACACGGATACTGAATCCAGTGTCGACGACGATGAGACTACTGTAACTTCCAGTAGGGCCACACGTTACATGATTGAGGCAATGAAAAATGTGTTGCACATTTCTGATGTTACCCCAGGTACCACAAAAAAGGGTATTATGTTTGGGGAGAAAAAACTACCAGT
This sequence comes from Pseudophryne corroboree, assembly GCF_028390025.1. Taxonomy (NCBI): domain Eukaryota; kingdom Metazoa; phylum Chordata; class Amphibia; order Anura; family Myobatrachidae; genus Pseudophryne; species Pseudophryne corroboree. Next base: position 92,631,122 of record NC_086449.1, read on the forward strand.
GGTTTTTCCCCCATCTGAGGAATTAAATGAAGTGTGTGAAGAAGCGTGGGCTTCTCCCGATAAGAAACTGGTAATTTCTAAAAGGTTACTAATGACGTACCCTTTCCCGCCAGAGGATAGGTCACGTTGGGAAACATCCCCTAGGGTGGATAAAGCGCTCACACGCCTGTCAAAGAAGGTGGCACTACCGTCTCCGGATACGGCCGCCCTAAAGGAGCCTGCTGATAGAAAGCAGGAGGCTATCCTGAAGTCTGTATATACTCACACAGGTATTATACTGAGATCAGCTATTGCTTCAGCATGGATGTGCAGTGCTGCAGCTGCGTGGTCAGATTCCCTGTCGGAAAATATTGATACCCTAGACAGGGACACTATATTGCTAACCATAGAGCATATTAAAGACGCAGTCTTATACATGAGAGATGCACAGAGGGATATTTGCCGGCTGGCATCTAAAATAAGTGCAATGTCCATTTCTGCCAGGAGAGGATTATGGACTCGGCAGTGGACGGGTGATGCAGATTCTAAAAGGCACATGGAAGTTTTGCCTTATAAGGGTGAGGAGTTGTTTGGGGATGGTCTATCGGACCTCGTTTCCACAGCAACAGCTGGGAAGTCAGCATTTTTACCCCATGTTCCCTCACAGCCAAAGAAAGCACCGTATTATCAGGTACAGTCCTTTCGGCCCCAGAAAGGCAAGCGGGTTAAAGGCGCGTCCTTTCTGCCCAGAGGCAGAGGGGAAAAGCTGCAGCATACAGCCAGTTCCCAGGAGCAAAAGTCCTCCCCCGCTTCCTCCAAGTCCACCGCATGACGCTGGGGCTCCACAGGCGGAGCCAGGTACGGTGGGGGCTCGTCTCAAAAACGTCAGCAATCAGTGGGCTCGCTCACGGGTGGATCCATGGATCCTTCAAGTAGTATCTCAGGGGTACAAGCTGGAATTCGAGACGTCTCCCCCCCGCCGTTTCCTCAAATCTGCCTTGCCAACAACTCCCTCAGGCAGGGAGGCAGTGCTAGAGGCAATTCACAAGCTGTATTCCCAGCAGGTGATAGTCAAGGTGCCCCTCCTTCAACAAGGATGGGGTTACTATTCCACAATGTTTGTGGTACCGAAACCGGACGGTTCGGTGAGACCCATTTTAAATTTGAAATCCTTGAACACATATATAAAAAAATTCAAGTTCAAGATGGAATCGCTCAGGGCGGTTATTTCAAGCCTGGACGAGGGGGATTACATGGTATCACTGGACATCAAGGATGCTTACCTGCATGTCCCCATTTACCATCATCACCAGGAGTACCTCAGATTTGTGGTACAGGATTGTCATTACCAATTCCAGACGTTGCCGTTTGGTCTGTCCACGGCACCGAGGGTATTTACCAAGGTAATGGCCGAAATGATGATACTCCTTCGAAAAAAGGGTGTTTTAATTATCCCGTACTTGGACGATCTCCTGATAAAGGCGAGGTCCAGGGAGCAGTTGTTGGTCGGGTGACAATGCTAAATTCCTTTGTCGTATAAACAACCCTTTATGAAGCTAAGAACACTGTACGCTGTTTGCTTAAGAAATACCGTATGGGTACGCTATCTGCGTAACGATCGCTCAGCCGTAGGCGAGACGCTCAAGCGTCACGTTCGCTCACGGCCCAGTGATCACAGGACACGTTATTGGTTATGTCTAGGGGAATGATTCGCTGTAGCGTAGCCTACGCTCGAGACCACGAGGAGGTCACCAGCGGCGCAGACGCTCACAACGCTATACCTTAATGTTTAAACCTTATACCAATGAAATACACTGAATACCTTAATGTGAGTACAGGGTGTAAGTGCAACCTTGTGTAACCTGACTAACTACAAAGCTGCTTGAGCGTCACCGACGCTCAAGTGAACACTTAACACTATAGAAAATACACAGATACTGGTTTAGGTTCCAAAGCCTATTAACTGTATTATATCTAATATACTTGTAAAAGGGGATAACAGTACAAATGATACACTACAATATAACAAGGACTTCCTAACCACAGAACTAAACAATAAATACAAAAAGACAATACTACACTGACCTACATGCAATACAGTACAATACTATAATACTATGAGAGATATAAGAGAAAAGAGGAGAGAGAGAGAGAGAGAGAGAGAGAGAGAGAGAGAGAGATTTGAGAGAGATTGGCTCACAATAACATTAAAAGACAATATGGTTGCAGCGAAGCTTACACATGTGAGGAACAATCGCTGCGCAGTTAATCAATGCTGAGAATCTTTGTTTAGAAAGTACTTGAGCTTACCTATGCTGCCTCTCCCTATATACACAACACCCAGCTACACAATCGTCCCTACAATGCCGCATGGGGCAGAAGCTAGACTCCATTTTGGGAAAAACTCCAATTGATTCCAAAATGTCCAAGCCTCAAAACAATGCATATGTTCTGATTTTACAATTCCAAACAATCTAAATCACCTTTCACAATTTCAAGCAAACACAGTATCTCTATAACCAGAGCATATGAGTTATCACAAGACCAGACCACCAGGTACTCACAAGTATCAGCCTGCCATTGCTACCAGCACATATTCAAAAGTACTGCATGGTGGTATTTATGATTAACAAGATCCCAGCTACCATCACAGATTCCACAGGGCACCAACACAAACACCCAACAATCATCCCAGCCAAGTTACAATATCCTATTTAAACCAGAAAGCAATATGTCTATATTTCCTTCTATAGCCATGTGATTATATACTTAGCCTTTGGGAAGGAATTCTGTCCTGGGGATGTAGCCGCCATGCTGCTTGATGCTAGCTTAGTTCTGAGTGTCAGTCAGCCCTGTGATCTCCAGTGGGTATATCATACCTGCATTCCAGCTGTGGGGGTGTGTCAACCACAGGAAGTGTGTGTCCCTCCCAGCATGTGAGCCAGCTGCATCAGTGGCCTTGGTTATGTAACACAATGGGTGATGACCAACACATTCCTGTCTAGTGAGAAGCTATTGTTTGGCGAATACAAAACAGAATCCTGTCTGGGTTTTGTTCTATATTCATGATGTCCACTTTCAGTTGAGACAATGACATCTCAGCCCTCATTCTCCTGTATATGTTACGATTCCTGTACAATGTTACGATTCCTGTACTCCAGACTGGAGAAGATCTTATGGCAGAGATCTGAGTACAGGAATGAAATACAGGTTGTGGGAGCTGGAAAGCCTAGTAACCCCTGGCACCCTAACTCCGTTGTCTCGCCCGTGTTATCAGAAATCCCCTGCGAGACTATGGTTGCTTGAGCCCATGGCAGCCGCGTTCGAAGGGCGGATTATGTCTGCCCAACCCCGATGCCCCCGCAGGTCTTAATGGGAGACAAGGGGAAGTCCGAGACAGGGTGATAACAAGGGGCCCTCTGACTAAGCAACCAAGCCAGGGGTTACAAGCTAACTTAACTAAATCAAAAGGTATGTGCGGACTAGCCGCCAGGGAAAAGGACAACCAAAGATCCACTGATCCGACACTCCTATCCGGCACCGCTGGACACCAGAGTGGATCTTTGTGGAAGCGGAATCCTCCGCAAAGCTCCAGAACACAATATAAACAAAATAATAAAAAATAGCGGACAAGCCGCAACACACGGCTGCGCCGCGACTCACGAACACCACCAGATGTTAAAGGTGCTCGATCAGACTCCAGGAACAGCTGGTAACTTCCGAGTACAGGATCACTGAGAACAGGAACAAACGAACAGACCGGGACTGGGAACTCTCTCTGCAGCAGAATCAGGCAAACAGGAAGCTATCACCGGCGTCTGTGAGGAGTCCTGGGAGTGCTTTTAACAGAGAGTCCTAATTAAACAATCCAGAGCAGCTGGCCCACTGCATGATTCCAACTGACAAAATGCAATCAGCAGCCAGGTGAGGCTGAACACATGGAACAAGCTGCAATTACACAGACTAACCAGCGGCAGCAGACAAGAGCATACTAAAACAGAGCAACAGGAAATCCTGGCATGCAAGACAACTAATAAACATAAAATAGGAATGAACCACTACCTGTGGTTCATAACAGTATCCCCTCCTTAAGGGTGAGCTCCGAGCACCCCATGACACCCACGGGGAACATAAACAGAAGTATAACATGAAATACAGAACAAAACTGCAAAACAGGAATGAGCCACAGCCGTGGCTCATAACAGTACCCCCCCCTTGAGGAGGGGTCAAAAGACCCCAAAATTCAGACTATCCAGAACAAGGGATACAAAAAAAAAAAAAAAAAACCTGACACATAGGTCTAACAGACACGAAAACAGAAACAAGCTGCAACCACAGCTTGTAACAGTGCCCTCCCCTTGATGGTGGCCACTGGACACAAGACAAGGGAAAAAAAATTTTTTTTTTTTATCAAGGCAAGAGTCAAAAAATTATTTCTTTTTCTTCTTCTTCTTTTTACAAAGCTCTTTAGGTCTGACCAAGGTAATTCCCCAAACATTGTCTGAACTGATGGTACCACCCAGCAAGGCTGCGTTCAAATCAGAGACAGGTCTCTTACCCTTGGGAGCTGAACTTTCTGGTAAAGTACTATTATTAGAAGAAGTAGTCAGAAAAGCACATCCTGCAGTCACAACAACGGGCTGAGACTCCTGTGCCGAGTTTACAGTATTTTGTGGACTCTCAGCAGACAAGACGGGTGATTTAGAGGAACTTGAACCGATTTCTTTGGAACCATATCTTTTAATAATTGCATCACTGAATGCTGGGGGATCCTGAAGAATGGGATCTTCAGCTTTCATTAGGCTGGTCGCCCACTCAAAAGGCTCTCCTTTAAAAGAATAAATAAGATAGAGCACAATGTTCTCTGGAGTGATGCCCAGAAATGGTCTAGACAACATAATAAAGTAATAGTGTTTGTAAAGCGCCAGAAATTGGGCTAAGTCCCCATCAAAGATTATGGATGTTGAGATATCAGAGTCAGGATCTGTTTCCTTCCCATCTGACTGACTGAAGTGCTTTGCTAGGACCTGGTCACTATTGCCCTTACTTGAGGCTGAGACTCTCTGAACCCCACCCGGGGCAGTGACTTTCTGAACCCCACCCGGGGCAGTGACTTTCTGAACCCCACACGGGGCAGTGACTTTCTGAACCCCACACGGGGCAGTGACTTTCTGAACCCCACACGGGGCAGTGACTTTCTGAACCCCACCCGGGGCAGTGACTTTCTGAACCCCACCCGGGGCAGTGACTTTCTGAACCCCACCCGGGGCAGTGACTTTCTGAACCCCACCCGGGGCAGTGACTTTCTGAACCCCACCCGGGGCAGTGACTTTCTGAACCCCACCCGGGGCAGTGACTTCCTGAACCCCACCCGGGGCAGTGGCCTCCGGGAACCCCGCTGGGGCAGTGGCCTCCGGGAACCCCGCTGGGGCAGTGGCCTCCGGGAACCCCGCTAGGGCAGTGGCCTCCGGGAACCCCGCTGGGGCAGTGGCCTCCGGGAACCCCGCTGGGGTCAGCACCTCGGATTCTTTTACTGGGACCGGGCCGTTGGCCTCCCTGACTGGGATCGGGCCACCGGCCTCCCTCTCTGAGTCGATAATTATCGAAAGTCCTTTCGTGACTATGACTTCCGGGACTTTTGCTGAAGTGATAACGTTCAGATCCTCCACTAATGCTATGCTTCTTAAGTTCTTTCCTGGGGAAGCGACTTCTAGACCCTTCTTTGGGGCTGCGTCTCTCGAGACCCCACTTGGGGATATTACTTCAAAGATCCCTTCTGGGGTTTTGTTTCTCGAGTTCCCTTCAAGAACAATGGTTTTAGATACCCTTTCTGGGGTTGCGCTCCTCAAGTCCCTACCTGGGGTAACAGCTTCTGAGACCCCTTCTGGTATGGAAACCTGAGCTACAATATTTGATTTCCCTCTATAAGCTTGGGTATCGGGTACCGCTCCAGCACTCTGGGCATCGGGTACCGCTCCAGCACTCTGGGCATCGGGTACCGCTCCAGCACTCTGGGCATCGGGTACCGCTCCAGCACTCTGGGCATCGGGTACCGCTCCAGCACTCTGGGCATCGGGTACCGCTCCAGCACTCTGGGCATCGGGTACCGCTCCAGCACTCTGGGCATCGGGTACCGCTCCAGCACTCTGGGCATCGGGTACCGCTCCAGCACTCTGGGCATCGGGTACCGCTCCAGCACTCTGGGCATCGGGTACCGCTCCAGCACTCTGGGCATCGGGTACCGCTCCAGCACTCTGGGCTACGGGCACCACTCCAGGACCCTGGGCTACGGGCACCACTCCAGGACCCTGGGCTACGGGCACCACTCCAGGACCCTGGGCTACGGGCACCACTCCAGGACCCTGGGCTACGGGCACCACTCCAGGACCCTGGGCTACGGGCACCACTCCAGGACCCTGGGCTACGGGCACCACTCCAGGACCCTGGGCTACGGGCACCACTCCAGGACCCTGGGCTACGGGCACCACTCCAGGACCCTGGGCTACGGGCACCACTCCAGGACCCTGGGCTACGGGCACCACTCCAGGACCCTGGGCTACGGGCACCACTCCAGGACCCTGGGCTACGGGCACCACTCCAGGACCCTGAGCTACGGGCACCACTCCAGGGACTTGCAACTCCGCTTCCACAGGAACCTCAAGAGAGGAGAGAAACATTCTCTTTTGATTCCTGAATCTATAATGGGGCTCCCTTGCCCAAGGACCCCAATTATAGGACAGAGAGCTTTTGTGTGTGGGTTGTGTGACAAGTACCTCTGCCACAGTAGAGACAGGAGTAGGTCTTGTATCATGACTCAACTTGGACAGAGGGCAAGACTCGTCACCACACTTTGGCTTGCGCAACTCACAGGTCTGCAGATAATGGCCTAAACCCCCACAATATAGGCATAAGTTTAAGTTTCTGCGACGCAGACGCTCCTCTTCTGAGAGCCTGGGCCGCAGAAAACTTTTAAACTTTTTCTCTTCAATTAAACCAGAGGATTCTCTTGTCACCATACTGTGAACAAGAGTCTCTTTAGAGATAGATGTACTCTCAACGACTTCTGGCAAAATAAGCAAGATTTTAGTCAGAAGATTTTGCAGTTGCTTTAGGGATTGCTGAAAAGCTTCTAGTCGCTCTGGTCTCAAAGCACTGAATACAGAGTTCAGGGCTGCGAGAGATGCCTGCAGGGCTTGCATAGTAGACATAGGAGGATTTAAAACTAGACAAGACAAGACAAGGCAAGACAAGGCTAGGCAAGGCAAGGCAAGACTAAATTTTGCTAAACAAATCAAGACTTTTTTTTTTTTTGTATTTTTTTTTTTTTTTTTTTAAAACACCGGACTGGATTCTAAACACCGGACTGGATTCTAAACACCGGACTGGATTCTAAACACCGGACTGGATTCTAAACACCGGACTGGATTCTAAACACCGGACTGGATTCTAAACACCGGACTGGATTCTAAACACCGGACTGGAGTCTGCACACTGAATTCTATACAGGACTGGATTCTAAACACCGGATTGGATTCTGCACACTGAATTCTAGACAGGACTGGATTCTAGACTAGACACTGGACTGGGCCAAAAAAGAAAAAAAAGTTTTTTTTTTTTTTTGTGGTATGGCCGGTGATAATGTTACGATTCCTGTACAATGTTACGATTCCTGTACTCCAGACTGGAGAAGATCTTATGGCAGAGATCTGAGTACAGGAATGAAATACAGGTTGTGGGAGCTGGAAAGCCTAGTAACCCCTGGCACCCTAACTCCGTTGTCTCGCCCGTGTTATCAGAAATCCCCTGCGAGACTATGGTTGCTTGAGCCCATGGCAGCCGCGTTCGAAGGGCGGATTATGTCTGCCCAACCCCGATGCCCCCGCAGGTCTTAATGGGAGACAAGGGGAAGTCCGAGACAGGGTGATAACAAGGGGCCCTCTGACTAAGCAACCAAGCCAGGGGTTACAAGCTAACTTAACTAAATCAAAAGGTATGTGCGGACTAGCCGCCAGGGAAAAGGACAACCAAAGATCCACTGATCCGACACTCCTATCCGGCACCGCTGGACACCAGAGTGGATCTTTGTGGAAGCGGAATCCTCCGCAAAGCTCCAGAACACAATATAAACAAAATAATAAAAAATAGCGGACAAGCCGCAACACACGGCTGCGCCGCGACTCACGAACACCACCAGATGTTAAAGGTGCTCGATCAGACTCCAGGAACAGCTGGTAACTTCCGAGTACAGGATCACTGAGAACAGGAACAAACGAACAGACCGGGACTGGGAACTCTCTCTGCAGCAGAATCAGGCAAACAGGAAGCTATCACCGGCGTCTGTGAGGAGTCCTGGGAGTGCTTTTAACAGAGAGTCCTAATTAAACAATCCAGAGCAGCTGGCCCACTGCATGATTCCAACTGACAAAATGCAATCAGCAGCCAGGTGAGGCTGAACACATGGAACAAGCTGCAATTACACAGACTAACCAGCGGCAGCAGACAAGAGCATACTAAAACAGAGCAACAGGAAATCCTGGCATGCAAGACAACTAATAAACATAAAATAGGAATGAACCACTACCTGTGGTTCATAACAGTATCCCCTCCTTAAGGGTGAGCTCCGAGCACCCCATGACACCCACGGGGAACATAAACAGAAGTATAACATGAAATACAGAACAAAACTGCAAAACAGGAATGAGCCACAGCCGTGGCTCATAACAGTATACAAATCCAGCCCCATTTGTAAACACAGGTGTTGGCCCTCCTTATTGAGTCTCAAAAGCTCAGTGTAATTAAAGGCTATTGTACTCCGTCTGCGGGAAAGATACTGATTTGGAGTACAATTGATCTTCAATTACTATTCCTGTGTTTACCTTATGCATGTGTAGATATGAGGCCCTCTTAACATGCAAACTATTGTTTGGGGGATCTCTGAGGTCAAAGAGACATTTGAGACCTACTGATGCCTGTCTCCAACTGTTCAGATGCATGACTAAGTAAGAACAAATGATAATAAATGGACATAACTTCTTATGTCCATAACTATTCGCACGAGCGATTAATCCGCTCCAAACCAACACCGGAATATTGCTATTTAAATACTCTTCCGATAGGTACCAAACACCACTGTCTGACTCCTGTTAGACCCTTCGCACAATACAAAGAGGGATTCCTCCGTCCAGGGACATTCTATATTAACCAAACTTTCAGAATCTATCAAAGGGACCATGATCTATAAACTACATTAATTGTGAACAGTTGTAACGAATGGGTCGCACGCTACGACTACGTAAACTCTACCGTAAATACGCATACCGCGCCTGCGAGTGCACGCTATTGCGGGTATGCGCCTCCACGGGAGAGCGCACGTATGCGCAGCACGGACCAGTGTGCGGTGCAAATATGGCAACGTGCATAGAGACATTTTTCTGACTTCGACACGGGGTAGCACTATCTCGGGAGGTGCTACAACAGCACGGTTGGATTCTAAATATTCCAAAGTCACAGCTGGTCCCTACGACACCTCTACTGTTCCTGGGGATGGTTCTGGACACAGAACAGAAAAAAGTGTTTCTCCCGAAGGAGAAAGCCAAGGAGCTGTCATCTCTAGTCAGAGGCCTCCTGAATGTTACACACACCAGTGCTAACAGGAGTATACCGGTGTATGAACAGAGAGGGAAGCGAAGCAAACGAACACACAGACAGTATAACATACACAGGAGGTGATGGAATAACTAATAAACACATAGTGAACGGAGAAGCCCAAAGGCTCAGGAATTGGGTGTCTCCCTAGTGTCAGGAATGCTCAGATGAAATAGAGCGGACAATGAAGCGAGGTGTAGTGATTTAACATGTGGAGCACCTGAAATGATGTTGCTAAGAGCAACAGAAAAAACCCCAAAGGGTTACCAACGGGTGTGGGAATAAACTCCTTGGTCAGAGATAGAAATATAGACACAAGGAGAGTATCCACAATCCTAACCCCCACTTGCGGGGCACAGGTTCAGCTTACTGCCACTAAACTGACACCTGGACGCCCTGCACAGTGAGGGAGGATTAAGCAAGCAGGTCTGAGAGTACAGCCGCAAACCTGCTGGGTTCACTGAATAGCAAAAGAACCCCAGCAGGTCAAACAACTGACTCCAGTCTTACTGCTAGGTCCGGATTGGCAGAATGAAGTACCGAATCCCAAGGCCTATTCGCAGTAAGCAACAAGTAAATACAAAGTCACACAGTACTAGCTAACTCTCTGGAACTGACTAACAAACAAAGATTCAGCAGCATTTGCCTAGCCTGAGAGGATGGTTTATATAGCAGGTGCTGTCCACGCCCCACTCAGACCTCACAGACTGTGAGCACAAAACCAGCGCCGGATTCCCTGCCGTGCACAGAGCCTGTAACCACTACACAGTAAAAACCCGGACCGGAGTATCAGCTGCGCTCAGGTTACTTCGCTAACACTTGCCTCCCGGTTGCCATGGCGACGTGGCAGCACAGAGCAGGAGATCCTAACACTGAAACCAAAACAGGTGTCGGTGCATCACTGCACGCGAGTCCTGGGAAAAATGGTAGCTTCCTACGAAGCAATTCCATTCGGCAGGTTCCATGCAAGGACTTTTCAGTGGGACCTGTTGGACAAGTGCTCCGGATCGCATCTTCAGATGCATCGGCTGATAGCCCTGTCTCCAAGGACCAGGGTGTCTCTGCTGTGGTGGCTGCAGAGTGCTCATCTTCAAGAGGGCCGCAGATTCGGCATACAGGACTGGGTCCTGGTGACCACGGATGCCAGCCTTCGAGGCTGGGGGGCAGTCACACAGGGAAGAAACTTCCAAGGACTATGGTCAAGTCAGGAGACTTCCCTACACATAAATATTCTGGAACTGAGGGCCATTTACAATGCCCTAAGTCAGGCAAAACCCCTGCTTCAAAACCAGCCGGTACTGATCCAGTCAGACAACATCACGGCAGTCGCCCATGTAAACCGACAGGGCGGCACAAGAAGCAGGACGGCGATGGCAGAAGCCACAAGGATTCTCCGATGGGCGGAAAATCACGTGTTAGCACTGTCAGCAGTGTTCATTCCGGGAGTGGACAACTGGGAAGCAGACTTCCTCAGCAGGCACGACCTCCACCCGGGAGAGTGGGGACTTCATCCAGAAGTCTTCCAACTGATTGTAAACCGTTGGGAAAGGCCACAGGTGGACATGATGGCGTCGCGCCTAAACAAAAAGCTGGAAAGATATTGCGCCAGGTCAAGAGACCCTCAGGCGATAGCTGTGGACGCTCTAGTGACACCGTGGGTGTACCGGTCGGTTTATGTGTTCCCTCCTTTTCCTCTCATACCCAAGGTACTGAGGATAATAAGGAGAAGAGGAGTAAGAACTATACTCATTGTTCCGGATTGGCCAAGAAGAGCTTGGTACCCGGAACTTCAAGAAATGATCTCAGAGGACCCATGGCCTCTGCCGCTCAGACAGGACCTGCTGCAGCAGGGGCCCTGTCTGTTCCAAGACTTACCGCGGCTGCGTTTGACGGCATGGCGGTTGAACACCGGATCCTGAAGGAAAAGGGCATTCCGGAGGAAGTCATTCCTACGCTGATTAAAGCTAGGAAAGAAGTGACCGCAAACCATTATCACCGCATTTGGCGAAAATATGTTGCGTGGTGTGAGGCCAGGAAGGCCCCAACGGAGGAATTTCAGCTGGGCCGTTTTCTGCACTTCCTACAGTCGGGTGACTATGGGCCTAAAATTGGGTTCCATTAAGGTCCAGATTTCGGCTCTATCGATTTTCTTCCAGAGAGAACTGGCTTCACTACCTGAAGTTCAGACTTTTGTTAAGGGAGTGCTGCATATTCAGCCCCCTTTTGTGCCTCCAGTGGCACCTTGGGATCTCAACGTGGTGTTGGATTTCCTAAAGTCACATTGGTTTGAGCCACTTAAAACCGTGGAATTAAAATATCTCACGTGGAAAGTGGTCATGCTGTTGGCCTTGGCTTCGGCCAGGCGTGTGTCAGAATTGGCGGCTTTGTCATGTAAAAGCCCTTATCTGATTTTCCATATGGATAGGGCGGAATTGAGGACTCGTCCCCAGTTTCTCCCTAAGGTGGTATCAGCTTTTCATTTGAACCAACCTATCGTGGTGCTGCGGCTACTGAAGATTTGGAGGCTTCCAAGTTGTTGGACGTAGTCAGGGCCCTGAGAATTTATGTTTCCAGGACAGCTAGTGTCAGGAAAACTGACTCGTTGTTTATCCTGTATGCACCCAACAAGCAGACTATTGCTCGCTGGATCTGTAGTACGATTCAGCTTGCACATTCTGCAGCTGGACTGCCGCATCCTAAATCAGTGAAAGCCCATTCCACGAGGAAGGTGGGCTCTTCTTGGGCAGCTGCCCGAGTGGTCTCGGCTCTACAACTTTGCCGAGCAGCTACTTGGTCGGGGTCAAACACATTTGCTAAATTCTACAAGTTTGACACCCTGGCTGAGGAGGACCTAGAGTTTGCCCATTCGGTGCTGCAGAGTCATCCGCACTCTCCCGCCCGTTTGGGAGCTTTGGTATAATCCCCATGGTCCTTACGGAGTCCCAGCATCCACTTAGGACGTCAGAGAAAATAAGATTTTACTCACCGGTAAATCTATTTCTCGTAGTCCGTAGTGGATGCTGGGCGCCCATCCCAAGTGCGGATTGTCTGCAATACTTGTATATAGTTATTGGTTAACTAAAGGGTTATTGTTGAGCCATCTGTTGAGAGGCTCAGTTATTGTTCATACTGTTAACTGGGTATAGTATCACGAGTTATACGGTGTGATTGGTGTGGCTGGTATGAGTCTTACCCGGGATTCAAAATCCTTCCTTATTGTGTCAGCTCTTCCGGGCACAGTATCCTAAGTGAGGTCTGGAGGAGGGTCATAGAGGGAGGAGCCAGTGCACACCAGGCAGTCCTAAAGCTTTCTTTAGTTGTGCCCAGTCTCCTGCGGAGCCGCTATTCCCCATGGTCCTTACGGAGTCCCAGCATCCACTACGGACTACGAGAAATAGATTTACCGGTGAGTAAAATCTTATTTTCGACATTTGCGGCAATTCGACCGCAATTGCATATACCCCATAATGTCCCAGTACAGTGCCACATACATATAGAAGTGTCAAAAACGAATTTTATGGTAAGAACTCACCTTTGTTAAAACTCTTTCTGCGAGGTACACTGGGCTCCACAAGGATAGACATTGGGGTGTAGAGTAGGATCTTGATCTGAACAAAAGGCTCAAAAGCTTTGACCTTCTTCCCAAGATGCATAGCGCCGCCTCCTTTATCACCCCGCCTCCGTGCACAGGAGATCAATTTTGTTAACCGGCCCAATGCAGTAGCAAGTAAAAGAGACGACAACTGCAAGTTGCCACAAACACCACACTTTTCCGACTGGAGAAGTGTCAGCGGCTAATGCCATACCAACCCAAAGAAGCTAAGTGCGTCAGGGTGGGCGCCTTGTGGAGCCCAGTGTACCTCGCAGAAAGAGTTTTAACAAAGGTAAGTTCTTACCATAAAACTCGTTTTCTGCTGCGGGGTACACTGGGCTCCACAAGAATAGACATTGGGGATGTCCTAAAGCAGTTCCTTATGGGAGGGGACGCACTGTAGCGGGCACAAGAACCCGGCGTCCAAAGGAAGCATCCTGAGAAGCGGCAGTATCGAAGGCAGAGAACCTTATGAACGTGTTCACTGAGGACCACGTAGCCGCCTTGCACAATTGTTCAAGGGTCGCACCACGGCGGGCTGCCCAAGAAGGTCCAACGGACCGAGTAGAATGGGCCGAAATGTGAGCAGGAGCTGATAGACCAGCCTTCACATAAGCATGTGCAATTACCATTCTAATCCATCTGGCCAAAGTCTGCTTGTGAGCAGGCCAGCCCCGTTTGTGAAACCCAAACAGAATAAAGAAAGAATCAGATTTCATAACAGAAGCAGTTCTCTTCACATAGATACGGAGAGCCTGTACCACATCCAAAGACCGTTCTTTGGGAGACAGAACAGGAGAGACAAAGGCCGGTACCACAAGCTCCTGATTAAGGTGGAACGAAGAAACCACCTTAGGCAAATAACTGGGACGAGTCCTAAGAACCGCCCGGTTACGGTGAAATATCAGATATGGGGAACTACAAGACAAGGCACCCAAATCAGACACTCTTCTAGCTGAAGCAATAGCCAGCAGAAACACCACCTTAAGGGAAAGCCACTTAAGATCAGCTGAACCAAGAGGTTCAAACGGATACTCTTGTAATGCCTCCAAAACCACGACAAGTCCCAAGGAGCCACAGGCAGGACATAGGGAGGTTGTATACGCAACACACCCTGAGTATAGTTTGCACATCAGGTAAGGTCGCAATCTTTCTCTGAAACCACACCGACAAGGCAGATATTTGAACCTTGAGGAATGCCAGACCCTATGGTAAATCCGAGCAGAAGCCGGTTTCCGGGCCCGCAACATAGTTTGAATGACCGCCTCAGAAAACCCTTTAGCCCTCAAGACGTAAGCTTCAAGAGCCATGCCGTCAAAGACAGCCGGGCTAGGTCTCCTGGTAGACACAGGGGCCCTGAACGAGGAGGTCTGGGCATCGTGGAAGTAGAATTGGACGCTCTGACGATAGGCCCTGCAGGTCTGAGAACCAGTGCCCTCTGGGCCAGGCTGGAGCTATGAGAAGTAGAATTCCTCTTTCTTGCTTGAACTTCTGAATTACCCTGGGCAGGAGAGACACCGGAGGGAACACATACGGCAGCCAAAACCTCCACGGCACCGCCAGCGCATCCACGAATGCTGCTTGAGGATATCTTGTCCTTGCTCCGAAGACCGGAGCCTTGTGATTGTGTCGAGACGCCATCAGATCTACGTCTGGAAAGCCCCACTTTTCCACTAGGAGTTGAAACACTGCTGGATGGAGGCCCCACTCTCCGGCGTGTACGTCCTGATGACTGAGAAAGTCCGCTTCCCAATTCATGACTCCCGGAATGAATATTGCCGATATGGCCGGTAGATGGCGTTCCGCCCATTGCAGAATCCGTGAGACTTCCTTCATTGCCAAACGGCTTCGAGTGCCGCCTTGATGATTTATGTAAGCCACTGTGGTGGCGTTGTCCGACTGTACTTGAACAGGACGGTTCTGAATTAAATGCTGGGCCAGGTTCAACGAATTGAAAACCACCCGCAATTCCAGAATGTTGATCGAGAGGAGATCCACCGGCCCTGAAGGGAGTGTTGCTCCAGCACCGCGCCCCAACCTCTTAGACTGGCATCTGTCGTCAACAGGACCCAGTCGGATATCCAGAAGGGGTGGCCCCTGCACAATCGTTGGTCCTGGAGCCACCAGTGCAGCGACAGACAAACCTCCGGAGTCAATGAGATCATGTGAGACCTGATCCGGTGAGGCAGGCCGTCCCACTCAGCTAGAATCAGCCTCTGGAGAGGGCGAGAATGGAATTGAACATACTCCACCATGTTGAATGCCGACACCATGATGCCCAGCGCCTGCATCGCCGAATGTATCGACACTTGCGGACGAGAAAGGAAGCAACGAACCCTGTCCTGAAGCTTCAGGACTTTCTCCTGGGACAAGAACAACCACTGGTTGTGAGTGTCCAATAGCGCTCCCAGGTGCACTATGCTCTGAGCAGGGACCAGGGAGGATTTCTTCCAGTTGATGAGCCACCCGTGGGCTTGTAGAAACCGGACAGTCATATCCAGATGACATAGGAGAAGTTCTGGGGAATTTGCCAGGATCAACAAGTCGTCCAGATACGGCAGTATCCTGACCCCTTGACGGCGGAGTACCACCATCATCACCGCCATAACTTTGGTGAAGACTCGCGGAGCCGTAGTTAAACCAAAAGGTAACGCCCGAAACTGGTAATGGAGGTTGCCAATCGCAAACCTCAGGTATTGCTGATGTGACACTGCTATAGGAATATGCAGGTAACCATCCTGTATGTCCAGGGAGACCATATAATCCCCAGGTTCCAAGGCCAGAACTATAGAGCGAAGGGTTTCCATACGGAACTTGGAAACTCACAAACCTGTTCAATGCCTTGAGATTGAGAATGGGCCGAGAGGACACATTTCAGTTTCGGGACTAGAAACAGCGGAGAATAGTACCCCCGGCCCCTCGAGCAAGAGGCACCTGTAATACGACTCCTGTATTAAGGAGGGTCTGTACCACCAAATGTAGAGTATTTGCCTTTGTCTGGTTCAACGGGACGTCTGTCAGGCAAAATCGATGAGGGGTACGGTTTTTGAAGGCAATGGCGTAACCTCGAGTGACAACTTCCCGTACCCAGGCATCTGAAGTGGTCTTCTACCATTCCTGGGTATACCCTAGAATCCGGCCCCCCACCCTGGGATCCCCTAGGGGGAGGCCCGCCCCGTCATGCGGCAGGCTTATCCGTCTTGGAAGCTGGCTGACGGGCAGCCCAGGCTCTTTTGGGCTTCGGCTTACCAGGTTTGGAAGTGCGGGCCTGCTTGTTGTACACCTGACCTTTTGCTTTACCTGAAGGACGAAAGGGTCGAAAGGAAGTACCTTTAGCCTTCGACACAAAAGGAGCGGTACTTGGCAGACAGGCAGTTTTGGCAGTAGCCAAGTCAGCCACTATCTTATTTAAGTCCTCCCCAAACAGAATATCTCCCTTGAAAGGGAGTACCTCCAGGGTTTTTCTAGAGTCCAGATCCACAGACCAGGATCTCAGCCACAATATCCGGCGAGCCAGGACTGATGTAGTAGAGGCCTTGGCTGTTAGAATACCGGCATCAGAAGCCGCCTCTTTAATATAGTGAGAAGCTGTGACAATATATGACAAGCATTGTCTAGCATGGTCAGAAGAGATTTCAGCTTCCAACTCTAGGGCCCATGCTTCAATAGCCTCTGCAGCCCATGTTGCTGCAATAGTGGGCCTTTGTGCAGCACCCGTGAGGGTGTAAATCGCTTTCAGACAACCCTCCACACGTTTATCCATAGGCTCTTTTAGAGACGTGACGGTAGTGACAGGTAGAGCTGAGGAAACCACCATCCTAGCCACATGTGAGTCTACTGGAGGAGGCATTTCCCAATTTTTAGACAGCTCTGGCGCGAGGGCATAGCGAGCCAGCATCTTCTTTTGAGGCACAAACTTCTTTCCCGGGTTTCCCCAGGGTTCCTGACGTATATCCACTAGGTGGTCAGAGTGAGGTAAAACTTGTTTAACCACCTTCTGACGCTTGAACCTATCTGGTTTCTTAGGAGGGACGGATGGCTCGGAATCATCCGTAATCTGTAGAATCAACTTAATAGCCTCCAAAAGATCAGGAACATCCACATGTGAACTACCGTCCCCATCAGCAGTATCTATGTCAGAATCTGTGGGGTCAGTGTAAGCGTCACCTTCATCAGACGAGGTGTCAGTGACAGCAGTGGATTGTGAGGAGGTAAGAGCTTGCTTAGAGGACCCCTGGGTCTTAGGTGAGTGAGGACTTTTTAGCAGTCAAGGACTGGTTCAATTTCTTCAATTGAGCAGACAAGTTATCTGCCCACGGCGGGTTAGCTGCGGGGACCACATACAGTTGAACCGGCATAGGAGGTCCCATAGGGGGTGTTAGTTTACTAACTAGCGTATTTAGAAGGATGGAGAAAGTAGCCCACGGTGGGTTATTATGGACCCCCGTTGCCACCGTCCCACTGGGGGGCAAGGAGCCCCCAGAACCAGAACCCGCAGCTGCTATAGTCTCCTCATAGGGATCTGTTGCTTCCGCAACACCGGCAGTGTGTTCAGCCCCAGAACCGTTACCTTCAGAAGCAGACATGATATAACTTTCAATATCAGGTAACACAGTACAATTGTCTGCAGCACAATACCTCATGCCCAAACCCCTGCGCAGAGTAGTCAGCACAAGCAGAGATACAGGAGAGATATGGTGACTAAAATCACAGAGGAAAATACGTATTAGAGTATATCTTGTGAATATCCTATATTATTATAAAACCTGATGCACCAAGCCCCCTCAGGTTATAGAATATAGGGATAGCAAGGTGAGTGAGAGACACGCAATGGAAATTACTCTGCAAGCTAATGCACACACATATAGGGGGTGATTCCGAGTTGTTCGCTCGCTAGCTGCTTTTAGCAGCATTGCACACACTAAGCCGCCGCCCTCTGGGAGTGTATCTTAGCTTAGCAGAAGTGCGAACGAAAGATTAGAAGAATTGCGAATAGAAATTTCTTAGCAGTTTCTGAGTAGCTCCAGACTTACTCAGCCATTGCGACCAGCTCAGTCCTTTTCGTTCTGGTTTGACGTCACAAACACACCCAGCGTTTGCCCAACCACTCCCCCGTTTCTCCAGCCACTCCTGCGTTTTGCAACTCGAACGCCTGCGTTTTTCCGCACACTCCCATAAAACGGCCAGTTCCCGGCCAGAAACACCCACTTACTGTCAATCACACTACGATCAGCACAGCGATGAAAAAGCTTCATTATGCCGTGAGTAAAATACCTAACTTTTGTGTAAAATAACTAAGTGCTTTCGCTCTGCGAACCTTGCGCATACGCAGTAAGCGACTAATCGCAGTATAGAGAAAATCGGCAACGAGCGAACAACTCGGAATGACCCCCATAGTCACAGTTATACAATGCAGAGGTTATTACCAACAATAATACTGCACTGGACCAGCTTATATATATATATATATATAGCTCTATAATCAATAGATATAACACTGCAGATTGTGTTAGATGTCAGTAGACATTACCTGCTGCAGCTCCATCTCTCCCCCAGCGGCACTGTACACTCCCGCGCCCTGGTTGCCGGGTACCTACAGCAGGAGGCTACGGTTTTCTTCCAAGTCAGTCACACACGGCTGGGTTTCTCCGGGATCACGTGGCCGCACTTCGGGAGGAGGTAAGTGGGTCCCGCTCGTGGGACCTGCACTTTATCGCGATCCGGCGCGGGCGGTGGGAGGCGGGCCGCGCGCACTGGCGGTGGACACTATGGCAGTACAGGCGATCCCACTAGATCACCAGGGCATGGGTGCAGGTAAGGTTTTCTCTCTAAACCTTTTTACAAGTAGCCCGCAGTACCCGGTGGTTTTGCCAGCTGAGGGAATAAGGATAAGACCTGGAGCCCCTCCCCCAGCCCCATGGAGCCATTTCCGGAAAATGTTCCCGCCCTGGAGCTGCATATTTGTCTCTCCCTCGCTCCCTGTCAGTGTTTGGGCGCTATTTCCCCAGCTACACTGTTCCTGGGACTGCTTGGGCAAATCCTCCTTTGTAAAGCCGCCTGGTTGTCAACGCTGTGACTTTACATGACACTTAAGTATTCTACATGTCAATTAGACAGTGTTAGTTAAGAAAGAGTGCATTTAGTCAGGGTTCTCTGGTACAAGTACCCTGTGATATACATCCAGTTCTTACTGTGCTGTAGCCCTTGTCGTCTTCTTTTTACCTCAGAAAAAGCTTTTTCTAGAGCTGCTGTGAGCAGCTCTTCCTGTTACATGCTTGCACTGCAAGCACCAACTACAAAACTGAGCTCCTGTGCACGGAGGCGGGCTGATATAGGAGGCGGCGCTATGCATCTTGGGAAGAAGGTCAAAACTTTTGAGCCTGTTGGTGCTTCGGATCAAGATCCTACTCTACAACCCAATGTCTATCCTTGTGGAGCCCAGTGTACCCCGCAGCAGAAAAATGGGTGCCTCCACACTGCCAGAAACATATGTCCCCACAGTGCCACATACACATATGTCCCCACAGTGCCAGATACATATATGCCTCACTGCCAGCTATGCCCCCAATGCCAGATAGACATGTCCCCACACAGTGCCAGCTCTGCCCCAGTGCCAGATATACATGTCCCCACACAGTGCCAGCTCTGCCCCATGTGCCAGATATATATGTCCCCACACAGTGCCAGCTCTGCCCCCAGTGCCAGATATACATGTCCCCACACAGTGCCAGCTCTGCCCCCAGTGCCAGATATATATGTCCCCACACAGTGCCAGCTCTGCCCCCAGTGCCAGATATACATTTCCCCCCAGAGCCAGCTATGCCCCCGTGCCAGATATGCCCCCAGTGCCAGATATATATGCCCCCAAAGTACCAGCTATGCTCCTAGTGCCAGATATATATGTCCCCACAGTTCCAGATATGCCCTCCAGTGCCAGATATACATGTCCCCCAAGAGCCAGATATATATGTCCCCACAGTGCCAGATATATATGTCCCCACAGTGCCAACTATGCCCCCAATGCCAGTGACCCCACAGTGCCAAATGTACATGTCTCCCCAGTGCCAGGCATACATGTCCCCACAGTGCCAGCAATGCCCCCAGTGCCAGATATACAAGACCGTCCCCCCCCCCTTCCCCCGTGCTGCTCACCGCGCTGCTTTCTGTGAGGGGAGGAGAGCGCAGCGTGCGCGTCTCCTGCCCCTCACTCTCCGGCGGCTGTGGCTCTTCAATTAGGCGCCGGTCTGTGAGCCAATCAAAGCTCTGATTGGCTCACGGACCGCCGCCGGAGAGTGAGGGGCAGGAGAGGCGCACGCTGCGCTCTCCTCCCCTCACAGAGTGACAGCAGCAGCGCAGTGAGCACGGGGGATGGGGGGGGGGCAGGGCAGCGGTGGCCAGGACCTGGCTGAGCCGCATGCAGCGGATGAAAGAGCCGCATGCGGCTCGAGAGCTGCGTGTTGGCCACCCCTGCCTTAAGGTGTCTGATTTTCTAAATTGCAATAGTCCCACTGAGACCTGCAGGTGACAGGCTGGGTGAGAGGTCCATTTGGAGACAGAAAAGAGCTCAGAACCTAATTTAGATTTGTACGTAAATCTAATGGTTTACATATATATCCGATGGTTGTGGGGCTGCGCAGGTGCAAGACGCATTCTGCACATGTACAGAATGGGTATTATGATATTACTCGCAGCCCCCTGTCAGCATGCTGCTGCATTTGAAGGGCGAAGCTGGCGTGTTTTGCCCCCATTTTGTAGGCATGACGGGTCCAGGGTCTGCTTTTTCGTACGCGGCAGTAATGCTAACCATTACATCGTCTGTACTTCATATATGTAGACTTGGATCTTCCACAGCACAGGGGATTTTTCAGTTTTAACTAATTTGACATTTTACTGCAAGAGCAAACTGTTTATCAATTAAAATACTGTCTGTGTAGTATTATTTGTAATACAGCCATTTATTAAGGAATTGAATACTTTTGCAAAGCATTTTATACAGTATATACATACACACACATAGTAACAGTCAACAGTTTGGATACATCTGTCTAAAAGTATGTTACTAATGATTTGCAGATGTAACGCCTCATGCTTAAATGCTTGGAATTTGTTTCATAAGGGGAGATTTAGCAAACCTTCGAAAGAGTTAAAATGGGGAAGATGCTCATTGCCATTCACTGTCATTTTATAGACTGTGCTAGAAAAATAAGAGCTACAGTAGAAGCTGATTGACTGGTATTGCCAACTTTTCCACTTTATCTCTCTCCTAGATTTGATACATCTCTCCCTAGACACATTATAAAAAAAAAAAGTTTTTTTCTTTCTTTTTTCAAATACATTCCCAACTAATCGTTTTCATTTAGAACTTCAGGCAAATTTAGAGTTGGCGAATGTTGAACCAAAATTAAGCATGTTTATCACAATCTGCATTTTTAATGTGGGTGTGATAAATATATTTTGTGGAAAGTCGCACATTTACTAAGCTGCTTTTGCCAGGAGATGGGGTTCGATAAGAGCCGCCTTTCCTGGTGAAGAGCTGGAAGCAGTGTGATAGCGTAAAGCTATGGCACTGCTTTCTGGTTCAGGGCCCCAATGCACGGCCAGAGCATGTGTTACTGGGGGAGGTGGGGTGGGGAGAGGAGGAGGCGGAGAAGGAATCTGAGGCTCCTTCTCCATAAAAATTAGTGAAATAGTAGCCCACAGACAACTATAGGGTGTAGGCCATAAGATTGGTAAATCTGACAGCTTTGCATTCCACATAGAAACCTGTGGAGGCAATGGCTGCTGTTGAAATGGAGGAACCTGTAGCCTGGTGGAACCTGTAACCTGGAGGAACATCTGAGATATTTTCTTTTTACTGCCTTTGAAAGTCAATTTGTGTAATTGATTTGTATATTAATGTCTAATGCCAAGCTGTTGTGTTATGACAAGCTACGTCCGGTCTTTGGTAGAATGCCATCTATTCTGGTAGTAGTATTTCAAGATCTGCGCAAAGATAAACCACAGTCCAACAATACTTTCAGAAGGTCACTCATTATGGAAAATTGCAACAAGTTTGAAAGTATCTTCGAGTGCAGAGATACAAAACATAAGGCGCTATAACAAGACCTGCAGACATGAGCATCGCTCCAGGAAAGGCAGACCAAGAGTAACCTGAGCTGCACACAGTACGTTTATTAATCGCCAGTCACCTATTAGCAGCTCCTCAGAATAGAGGCCAAATAAATGCCTCACTGGGTCCAAGCAGCAGACCATGCTGATAATCAACTGTTCAAAGGAGACTGACTCAAGATTTCATAGTATTATAGCTACAAAGCCATGGTGGCTGAAGGAGAGAAATGATAAGAAGAGACTTGCTGGGGCCAATAAATGCAGACTGTGGCAATCAGACCAGTGGAAATCTGTCCTTATGTGTGATGTGCACAAGTTTTAGAATTTTTTTAACCGCTGTATCTTCATGAGACGCACAGAAGATGATAATGTCTGGATTGTGGTTCCTACTGTGAAGCACGTGGTAGGAGGTGTGAGGGTGCTTTGCTGGTGACACTAACGATTTAGAATTGAATGCATGCTGAACCAACATGTCATCCAGCATTCTGCAGCAACATGTCATCCTGGATTGGGTAATGACCCAAACCATAACTCTAGGGTTTAAGAACTGACTGACAAAGAAGCAGAGTCATGGAGATCTGCCCCAGATCACATGGGCTCCAGTCATTTTATATAAGCCCAATAGAGATGGTTTGGGATAAACTGGACTAGAGAGAGAAGGAAAAGCATCCAACAAGGTCCCACCATAAATGGGACCTCCTTGAAGACAGTTGGTAAAACATCCCAGGTGGTTTCCACATTAAGGTGGATGAGTGAATGCAAAGAGTGTACAAAGCTGTAATCAAGGCAAATGGTGGTTACTTTGAAGTATCTATAGTAAACGATAGTTTTCTTTTTTTTTTTCAATTTTCTTTGTCCCTGCATTATTCCAATTGTGGTATTTTATAGTTTTTTGACTGTACTATTATTCTAAGATGTGGAAAATAAAATGAAGAAAAAAAGCAAAACGCTGGCAGCAGGCAGATAGATTTAAATTGTACTTTACAGTAGAGCTTCCATCATGAAGTAGAACAGATCTGTTTTATTAGAAATAGGTAGTTCTGAAATACTACTCACCCGAGTAGGAGTCTCGGTCCTTGTCCATGGTGCTGAACTGTTTGTCATTGTGCCAGGATAAGGA
This sequence comes from Pseudophryne corroboree, assembly GCF_028390025.1. Classification (NCBI taxonomy): domain Eukaryota; kingdom Metazoa; phylum Chordata; class Amphibia; order Anura; family Myobatrachidae; genus Pseudophryne; species Pseudophryne corroboree. The sequence goes on from NC_086449.1 coordinate 92,654,566, forward strand.
GTCTCCAGCGGTGCCATGATACTGGCCCAGCCGCAATCTGTAGAAATCAATCTCTGCTTCCAAGCGAAACCGGTCATACTCAGCGCTTACTTGCCTACCCTGCCAGTCTTCCATGAGGATGAGAAGCCTATAGCTATCTTGGTTGGTCAGCCAGTAAATATTCTCAAGACCCAGCCAGTATTCACTGTCCAAGTTGCCAAACCCATGCTGTGTAGAGAGGAGAGGGAAAAGAATGAGAAATATTGATGGAGAATGGCTGAGAAAAAAGGAATTACCAAAGCAACAATAAAGCAATAGCACTAATCAGATGAGTACAAAAGATTCTAGAAAAAGGGGAACATGCAGGGCAATCCTAGCATATAATAAAAACTGTAGCTTAGTATAGGATTTTGACTTTTTGTAGCACTATACTGTTATAATGCATAAGCTATGATAATACTATGTTGAAAACAAGACATTCAGTCCTGTGGACTCACTTTGTAGTTCTGCCAATCAGTAAAGAAATTGGTTGATCCATCCTGTCGTCTTTGTATAACTGTCCACCCCCCTCCATTGAGCTCCTGCTCACACCATGCCTGCATGATTTGGTTGCTACTATGCGGTTTCAGCAGGTAAATGCCACTGGTCTTCTTTCCTCCAGACAAAACATCCAGGCAATCCATCCATGGTCCTGTTTGAGTAGATGACAGTTTGTATGGACAAATATTGCGCATCTTGACTATTTCTGATCAGAAATGCTTTCAGACTGGTTCTCTGATCTACTTAACTTTTCTATTTAACTTTTAAACGTACATTTCCTAATAACTTCAATAAACAACATTTGTATATTTCCTGTCATTCACATTTTTTTTCTTCTGATTATTTCTGAATATATATATACAGGTTGAGTATCCCATATCCAAATATTCCAAAATACGGAATATTCCGAAATACAGACTTTTTTGAGTGAGAGTGAGATAGTGAAACCTTTGTTTTTTGATGGCTCAATGTACACAAACTTTGTTTAATACACAAAGTTATTAAAATTAGTGTATTAAATGACCTTCAGGCTGTGTGTATAAGGTGTATATGAAACATAAATGAATTGTGTGAATGTAGACACACTTTGTTTAATGCACAAAGTTATAAAAAATATTGGCTAAAATTACCTTCAGGCTGTGTGTATAAGGTGTATATGAAACATAAATGCACTCTGTGCTTAGATTTAGGTCCCATCACCATGATATCTCATTATGGTATGCAATTATTCCAAAATACGGAAAAATCCCATATCCAAAATACCTCTGGTCCCGAGCATTTTGCATAAGGGAGACTCAACCTGTATATATATATATATATATATATATATATATATATGCGAAAGCAGTCACTTACTGGCTGACTGACTGACTCATCACTAATTCTCTTACTTCCTGATATGTTAGGAAGCTGAAATTTAACATAGGTATTCTTCAGGTGGTAAATGGGAAACTACGTAATTTAAATTTTAATAAATCTCCCCTAAGGGGATGAAAAGAGGGTAGGCATAATGACGTCATTACCGATGCGTGGTTTGTGTTGCGTAAACGGACAATCGTATCAAAATTTGGATTGCACCTCCAGTGTGTAGAATTTAATAAACTACAAAAATGGACCTGTCACTTTCGACCGTATCTGCTATGGGTGCTCCCCTGGTAACGCCAAGAACCATGGATTAATATTTACTTACTTTAAGACATCTCAAATTTACAACTGTGAAAATCAGAAACTCTCGTACGAAGAACGGGTAGAATAGCTAGTATATGAAAACCAACTGGGATTTAGTTGAAATGGCTGTTGGGTGGGCTGCTGCCACTGACCTTTTCTATGGACTATATGTGATTCTGCATTGCAATAAAACTGCTAAACGTGAGTGCTGGTTCCATGTTGCTTTTTTTGAAAAGTGAATGTTCTTGCATTATTAAATAAACCTTGAACCACCAACATTAACCCTTTGTGTCTATGAGTGCTATCTTGTCCATAATATATATATATATATATATGTATAATTCACCATAAAAATGATGGCACTCTGAGACCTGTTTGTCAAGCTCACACCAAATGAACAACGTTGTTTGGTGTGATCAGGGCCATTTCTTGGGGCAGGCGAGCAGTGCAACCGCACTGGGCGCCCGCCGCGGCACTAACTGTGGCTCCCTGCTTCCCCCTCCTATTTCTCCCCTATTAACCCGCTCGGGGGGCGGAGTTTCACGGAATGACGCGGTTGCGTCGTTACGTCACGACGCAACCCCGTCACTCCGCGAAACTCCCCCCCCCCCAAGCGGAGTACAGAGGGGGATACAAGTTAGGAAGAGGGAAAGGCCGGCGCGAGGAGCGACTGGTGAGGCGGGCCGAAGAGCGGTAATCGCCTCTGTAAGTATTCTCTCTCTCAATGTGTAAAATGGGGACACCTGCCGTAATGTGTGAAATGGGGACTCTTGCCTGCCGTAGTGTGGGGATTTAATGTATCAAGGGCATTGCGGTGTGTGGCATAATATGGTTCAGGGGGCATTACTGTGTGGGGCTTAATATGGTAGAATTTTGTTTTCCTGTGGTGATCGTGATCTGTTGGAGCAGGGTAAAAAACTGGATTGTGAGCTAGTCTTTTCAGACGAGGCCACACCCATTTAGATGAGGCCACGCCCCCTCGCCGTGTGCGCACACAAGTTTTTTTTTATCTAGGTGTGTGTGTGGGGGGGGGGGCACATTTTTTTATGTCATGGGGGGCGCATTTTTAAATCTCGCACTGGGAGCCAAATTGGCTAGAAACAGCCCTGGGTGTGATCTTGACAAAGGGGGTTGCACCCCGAAACGTTGGTTGTTTAATACACCTATATGCTTCAACTATTCAAGCCTCAGAGTGCCATCGTTTTTATGGTGAATTGTGTCTATCAAAGTTGATGGAGCACCGAAGCAATTTGTTTATATGGCAGAGTGCCTGCTGAACTGCTTGATATATATATATAATATCAATGTCCATCCTACTTCACATTCTTCTTATTCATATATATATATATATATATATATATATATTATCAATGTCAATCCTACTTCACATTCTTCTTATTCATTTTGTAAGTCCAATTGATGTACCTAATGATTTGGTGGACTCCGTTTCTATAACATCTGGGGCTTTGGAAGTTGTTTTTGCAACAGAGTCTAATTGTTCCTGGGCTATTTCCTTCCTGTTTGATGTAACGTCTGTTTCTTCCCCATGGACTTCGCGGTTGTGCTTCTTTCCATTCGAAGAATTACTGGAAGCCTCGCCAGCTGATGGTGAAATAACTTGTACCTGGAGACATATTTTTGATAAGATAGTTTACATTTTACCAGAATGGTTGAGTATCCCAGAAAACAATTTGAAAATAATTTAGAAAAAGGTTTAAGATGGAAACTGTGAGTTGACAATTTTGGTAACGGATATGTAGAAATGTAGCCTGTAATGCATAGACAGTAATGTGTGAGAAGTCTGCGAGTGCAAAAGGCCATTTGTAGTACATAATAACTACTACTTGCTTCCTATTTTAATGAAGTGGTTGGTAGTATTGCTATTGATTCTTATAGTGATACTCTATATTCACTTATAGAGCATTGGGAAACTTATATGTACAAAAGCAAGGTGCCCGACTAATCAAAGGTACAACATTCATGGATGACTTTTAAAGACAGCCATATGGGTTTTCACTTTAAAATTAAGGTGCTCACAGGACATTCCAGATGCTTGGCCTTGCTTATGATATGCCTGTTGTCTGTCACAATTAACCACACAAGTACATACAACTGTATGGCAAAATTCCTTCAACATTAGAGATGAACAGCCAGATTATAGTAGGCCAAGTGCAGTTGTACTATAATTGGCTGGTGTAATAAATCATGGGCAACTTAACCCAGGCTACACTTTACATGATTTGAGATCACTTATCCTTACTTGGTTAGCTTGGCGCCGACCAATGTTTTGTAGGCACTGTTCCTCTAAACGTGCTATGATAACACTCTGATTGTTGATTAATGAAGCCAGAGTGTTATATTTTTCCTGGAGCTCTCTGTACTTTGAAGACAACTTGAGAACTTCAGAGGTAGCATTGACTCCTCCATTCTCCTCCTGGAAGACTTCAGTTGACTCATTTTTCCTCTGGATCACCTCATGTAGAAACTGAGTATGGAGATGGCTGAGGCGGGATCCCATGTTTCTGCTCTCTTTGCGGAGATGGCTCATCTCTGTGGCAACTTCATGATCAACATCTACCAGTCTTTTAAGCTCTTCTATCTCCATATGCTGACGGCTCAGCTCCTGTTTTAGCTCCTCAACCTCACTTCTATTCACTCCAAAGGCTTCTGGGAACTTTGCAGTGTTGATACAGATAGCCCCGGTTATCTTTTGATGTGGCACCACAAACGTGTAGGTGCATTTAGCTCGACTAGCTCCATTGTTCTCAGAATGTTCATTTTCTAGTTGTGGTTGGCAAAGGTTTGGCAGCAAAGATAACCAAAAAAAGGCGTAGAAGGTCATTTTAGTTAGGCGTATAAATTTCACACGATACCTCCTGAATCAGGAAACAGAATAAATGTTAAATGTTATGCTAACTACATGTTCATGGTACTTTAATAATTCCAATCACACTTGTTTCTATTTCATTTTTAGATTCTACATTCATCTATTCATTATCTTTATAATGCGGAAAAAATATATCAATGCCTGCCAAATATGTGTTGATACTTGCCAATTTTTTATAAATTGCCATAAAATTTTTCACCAGGGGGCGCTCTACCATTGGAAATCATGTAAGAGATAGCGCCATCTAGTGTATTATTGCCAGTATACCAGTGACTGCATTGTGTTCACATAATCATAACATAACAGTGCATGCATACCAGAAAGTAATTCAAAAAGGCTTATCTGACAAAACTGCAAATAGTGAGCAAATCCACATGAACCAAAGTGTTTCCAAACTGTATCCATAGTTACAATATCTGTGTACAATACATTTTCAGCATAAATGGTGCCTTATAAGGCTTAATGCTGTATCTTTACCAGTCTCAGGGAAATACAAAAAAAAGGCATCCAATAGTGTAATATATTACAAAGGAACATTTTATTACACATAAACACACAACATAATATGCCCCTACATTCAAAAATAAAGAATGAGGCTTATCTGAATCCTATGAAAAGGGCAATAGTTAATCAAGGAGAGAGATGCAGAATGAATAATAATGTGTTTCATTAATTTTACTGTACAGGAGACTTCATCAGGGTTGAGCTCAGTAGCATTGTTCTGTTATTGGTTATGGCTCACAGTCTATTCTATCTTCTGTAGCAGTTATATTTGTGACTGTTTTCACTCATGTTACTGGATGAAAATTTGCAGCTACGTAAGACTATTCTAGCAGAATATTATAAACCTTTGTTTAACTCATCTGCTCAAGTGGCCACGTTTTCAGCATGTTATACTTTTTCGCCGTAAACTCATGGGAGGCCTTCAGTTGCCCCATTTTCCTTTATACCATGATGCCATTATTCTCAACCGGATAATGGAATGGTCCCGCATGACTGACATTAAACAATGGGTGCTTATAGAAAATGCCACCGTAGCCTCACCAATACGCCATTGTCCTTGGCTTTCAAGTATCCCTGTTGCTCTTCATCCCATTGTTAGCCCTACCTTAACACGATGGAGCATATTACGGGCCCTTTCATATGTGTCTTCAAAATTCTCTCCCTTGACCCCACTATTTCATAATCCAGATTTTCCCCTGGGGGTCACCGGTCAGGGGTTTGAGGCATGGTCACTGAAGGATATCTCATGTGTCAGACAAATGGTGGAGAATGGGGAGATCCTCCCCTTTCCTACTTTACAGTTGAAATGGAGTCTTCTGTCCTCGGAAATTTGGAGGTACCTTCAGTTGAAGCACTCTGTAGCGGGGAACAAGGTTTGTCCTGACACCACTAGACCCACAACCATATTTGAGAGTATGTGTCTTGATTCATCCTTTCCAGTTACAAATGCTACAAACTCCTGATTGAACATAAGTTCCCGGCCCTCCCTAAATACACTAGAGAGTGGGGTAAGAACTTGAAGGTTGAGCTGACGGAGGAGGACTGGACTCACTGTTTTCAGGCTACCTTTGTCAGCTCGAGTAGTTACTCTGTACTCGAGACACACTTCAAAGTTTTGACGCGTTGGTACAGATGCCCCCTGATGCTTGCCAAAATGTTCCTTGGTGTACCGGACCTGTGCTGGCGCTGTAACACTGAAACAGGCTCCCCGCTACATATCTGGTGGGACTGTCAATCGCTTCGCCCCTTTTGGAATAATGTTATCTCTATTTCTAAATTGATTGTGGGACCTGAGGTTTCCTCTGATCCTAATTTCTGGCGCCTTAATCTAGTTACTGGCCTTTGATAGCATATAAAAATCCCTTTTGAAATTTCTCAATAGTGCTGCCAAGGCGGTGATCCCTGTTCGTTGGTGTAACATTGCCCCTCCCACAGTGAAAGAGTGGTTTACTAGGATAGACATGTACATGTCAATGGAGGAATTACGGGTGACACCTGAAAACCATGACAATGCTAAATTCCTTTGTCGTATAAACAACCCTTTATGAAGCTAAGAACACTGTACGCTGTTTGCTTAAGAAATACCGTATGGGTACGCTATCTGCGTAACGATCGCTCAGCCGTAGGCGAGACGCTCAAGCGTCACGTTCGCTCACGGCCCAGTGATCACAGGACACGTTATTGGTTATGTCTAGGGGAATGATTCGCTGTAGCGTAGCCTACGCTCGAGACCACGAGGAGGTCACCAGCGGCGCAGACGCTCACAACGCTATACCTTAATGTTTAAACCTTATACCAATGAAATACACTGAATACCTTAATGTGAGTACAGGGTGTAAGTGCAACCTTGTGTAACCTGACTAACTACAAAGCTGCTTGAGCGTCACCGACGCTCAAGTGAACACTTAACACTATAGAAAATACACAGATACTGGTTTAGGTTCCAAAGCCTATTAACTGTATTATATCTAATATACTTGTAAAAGGGGATAACAGTACAAATGATACACTACAATATAACAAGGACTTCCTAACCACAGAACTAAACAATAAATACAAAAAGACAATACTACACTGACCTACATGCAATACAGTACAATACTATAATACTATGAGAGATATAAGAGAAAAGAGGAGAGAGAGAGAGAGAGAGAGAGAGAGAGAGAGAGAGAGAGAGAGATTTGAGAGAGATTGGCTCACAATAACATTAAAAGACAATATGGTTGCAGCGAAGCTTACACATGTGAGGAACAATCGCTGCGCAGTTAATCAATGCTGAGAATCTTTGTTTAGAAAGTACTTGAGCTTACCTATGCTGCCTGTCCCTATATACACAACACCCAGCTACACAATCGTCCCTACAATGCCGCATGGGGCAGAAGCTAGACTCCATTTTGGGAAAAACTCCAATTGATTCCAAAATGTCCAAGCCTCAAAACAATGCATATGTTCTGATTTTACAATTCCAAACAATCTAAATCACCTTTCACAATTTCAAGCAAACACAGTATCTCTATAACCAGAGCATATGAGTTATCACAAGACCAGACCACCAGGTACTCACAAGTATCAGCCTGCCATTGCTACCAGCACATATTCAAAAGTACTGCATGGTGGTATTTATGATTAACAAGATCCCAGCTACCATCACAGATTCCACAGGGCACCAACACAAACACCCAACAATCATCCCAGCCAAGTTACAATATCCTATTTAAACCAGAAAGCAATATGTCTATATTTCCTTCTATAGCCATGTGATTATATACTTAGCCTTTGGGAAGGAATTCTGTCCTGGGGATGTAGCCGCCATGCTGCTTGATGCTAGCTTAGTTCTGAGTGTCAGTCAGCCCTGTGATCTCCAGTGGGTATATCATACCTGCATTCCAGCTGTGGGGGTGTGTCAACCACAGGAAGTGTGTGTCCCTCCCAGCATGTGAGCCAGCTGCATCAGTGGCCTTGGTTATGTAACACAATGGGTGATGACCAACACATTCCTGTCTAGTGAGAAGCTATTGTTTGGCGAATACAAAACAGAATCCTGTCTGGGTTTTGTTCTATATTCATGATGTCCACTTTCAGTTGAGACAATGACATCTCAGCCCTCATTCTCCTGTATACAAATCCAGCCCCATTTGTAAACACAGGTGTTGGCCCTCCTTATTGAGTCTCAAAAGCTCAGTGTAATTAAAGGCTATTGTACTCCGTCTGCGGGAAAGATACTGATTTGGAGTACAATTGATCTTCAATTACTATTCCTGTGTTTACCTTATGCATGTGTAGATATGAGGCCCTCTTAACATGCAAACTATTGTTTGGGGGATCTCTGAGGTCAAAGAGACATTTGAGACCTACTGATGCCTGTCTCCAACTGTTCAGATGCATGACTAAGTAAGAACAAATGATAATAAATGGACATAACTTCTTATGTCCATAACTATTCGCACGAGCGATTAATCCGCTCCAAACCAACACCGGAATATTGCTATTTAAATACTCTTCCGATAGGTACCAAACACCACTGTCTGACTCCTGTTAGACCCTTCGCACAATACAAAGAGGGATTCCTCCGTCCAGGGACATTCTATATTAACCAAACTTTCAGAATCTATCAAAGGGACCATGATCTATAAACTACATTAATTGTGAACAGTTGTAACGAATGGGTCGCACGCTACGACTACGTAAACTCTACCGTAAATACGCATACCGCGCCTGCGAGTGCACGCTATTGCGGGTATGCGCCTCCACGGGAGAGCGCACGTATGCGCAGCACGGACCAGTGTGCGGTGCAAATATGGCAACGTGCATAGAGACATTTTTCTGACTTCGACAGTCCACCCTTTGGCAGTCAATAATAACTGCCACAAAACGTTTAAGGAGAAAAATGTAAGTCAGGGGTTAATTGATTTCCATGGTGGGGTAAGGAAGAAGAGAGGAGTAGGTGTGAAAAGGGTATGACCTAGTGAGAGAGTAGAAGCATGTGTGTATGAGTCCATGTTTGGAGGGTCATGTATCATCGTGCCGTATGTGTGGTAAATCAAGCTTCGAGGTATTGCGAAGTATACATTTGAATTCCTTCTTATCCCGTATCAAGGGTCTGTGGATGGGCTGTCAAACTCTACCGAGCTCATTTTGGCTTTTAGTTGTAACAAAATGGGGATGCACATTTTAGTTGATGATACATGAATGGGGGAGGTATGTGGTTGCTGATATCTGTGCCTGTATTCCCTATCGTCTATGTGTGTTATTACCTGAGGGTTGTAGAGATGAAGATAAAGAACACTTATGGAGAATGCAATGATATTCTATGTCAGGGAAATGTACATCTGTCGTTGAGGTTGTGTTCGGTATCTGTTGAGAGTCGTCTTCTTTGCGCTGTATTGCTCCTTAGGCATGAGCAAATAGCTTTGTCTGAGCCATCAGATTTACAAAAAATGTTGGGCTAGCGTGAGTTTAAAAGTACTAGGGAAACTGGGGATCCATGGCAAAGTTCATCAAGTGTCCATATCATAGGTTGTCAAAACTTCATCTTTGGTGCTTGTCTGTTGTCTGTATAGCGTCTCGTCAACTTCCACGTCCAAGGGGGTCTTTGCATCTTGGAGAAAAGCAGAAAAACAGGTGAAAGAAACGGACCGTATAATCGCATTTTCATCACATTCTGGTTTCTATCATTGGGTCATAAATCAAATCCAGGTTAATTACAGTTTCCTCACTCCTCAAACTCATCACTTTTGTACTTTGTTTGCACCTCATTAAAGCCTGCCCGCATCTAAATATCAATCCAATCGATATAACGACACCCAAGATACATAGTAGAAACTTTCCAACATCCATTATGACTCCTTGAGCCCAGTCTCCTAAACCGGAGAACCAATTTCGCGGGTTCAACCATGACACCCAACTAGTCAGCTCATTACCTACAGCAGCAAGGGTGAGATTGTGTTTTCGACGAAATTCCCACTTCAATTGGAGAATATCATCCATCTTTTGGTCTATGACCTCTACCGGATCCTCGGTGCTATTTGTGATGTACGTGCAACACTTTATGCCGTACTGTGTTGCCAATGTAACACGATATCCGCCTGTTACTGCTGTAAGATAATTAAGAACCATCCTATGCTGAACTAGTTCTGTTTTATAAGCTTGAAGTTCTCTTCCAGTGTATCTAAACGTGTCATCATACATTTCAGTGATATTATCTAACAAATTGGCGAGTGCGGAAATGTATCTATAATTCATCACACCTCGAGCGGTGCGAGTGAAATCTAACGCTACCAGAACCTGAATCCCAGTGGATTCATGGATAAGATCAGAGGCCGGATGCTCTAACCTTTCTGACAGTTGTCTTTTAACTCGGTGCTCGTAATGAGTGTGAGTATAAGGAGCTTGGGCACCACGGTGTATGTCCTTCATTTTGTCATGTGTAACAGTCATCACTTCAGGCAATACTTTTCCAATATAACACAATCCTTCAGAGTTTGGGGCAAGCCACTTGTACGCCTTTCTCCCGCATATGAAATATGCATCATCGGGGAGAACATATGGGACGGAGAAGGACATGACCATGTTACACACCTTCCAGGTGAAATCTCCTGACCCTAATTCTTCCATCTGCCTAATGCACGTATCAGTTTGTACGATATGTGCACAGTATCCTGGTGATACCTCTCCAACTCTAGTAATCCTATTTCCTAAGGTATATCGATACCGGAAAGATTTTCCTCTACTGGCTATGTGGCGTACGAGCTCTGTATCTGTAGGCATTCTATCTGCTCTGTGTGAGAAGGTCATGGTAAGGTTGCTCCATGACACTTCCCAATTTCCCGGTTTTCTGGGATTGGAGATGTTAAAACATATGAGGGACCTATCCACATGGTATTGGTGGAGCTTCAAACTAGGAGGGCTGGAGATGTTAAACCTCCGATCCACCGGTCTCCCACCACTTAGCTCAAGTACCTCCCCTAACGTTAAAGGAAATGGTACTAGCCCTGTTTTACTGTGACCCTGAGGTACTTGAGAGCATACCCAACAATCGGTCTTGTTTAACACATTACCCACTAGAGAGTGATAGTCACTCAATGGATGCCGGTCCATATGGATATTAAAACTGGATTGGCATTTCTTTGTTACAGAGCCTACAGATACAACTTTCTTTTTGAACTAACATTCCTTCACAGTTGTTTACAAATAACATGGTTGTTAGATCGTGCCCGGTACTCGCCTTTGCTTGGTGATTGGGTTGCTATTGGAAATTTACACCTCCGTCTCAGTCATCAGGACCTTTCTGGATCCTTTCTCGACCTCACTGGTACTCTCACCGAAACAGACTGCTCTGGTCAACATCATGGTTAACGGGAAAAATCCATATCACAGTCTCTTGGGGCAAGTCCATCTTACAGGAGGAGAAAAGAAGAAATTTGTAAATGGGGTATAAGAAAATCAGTTTGAGGGGGAGAGAACTCGTTACGATAATAAGTTCTCTCGTCTTGTTGTTCTTCTTGTTCTGCTGTCCTCTCAAAGGTGCTGTCTCTCAGTCTTCCAAACGAACATTCTGGTGATGCAATATTCCTTCCTAACCGACGATCTTTCTGTAAGGAGCAAAAATCTGGCATTACCATTGGTCCAACTGAGGGGTGACATACCATCTTTAAACCATGGAAACATGAGTGAGAAGAGAGAGAAAATAAAAAAAACAAAAGAGATAGAGAACAATTCATGTGCATATATACATTACATAACTCGACAATAACCATCAATAAGAAAAGAGAAACAAAGCATTTTTAAACATTGTAAGAAAACATTGTTAGCATTAGAAAAACATTGTCAGACTTATTAGGCTGTCATATCTATGTGTCTAATGGTCTCCCTGAGCAGTCCCTTCCCACCAGCACCTGCATTACTCCACTGTCTGTATCTGGCCAGAAATACATTGTGGCGGAGGTCATGCTGGGGTTTGGTAGACTTCTGCAAGGACCAAGTGGATATGCAATGTGTGAATTCTTACCACTACTAGTCAGAGATGGGGATAGAGAGAGGGAGAGAAAAACATTTTTCACAAATACATTTACAACTTTTCACCTGGTCATTCCTGTGTCTTTAGTGAATGACCTCCCACTTCATTAACCGTTACTTCAGGCTTGCCTCCATTCCTAATAATCACCTTTCCTGCCTATGTGATCCTTGATTATAATGGTGTGTATTGTAATTTTGCTCATTTTCATGTCTAGGGGGTCTGATTTTATGTGGGCTGTTGCAGTTACTGGCATAATGCCCTTCTCTTTTGCACAGATCACAAATCCTTAACTTCCTCCATGTGCCAATGGCCTGGGGTTTTGGTTGATTTGATGCCTCCTCAAACGCTCGGATGCTCATCACCATCAACCGCTTTCCCTGTACCTACCTGATTCCTTGGATACCATGATTATGTCGTTGTCTAGGGAGTTGATATACCTTCTGTGAATCTTTGATCATACAGTTAGATCTTTCCTAGGATCTGGGTAATCAGACATGATTGATCTCAATTCTGTCCGGGACCAGGGATGGCGCATTGCACTGTCCTTGACGGGAATGGTTCCCTGATCGTCAGTCTTCCCATTGGGGACTGTGATCACCCTGACAGGACTAAACTCAATTACATCACCTTGTTTTGGTCTTATAATATGGGGTACATTTGTTTGTGCGTGATATAAAACATTGTACGTACCTGTGGACACGACCTCACCTGACCCTCCGTTAGGGGGTTTGATTATTGCCTTTACCAATTTGGTCGTGTCCACCTGGATGTCTTGTAGGATGGCTTCTGGAAGAGGTGCCGACATCGTTCTGGGCTCACTTTCTTGTTTGTATTCCTGAGGGAGGTTTGACATGGGGTGCAGCTTGCACAGGTTAATAGTTGTACATTCAACAGTATTACAATAATCATTGTTACATTTATTACACTTATTCTTATAATCTATATTACAGTTGCTAAGAGCGTTTTTATTGTTCACCCTTGTGTCTTTCTCTCCGCAATCAACCCCTCTCCTGATGCCACTGTCTCTCCTCTCAAGATAAGAGTCAGAAAAGTCAATAGACTCTTTTTGTAATTCACTTTCCTGTTGCCATAACTGTAAATATTCATAATGTTTATTTTGTCTCTTCGTTGGTTCAATGAGACTTATCCTCCTCCTTAAATTTTGTAACACTACTGGACTGAAGCTACCTATTCTTGGGAATTTGTCCCTGTCTTGTACAGTCATTCTCTCCCATTCATCACATAAAACCTCTGTGTGACTACCGTATTTTTCACACATTACATATCGTGCCGACCCAACTGGTCGGTTCTCTGAATCAACCCGAACCGAGGTTGATCGCCCCCTACCTGAACAAATGGCCCCCATAATCTGCAGGCGTTGCTTATTCCTCCTTGGATCTTTATCTCAAGGTTTTCAGCGAACCCTTACAAACAAACCAAGATGTCCTTGGGCAGGCCGGCGGTGGTGGTTTATCAAGTACCCCACTTACTTCTCGCCCACGTTGGCCAGTACTGCAATCACTGTAACCAGAGCTGCGGTACCCAACCCAGGGCCCCTGTGAACCTTTATTTACTGGGGCGCGTTCCCCAGCAAGTATCGGTTGTTGGATAGTTCCTGAGTGACCAGCGAACTTCCCTTCCAAAAATAAAAAATTACACAAATCACGTCAGAATGTACAAATAGCGTTTGTGACCACTTTACTCTAATGGTATTAGGTCAGATTACTAACTACTGCACACAATTACGTGCGGTCCAATCGTTCAGTACACGAGCACTACTTGTCATGTACTGAAAGATCAATGGAATCGATGTTTCCGGCCGCGATTCCTTCAGCAAGAGCTTATGGCCTATATGGGTTCTGCACCAACACCCCAGGCGTTGTGCCACTGGACTTTTATAGCGGACCTCTTTGTCTATTTTACCTGTTACCTTATGACCTCCTGGTCTGTTACCTTATGACCTCCTGGTCTGTTACCTTATGACCTCCTGGTCTTGTTACCTTATGGTCCGCTATACTCTAATGCTCAAATATTATTTAACCAGGGATGCCTCCCTAGCCACCGTATATGTCACTTACACGTATGTCCCTTGACGAGTACCCGGCTTTCCTTTTGGTTCCACCTTACAGTTATATAAACTTTTGTATACAAAACACACTCACTCAACACATGTACACTTTTGTTTCTATATCTATTTCTGCGCAGAAATTTGTCTTTAGCCCAACAGTGTTACCAATTAGGAGCAGGATCTGTTAAACTAAATTTCAGATTCTCCAAAAATAGACTTGCGTTATTTTCCGCGTCGCGTTATCTACCGCTGTGCGTTAATTATCGCCTTTGCGTTACTTCACTTTATCACAACTTGAGCTACGTGGGCGTAACCGGACGCTACGTTGCGTAATGAACGCTGCGTGCGTCTGCCTTAGGATTGCGTACGCAAGTCTCAGTTAGGGACACGTGTACGCAATGCAAAGATCCACCGTAACACAATATATTTTTATCAATGTAAATGATCCCTGATCATCTACCGCAATCCACACTGACTGCCTTGTATCTCAGACAAACCGTGTGTTTGTTCTATACTTTAACTATTACCTCTACTATGAAATAACAGCAAATCTCTTTTTAGCACTTTCTATCAACTATAAAATTGGCAAACAGGAATAGTGATATACGAAAATGAAACAGAAATGCAGATATATGCGTGCGTACGCAAGACAAAAGAAAAATAAAACAGTTTTAAAAGACACAAGCGTTTTGTTCTTACTTCCGGTTACCGGGTTCCTTCAGCACTCTTTATCTAAGCGAAGCAGACGCTTATCCCACCAGCACTATGAGACAATCTCCCACCCTTTGCTGGGGGATAATGTCTGCTGATCTACCTAGTGCAGATGTGAGAAGTATCCCGGACGAGCCCCCAATTGACAATGCTAAATTCCTTTGTCGTATAAACAACCCTTTATGAAGCTAAGAACACTGTACGCTGTTTGCTTAAGAAATACCGTATGGGTACGCTATCTGCGTAACGATCGCTCAGCCGTAGGCGAGACGCTCAAGCGTCACGTTCGCTCACGGCCCAGTGATCACAGGACACGTTATTGGTTATGTCTAGGGGAATGATTCGCTGTAGCGTAGCCTACGCTCGAGACCACGAGGAGGTCACCAGCGGCGCAGACGCTCACAACGCTATACCTTAATGTTTAAACCTTATACCAATGAAATACACTGAATACCTTAATGTGAGTACAGGGTGTAAGTGCAACCTTGTGTAACCTGACTAACTACAAAGCTGCTTGAGCGTCACCGACGCTCAAGTGAACACTTAACACTATAGAAAATACACAGATACTGGTTTAGGTTCCAAAGCCTATTAACTGTATTATATCTAATATACTTGTAAAAGGGGATAACAGTACAAATGATACACTACAATATAACAAGGACTTCCTAACCACAGAACTAAACAATAAATACAAAAAGACAATACTACACTGACCTACATGCAATACAGTACAATACTATAATACTATGAGAGATATAAGAGAAAAGAGGAGAGAGAGAGAGAGAGAGAGAGAGAGAGAGAGAGAGAGAGAGAGAGAGAGAGAGATTTGAGAGAGATTGGCTCACAATAACATTAAAAGACAATATGGTTGCAGCGAAGCTTACACATGTGAGGAACAATCGCTGCGCAGTTAATCAATGCTGAGAATCTTTGTTTAGAAAGTACTTGAGCTTACCTATGCTGCCTGTCCCTATATACACAACACCCAGCTACACAATCGTCCCTACAATGCCGCATGGGGCAGAAGCTAGACTCCATTTTGGGAAAAACTCCAATTGATTCCAAAATGTCCAAGCCTCAAAACAATGCATATGTTCTGATTTTACAATTCCAAACAATCTAAATCACCTTTCACAATTTCAAGCAAACACAGTATCTCTATAACCAGAGCATATGAGTTATCACAAGACCAGACCACCAGGTACTCACAAGTATCAGCCTGCCATTGCTACCAGCACATATTCAAAAGTACTGCATGGTGGTATTTATGATTAACAAGATCCCAGCTACCATCACAGATTCCACAGGGCACCAACACAAACACCCAACAATCATCCCAGCCAAGTTACAATATCCTATTTAAACCAGAAAGCAATATGTCTATATTTCCTTCTATAGCCATGTGATTATATACTTAGCCTTTGGGAAGGAATTCTGTCCTGGGGATGTAGCCGCCATGCTGCTTGATGCTAGCTTAGTTCTGAGTGTCAGTCAGCCCTGTGATCTCCAGTGGGTATATCATACCTGCATTCCAGCTGTGGGGGTGTGTCAACCACAGGAAGTGTGTGTCCCTCCCAGCATGTGAGCCAGCTGCATCAGTGGCCTTGGTTATGTAACACAATGGGTGATGACCAACACATTCCTGTCTAGTGAGAAGCTATTGTTTGGCGAATACAAAACAGAATCCTGTCTGGGTTTTGTTCTATATTCATGATGTCCACTTTCAGTTGAGACAATGACATCTCAGCCCTCATTCTCCTGTATACAAATCCAGCCCCATTTGTAAACACAGGTGTTGGCCCTCCTTATTGAGTCTCAAAAGCTCAGTGTAATTAAAGGCTATTGTACTCCGTCTGCGGGAAAGATACTGATTTGGAGTACAATTGATCTTCAATTACTATTCCTGTGTTTACCTTATGCATGTGTAGATATGAGGCCCTCTTAACATGCAAACTATTGTTTGGGGGATCTCTGAGGTCAAAGAGACATTTGAGACCTACTGATGCCTGTCTCCAACTGTTCAGATGCATGACTAAGTAAGAACAAATGATAATAAATGGACATAACTTCTTATGTCCATAACTATTCGCACGAGCGATTAATCCGCTCCAAACCAACACCGGAATATTGCTATTTAAATACTCTTCCGATAGGTACCAAACACCACTGTCTGACTCCTGTTAGACCCTTCGCACAATACAAAGAGGGATTCCTCCGTCCAGGGACATTCTATATTAACCAAACTTTCAGAATCTATCAAAGGGACCATGATCTATAAACTACATTAATTGTGAACAGTTGTAACGAATGGGTCGCACGCTACGACTACGTAAACTCTACCGTAAATACGCATACCGCGCCTGCGAGTGCACGCTATTGCGGGTATGCGCCTCCACGGGAGAGCGCACGTATGCGCAGCACGGACCAGTGTGCGGTGCAAATATGGCAACGTGCATAGAGACATTTTTCTGACTTCGACAACCAACAGGGGTTTACAGCTACTTGGTTTCCCTGGCTAGACTTCAAGTCCTCACAGATGCACTTACTGCATTCGTAATGTGTACAAGTCTCACACCCTGAGTTTTCCTCTGGTCATTTCTCGATTTTCCAATGTTATGAGGAGAATCTTCTCCCTGTCGGTTTCACTTGACTAATTGATCTTCCGAACACCGTGCCCCACCCTCCCCCCACTCCTACCTCCCTCTTGTCCTTCTTTCCTGCTCTTCTCTGCTCTGTCCTCTCTTTCTTTGTTCTTTTGGTTTAAACAATTTGTATTGGATTTACTAATGATCAGGCAGGATTTGTCCTGTGTTTAACAGGTTGATTGATTTATGGAGACCGTTGTCTTGATTTTTGGGTACTAACGTATGTTTGATATATCCTTACTTGATATTTGCTGCTGTTTCTTAAGTGTACTGTGTTCTCCTGACATGCCTGCTCGTGTTTGTATGTCTTTGATGTTTACTGTGTTAAAATCTAATAAACATTTATTGAAATAAACAAACATGAAATATCACCAATAAAAAGGTTACATTTCCTAATGAGTGCAGATCTTTTAAAATAAAATTGTCTAAAAGCTCCCTCTTTCTGACCAGGTGGTCCACAGGTCATGCACGGAACCTGTTGTTGTTCAGGATGTTTCATTACCTTCCCTTCTTTTCCAGACACTGCATAGAGAATTATAAATTGGAACTGGCACTCGGGTTGAGTGCAGTGGCGTTACTCCTCGAGGCAATGGAAGCATTGCCTTCCAGGCTCCAGTTGGCAGGGGTCGCAGAGAGGGGGATAAAGAATACTGGGCCAGCTGCAACTGTGTATACTGGGCCTTGCTCTGTCTTTAGCATTGGAGAGGCAGCTTGTGACCATTTACAAAAGCTACATGTCCTGACTCCTTCCTAGATGTCACTTCTCACCTCCAGTAAGCGGTCATGGGGACCTGATCTCTGGCAGGAGCAGTGAGATGGGGAGGGTGCTGATAAGGAAGGAGTAACCATGGCCGCTGCAATGTTGTGACCATGTCCCTGGTGCACACACCATGATAATGTAGTGTAAAAGGGTGTATATCCACGCCCCTTTCTGTGGCCACTTTCCCCAGCACCCAGGCTGAAATTCCACCACTGGTTGGAAGTTGAAGCTGAAAGGACAGCTGCTGCTGCTGTGGCCTGACCAATTGTCTTTAGTCATTGTCCTGAATGACTCATGGTCAGACTGAAAATTCACCAGGTTATTACTGCAGATGACAGGTATGAGTAGAGTTTGGACATCTTTCTAACAGACAGATGACTTCTCAATTTATTTATTGGAGAGGGGAGTGATAACCCTATGGAGCAGCTACATGTACTGTAGGAGGCAAAATACCGTATGTCTGCACAAGGAAGGATGCTGCAAAAAACCAAATACCTTTTTGTACTAGCATATTTATTTTTTCTGGAAAAAGAACGCTAGTCTTGTGTATTGAGACAATCAAAATATTTTGCTATAAATGGTCCATGCCATGCAATGAAGAGAGGCTATGTAATGTATCCAGATAAACAGAACATTGTAAAATATGAATGTTAATTTCTATACAGTAACCACAGCGTGACACAATAGTGAATTGAGCCAATCTATTTGATTGCAGAAGTATGCTTTTACGCAAAACATATGAAAGCATGGAATGCAAGCTTGGATGGGTGCATTACTGTTATCCAAGAAATGAGGGGAGAATGCGGCTTTGTTAACCAGAAAATGGCTGACGGGGTATTATAGTGTAACAAAACTAATTTCCATTTAAAAATATTCAAATATTTTATATATTTGTGCCTATGTAAATATTTTTTTCTGTTTACATTGACTAAACTTTATTTAACACTCTCAATTGCAAAATCAGGAAATGAGGAACTATGCCAAATCATCTTTCTGGTCTTTTAGAAATGCTCTATTAAGAAATTATATTTTTATGTAGCTTTACCCCAGTGTCTGGAAAAAAGGGGGTATTTGGAAACAGCACTGGGCCTTATCAAAAATGTGTTATATCATGTAGTTAGAAACCAACATGAAGGCTATACCAATACTACAAATTCGTAAGGCACTTGGTTGGCAGTGCTCCCAGACAGTTAGTCATAAACGATTATAGACAAACACATTTTTTTTACAAGAATGTAAAAAAGAGGAAAAGAAAACTGTATCTTTTCTGGGGCACACTTTATAGATAATGGTATATTAAAACAAAATTTTATTAGATACATTTTAAAATGCTAGGCTTAGTGTGACATAACGTATTAAATCTGGCTGTGATAGCCAATATGTGAGCGAAAATATAAAACAATACAAATATCCGACTGGCCCTGTCTAGTAAATGCTACCTACCAATAGTGTTTGTTAGAGGGGTCCGGTCACTCTATTTACCACCACTCGCAAAAAATAGTAAGAGATGTAAGTTAATGTTGTAGTTTGTATGTACTCCATTTTTATTGCTCTGACACTCAAATCAATATGTCAGATAGTGTGAGTGACAACTCACAATTGAACATGTGAGTGGCACCCCTGCACCCTTCAGAGACAATCTTGGCCCCCACCCTTAAGGCCACTTGGAACACGTGTACTTGTTATATCCTGTATAATTGGGCTAATAATGACCAATATATTCAGGCCCACAGTTCAAATCTCAATCTCAGGTTGGATCCTAAGTAATTCATATGTTCCAACCCAGTGTTGAGTATTGTATGTTAAACCTATTTATAACCATGCATGTCACCTATGAACATAGCTGAATACTTCTGAGTATGTCAAACATAACTCATCAATTGTCCACAGTTAAAATACCTGTAATTGAAGATCATCAATTGATAACAGTTATATATCCATAAGCATCTAGATTTGGATGTCTATACCTTGCTGTCACACCCACAGATACATATAAATATCTTTCATAAGAGATTTATTTAATGAAATGTATCCTCAAATGGCCTTATTCCATATGCCTGTACCGCATGGATTGAACCTGCTCAATTTTATCACATGAAAACAGGTATCATATATGCATATAGGGTTCACTACGATATGCCAGCGGCCGGGCTCCCGGCGACCAGCATACCAGCGCCGGGAGCCCGACCGCCGGCTTACCGACAGTGTGGCGAGCGCAAATGAGCCCCTTGCGGGCTCGCTGCGCTCGCCACTCTACGGGCACGGTGGCGCGCTACGCGCGCCACACTATTTTATTCTCCCTCCAGGGGGGTCGTGGACTCCCACGAGGGATAATAAGTGTCGGTATGCCGGCTGAGCGCCGGGAGCCCGACCGCCGGCATACTGAAGACCACCCATGCATATATGACTTCAAAACAGTAAAGGAATTATAATTCTACATGGGTATCTGATATGTATTATAATTTTCACTACAAAAAAGTATACCCTTATTGCAGAATACTTGCTGATTGCCCAAATACTGAAACATACATACACATTGTGCTAGACACAGGATGGTGTTAATTGTCACCGTGTATACAAATTCAATGCAGATATACAGGTACTACTGTGTCAATGCAAGTTGTACTGTAACCTGAAAAAATCTGTGTTGACACAACGTGTGGGGATAGATGACAGAGATCAGGGTGCATGGGAGTACAGGGTCTTCTGCTGTCCTGTATCTGTTGCCACATCGAATACAGGATGATAGAGACACCTAAACTTCCACCCTGGTCTGAAAAATAGAGAGAGAAGCTGGCTTCTGCTGTTTCTAGGTGCTGCACAGAGAGCCCTGATGCCATGGTATTATCTGGCAGCGCAGGGTATCCCGGTGGCTGAAATGAGAGAGCCCACTCCTATGGAAAAAAGGGGTGAATGCATGGTGCAGGTATACTTTACATATGATGGTGTCGCGGCGTATATAGGGAGGCGGCGTGGTGGAGAAGACCCGCCGGCATCCACGTTCCTGAGACCAGAATTCGGACTCGGCCCGGAGCGGATGTGACGTACGTTTCGCTGTCCAGAGCTTGATCACAGTTACCTCCACAGGCGCTGAGAGAGTGGGCTCTCTCATTTCAGCAGCCGGGACACCCTCCGCTGTCAGATAATACCATGGCATCAGGGCTCTCTGTGCAGCACCTAGAAACAGCAGAGGCCAGCTTCTCTCTTTATTTTTCAGACCAGGGTGGAAGTTTAGGTGTCTTTCTCATCCTGTATTCGATGTGGCAACAGATACAGGACAGCAGAAGACCCTGTACTCCCATGCACCCTGATCTCTGTCATCTATCCCCACACGTTGTGTCAACACAGATTTTCTCTTACGTCCTAGAGGATGCTGGGGACTCCGTAAGGACCATGGGGTATAGACGGGCTCTGCAGGAGACATGGGCACCTAAAAGAACTTTCTAGTATGGTGTGCACTGGCTCCTCCCTCTATGCCCCTCCTCCAGACCTCAGTTAGATCTTGTGCCCAGAGGAGATAGGGTGCATTACAGGGAGCTCTCCTGAGTTTTCTGTAAAAAGAATTTTGTTAGGTTTTTTATTTTCAGGGAGCTCTGCTGGCAACAGACTCCCTGCATCGTGGGACTGAGGGGAGAGAAGCAGACCCACTTCTTAAGAGTTTAAGGGCTCTGCTTCTTAGGCTACTGGACACCATTAGCTCCAGAGGGAGTCGGAACACAGGTCTCACCCTGGGGTTCGTCCCGGAGCCGCGCCGCCATCCTCCTCACAGATGCCGGAAAAAAGAAGCCGGGCGAGTATGAAAGACATATGAAGACGTCAGGCGGCAGAAGACTTCAGATCTTCATGAGGTAAGCGCGCAGCAGGAAACTGCGCACCATTGCTCCCACACTTACACACACACTGGGCACTGATGGGTGCAGGGCACAGGGGGGGCGCCCTGGGCAGCAATAAAAACCTCGTTTTGGGCATTAAAGCATGTAGTTAGGCTGCGGAGGCAGTAAACTACAGATCCCCGCCATGTTTCAAATTTACAAGCGGGACCGAAGCCCGCCGTGCGAGGGGGTGGAGCTTGACCCCTCAGCACTAACCAGCGCCATTTTCTCCACAGAGGCTGCAGAGAACGCTGGCTCCCCGGACTCTCCCCTGCTGAGCATCAGAGGGCTGAAAAAAAGAGAGGGGGGGCACATATTTGGCGCAGTGAGTGGGGGAAATATATATATATATATATATATATATAAAAGCGCTATCTGGGTTTTGCGCAGTTTGGCGCTGGTGTGTGCTGGCATACTCTCTCTGTCTCTCCAAAGGGCCTGCTTTAGGGAATTGTCCCCTCATAGCTATATCCCTGTGTGTGTGGGGTGTCGGGACGTGTGTCGGCATGTCTGAAACGGACGGCTTATCCAAAGAGGAGGTGGAACAGATGAGTGCTGTGTCTCAATCGGCGGTGCCGACTCAGGATTGGATGGATATGTGGCATATGTTAAATGCTAGTGTAGCTTCACTGCATAAAAGGCTGGACAAAGCAGAGTCCAGTGCGTCGGCAGGTAATCAATCTACGGATTGTACCGACTCACAGGACCCGTCGGGGTCTTAGAAACGTCCCTTCTCACAAATAAGGGACACAGATACCGACACGGACACTGATTCCAGTGTCGACTATGATGAAGCAAAATTGCACCCCAGGGTGACAAAAAGTATTCAGTGCATGATTATTGCAATAAAAGATATCTTAGATATCACTGATGAGCCCTCGGTACCCGACACGAGGATACACATGTTTAAGGGAAAGAAACAGGTTATAAACTTTCCTCCTTCACATGAAATTAATGAGTTATGTGAAAAAGCATGGGAAACTCTAGATAAGAAGCTGCAGATTCCCAAAAGGGTTCTTATGGCGTACCCTTTTCCTACACAGGACAGGGTACGTTGGGAATCCTCTCCCACAGTGGACAAAGCCTTAACACGCCTTTCCAAGAAGGTGGCGCTACCGTCCCCTGACACAGCGGCCCTCAAGGATCCTGCGGACCGCAGGCAAGAGACTACATTAAAGTCTATCTACACTCATACTGGTACTTTGCTTAGACCGCCAATTGCGTCGGCATGGGTATGTAGTGCAGTAGCAGCTTGGACAGATACACTGTCAGCTGACCTTGATACCCTAGATAGGGATACAATTTTGTTAACATTAGCTCATATTAAAGACGCAGTCTTATATATGAGGGACGCTCAAAGAGACATTAGATTACTGGGTTCAAGAGCCAATGCTATGGCTATTTCGGCAAGAAGAGCCTTATGGATCCGCCAATGGACGGGGGATGCAGACTCAATAAGGCATATGGAGGTTTTACCTTACAAAGGTGATGTATTGTTTGGGGACGGCCTCGCGGACCTGGTTTCTACAGCTACCGCGGGTAAGTCGACCTTTTTACCTTTTGTTCCCCAACAGCAAAAGAAACCCCCACAATATCAGATGCAGTCCTTTCGGTCGCATAGATCCAGAAGAGGTCGGGGCTCCTCTTTCCTCACCAGAGGTAGAGGCAAGAGGACACCTGCTGCGGCTGGTTCCCAAGAGCAGAAGTCCTCCCCGGCTTCCGATAAGTCTACCGCATGACACTGGGGCTCCCCTGTGGGAGTTCGCACAGGTGGGGGCATGCCTTCGACTATTCAGCCAAGTTTGGGTTCAGTCAGACGTGGACCCTTGGGTGATAGAAATAGTCTCCCAGGGCTACAAGCTGGAATTCGAAGAGGTGCCCCCTCGACGATTTTTCAAGTCGGCCTTACCAGCTTCTACCCCAGAGTGGGAAGTAGTGCTAGCTGCAATTAAAACGCTGTGTCAACAGCGAGTGATTATCAGGGTTCCCCTGAGCCAACAGGGAAAAGGGTATTATTCAACCCTATTTGTGGTTCCGAAGCCGGATGGTTCGGTCCGGCCCATTTTAAACCTAAAATCCCTGAACCTGTACCTGAAAAGATTCAAATTCAAGATGGAATCTCTCCGAGCGATGATAGCCTGCCTGGAAGGGGGGGATTTTATGGTGTCACTGGACATAAAGGATGCTTACCTTCATGTCCCCATATATCCCTCTCATCAGGAGTTCCTGAGATTCGCAGTACAGGATTGTCATTATCAGTTTCAGACGTTGCCGTTTGGGCTGTCCACGGCCCCGAGGATTTTCACCAAGTTAATGGCGGAAATGATGGTGATCCTGCGCAAGCAAGGAGTCACAATTATCCCATACTTGGACGATCTCCTGATAAAAGCGAGATCAAGAGAGCAATTACTGGAGAACGTGTCACTCTCTCAGAGAGTGCTTCAGCAACATGGGTGGATTCTCAATCTACCAAAGTCACAGTTGGTTCCGACAACTCGACTAGCGTTCCTAGGCATGATACTGGACACGGAACAAAAGAAAGTTTTCCTCCCGTTGGAAAAAGTCCAGGACCTCCAGAACATGGTTCAAGAACTACTAAAGCCAAAAAGAGTGTCAGCTCATCAATGCATTCGGGTTCTGGGGAAAATGGTGGCAACTTACGAGGCCATTCCCTTCGGCAGGTTCCAAGCAAGGACGTTTCAATGGGATCTTCTGGACAAATGGTCCGGGTCCCATCTACAATTACATCAAAAAATAACACTGTCCCCCAGGGCCAGGGTGTCTCTTCTATGGTGGCTGCAGAGTGCTCACCTTCTAGAGGGTAGCAGGTTCGGCATTCAGGACTGGATCCTGGTAACCATGAACGCGAGCCTCTGAGGATGGGGAGCAGTCACCCAAGGAAGAAATTTTCAGGGACTGTGGTCAGACCAGGAGTCCTGTCTACACATCAACGTGTTGGAGCTAAGGGCCATACACAACGACCTTCGACAAGCGGAGAATCTTCTTTGCAACCTACCAGTTCTGATTCAATCAGACAATGTCACAGCAGTAGCTCATGTGAACCGCCAAGGCGGGACATGAAGCAGAGTCGCGATGGCGGAAGCCACCAGGATTCTTCACTGGGCGGAAAATCACGCAAGCACTCTGTCAGCTGTCTTCATTCCGGGAGTGGACAACTGGGAAGCAGACTTCCTCAGCAGACACGATCTCCATCCAGGAGAGTGGGGACTTCAGCAAGAAGTCTTTGCAGAGATAACGGCTCTCTGGGGAGTTCCTCAAATAGACATGATGGCGTCACGCCTCAACAAGAAGCTTCGGAGGTATTGTGCCAGGTCCCAGGACCCTCAGGCAATAGCAGTAGACGCTCTGGTAACGCCATGGGTGTTCCAGTCGGTCTATGTGTTTCCTCCTCTTCCTCTCATCACAAAAGTGTTGAGGATCATAAGACGAAAAAGAGTACAGACAATACTCATTGTTCCAGACTGGCCTCGAAGGGCCCGGTACTCAGATCTTCAGGAGATGCTCACGGAAGAGCCCTGGCCTCTTCCTCTAAGGGAAGACCTGTTACAGCAGGGGCCCTGCATGTTCCAAGACTTACCGCGGTTCCGTTTGACGGCATGGCGATTGAACGCCGGATCTTAGCGGAGAAGTGTATTCCGGAGGAGGTCATACCTACTCTAATAAAGGCTAGGAAGGAGGTGACGGCAAAACATTATCACCGTATTTGGCGGAAATATGTCTCTTGGTGTGAAACCAAGAATGCTCCTATGGAAGATTTCCATCTGGGTCGTTTTCTCCACTTCCTACAGACAGGAGTGGATATGGGCCTAAAGTTAGGCTCTGTTAAAGTACAGATTTCACCATGTCAATATTCTTTTAGAAAGAATTGGCTTCTCTCCCAGAAGTCCAGACGTTTGTAAAAGGAGTACTGCACATCCAGCCTTCTTTTGTGCCCCCAGTGGCACCATGGGACCTGAACGTGGTGATGCAGTTCCTTAAATCACACTGGTGTGAACCCCTTAAAACGGTGGAGTTTAAATTTCTCACCTGGAAGGTGGTCATGTTGTTAGCCTTGGCATCTGCGAGGCGTGTGTCAGAATTGGCGGCCTTGTCTTACAAGAGCCCTTACTTGATTTTTCATGTGGATAGAGCGGAATTGAGGACTCGTCCTCAATTTTTACCTAAGGTGGTGTCTTCGTTTCATATGAACCAACCTATAGTAGTGCCTGTGGCTACGAGTGACTTGGAGTATTCCATGTCCCTGGATGTACTCGGCCTTAAAAATTTATGTAGCCAGGATGGCTAGAATTAGGAAAACAGATGCATTGTTTGTCCTGTATGCTGCCAAAAAGATTGGCGCGCCTGCTTCGAAGCAGACTATTGCTCGCTGGATCTGTAACACGATTCAGCAGGCTTATGTTATGACTGGATTGCCGTTACCGCATTCAGTAAAGACCCATTCCACTAGGAAGGTGGGCTCTTCTTGGGCGGCTGCCCGGGGCGTCTCGGCATTACAGCTTTGCCGAGCAGCAACTTGGTCAGGGTCAAACACTTTTGCTAAATTCTACAAGTTTGATACCCTGGCTGTTGAGGACCTAGCGTTTGCTCAGTCGGTGCTGCAGAGTCATCCGCACTCTCCCGCCCGATTGGGAGCTTTGGTATAAACCCCATGGTCCTTACAGAGTCCCCAGCATCCTCTAGGACGTAAGAGAAAATAAGATTTTAAACCTACCGGTAAATCTTTTTCTCCTAGTCCGTAGAGGATGCTGGGCGCCTGTCCCAGTGCGGAAAATCTGCAAGACTTGTATATAGTTATTGCTTACATAAGGGTTATGTTACAGTTAGAATCGGTCTTGGACCGATACTGTTGTTTTGTTCATACTGTTAACTGGTTATGTGTATTTCAGGTTATATGGTATGATTGGTGTGGGCTGGTATGAATCTTGCCCTTAGATTAACAAAATCCTTTCCTCGTATTGGGGGTCATTCCGAGTTGTTCGCTCGCAAGCTGCTTTTAGCAGCTTTGCACACGCTAAGCCGCCGCCTACTGGGAGTGAATCTTAGCTTATCAAAATTGCGAACGAAAGATTAGCAGAATTGCGAATAGACACTTCTTAGCAGTTTCTGAGTAGCTCCATACTTACTCGGCATCTGCGGTCAGTTTCGTTCCTGGTTTGACGTCACAAACACACCCAGCGTTCGCCCAGACACTCCTCCGTTTCTCCAGCCACTCCCGCGTTTTTCCCAGAAACGGTAGCGTTTTTTCACACACTCCCATAAAACGGCCAGTTTCCGCCCAGAAACACCCACTTCCTGTCAATCACATTACGATCACCAGAACGAAGAAAAAAACCTCGTAATGCCGTGAGTAAAATACCTAACTGCATAGCAAATTTACTTGCCGCAGTCGCACTGCGGACATTGAGCATGTGCATTAGCGACTAATCGCTCCGTTGCGAGAGAAAAATAACGGGGGTCATTCCGAGTTGTTCGCTCGTTATTTTTTTCTCGCAACGGAGCGATTAGTCGCTAATGCGCATGCGCAATGTCCGCAGTGCGACTGCGCTAAGTAAATTTGCTATGCAGTTAGGTATATTACTCACGGCATTACGAGGTTTTTTCTTCGTTCTGGTGATCGTAATGTGATTGACAGGAAGTGGGTGTTTCTGGGCGGAAACTGGCCGTTTTATGGGAGTGTGTGAAAAAACGCTACCGTTTCTGGGAAAAACGCAGGAGTGGTTGGAGAAACGGAGGAGTGTCTGGGCGAACGCTGGGTGTGTTTGTGACGTCAAACCAGGAACGAAACTGACTGAACTGACCGCAGATGCCGAGTAAGTCTGGAGCTACTCAGAAACTGCTAAGAAGTGTCTATTCGCAATTCTGCTAATCTTTCGTTCGCAATTTTACTATGCTAAGATTCACACCCAGTAGGCGGCGGCTTAGCGTGTGCAAAGCTGCTAAAAGCAGCTTGCGAGCGAACAACTCGGAATGACCCCCAACGAGCGAACAACTCGGAATGACCCCCATTGTCCATCTCCTCTGGGCACAGTTCTCTAACTGAGGTCTGGAGGAGGGGCATAGAGGGAGGAGCCAGTGCACACCATACTAGAAAGTTCTTTTAGGTGCCCATGTCTCCTGCGGAGCC
This sequence comes from Pseudophryne corroboree, assembly GCF_028390025.1. Taxonomy (NCBI): domain Eukaryota; kingdom Metazoa; phylum Chordata; class Amphibia; order Anura; family Myobatrachidae; genus Pseudophryne; species Pseudophryne corroboree. Next base: position 92,682,862 of record NC_086449.1, read on the forward strand.
CGTCTATACCCCATGGTCCTTACGGAGTCCCCAGCATCCTCTACGGACTAGGAGAAAAAGATTTACCGGTAGGTTTAAAACCTTATTTTTTCAGGTTACAGTACAACTTGCATTGACACAGTAGTACCTGTATATCTGCATTGAATTTGTATACGCGGTGACAATTAGCACCATCCTGTGTCTAGCACAATGTGTATGTATGTTTCAGTATTTGGGCAATCAGCAAGTATTCTGCAATAAGGGTATACTTTTTTGTAGTGAAAATTATAATACGCATCAGATACCCATGTAGAATTATAATTCCTTTACTGTTTTGAAGTCCTATATGCATATATGATACCTGTTTTCATGTGATAAAATTGAGCAGGTTCAATCCATGCGGTACAGGCATATGGAATAAGGCCATTTGAGGATACATTTCATGAAATAAATCTCTTATGAAAGATATTTATGTGTATCTGTGGGTGTGACAGCAAGGTATAGACATCCAAATCTACATGCTTATGGATATATAACTGTTATCAATTGATGATCTTCAATTACAGGTATTTTAACTGTAGACAATTGATGAGTTATGTTTGACATACTCAGAGGTATTCAGCTATGTTCATAGGTGACATGCATGGTTATAAATAGGTTTAAAATACAATACTCAACACTTGATTGGAACATATGAATTACTTAGGATCCAACCTGAGATTGAGATTTGAACTGTGGGCCTGAATATATTGGTAATTATTAGCCCAATTATACAGGATATAACAAGTACACGTGTTCCAAGTGGCCTTAAGGGTGGGGGCCAAGATTGTCTCTGAAGGGTGCAGGGGTGCCACTCACATGTTCAATTGTGAATTGTCACTCACACTATCTGACATATTGATTTGAGTGTCAGAGCAATAAAAATGGAGTACATACAAACTCCAACATTAACTTACATCTCTTACTATTTTTTTGCGAGTGGTGGTAAGTAGAGTGACCGGACTCCTCTAGCAAACACTATTGGTAGGTAGAATTTACTAGACGGGACCATCCGGATATTTGTATTAAGTTTTATATTTCCGCTCACATATTGGCTATCACAGCCAGATTTAATACGTTATGTCGCACTAAGCCTAGCATTTTAAAATTTATCTAATAAAATTTTGTTTTAATATACCATTATCTAGAAAGTGTGCCCCAGAAAAGATACAGTATTTTTTTTCCACTTTGTTACATTCTTATAAAAAAATTGGTTTTGTCTGTATTACAGCTTTACTGAACTTGTAACAGTAACTAAGAACTGAATATCAGTAATGTACATGTGATACCCTGAAACTGCAGCCCAAATCAACTGTGGCACTACAGGTGCCAGCATGACTTTAAAAAAAGTAAAATGTTTGCTGGAGTTGCATAGCACTGTGCCAGCAGCCTACAGCTTGCAGCACAGAAGGAGTTAACAGCACAGCTCATAGCAATACAGATCAGTCTGCAAAATGCAAAGTGCATGACTCACCCATTTGCAGACTAAGAGCGGGAAATCCCAGATAGTATGTGTTCCTGGGAATCCAAAGTTATAAAAAGGTTGTCCTGCAGCAGCCTGCAGAACAGTGAGCTGAGGAGAGTGAGCAGGCAGTGAGGAGACTGAGACAACAGTGAGCTGAGGAGATCGGGGCAGAGGCGGGAAGACGGAGAGAGAGAGGACCGCGGTGTGAGGGGAACGAAGAGAGCGCGCCCACCCGCTGGAATCGCTGCTGCCTGCCACGGCCGGAGAGAAGGAACAACACCACTGCGTGGACAAGAGAGGGAGGTGGCTCAGGTCACGGAGGCTTCCTGACACCTGCCCAACATCAAAGACGCCGCGGCACAAGGGCTCGAGATCCGGAAGGGGGGAGATCGCGTGGGAAGAGGATTCCCCTAATAACAGTCATATGGGAGAGGCTGCAGTGATTGGGAGCACGGCTGCAGACAGCAGGAGCAACGAATATACCGCAGGTACTCTCACTTATCCCCAATATCCCAGCTATCCGGGTTACAGGAACCCCAAGTACAGAAGTACTGTACCTGGGTCTTCATAGATGTTTCCACGTAAAGTAGAGGGTTATCATTAACTGCCGTCTGTCAGAAAGGGGGACGCCCCTAACCCTAAACAGCTCCATCAAAGACTCTCCCTATGTAATAGCGCCTCCTAACGGGTCCATGTTATGACCTTCACACTTATACTGCACCCGGTTGTTACAACACAGTTCAACAAAAGGTAACAGGACTGTGCAAACCCCTGTTCTTACTGTGCAAGCCAGAACTGGTCTGTTTACTAGTTTATATCACTGGATGATAACTGACTTACCTTTCTGTGGATACAAATGCGGTTGGTACCGTGAGACATTACTGCTGTTCTGTATTATGGAGAAAGTGGTTTTGCATGCCTGTTTACAACTGTTTACCTTGCGTCCACTGACGCCTCCTTAGAAGTCCTCTGTTTCAGTATAAGCAGTCTATTAGAGAGACATTGGCTGCAAACGCCCCCTCGTGGACAGTTTAGGGAGGGCTCCCACGTTACTGCCAGGACATACTTTACCCTAATAGGACATTATTCTCCAAATGATTGGTAGTACGGGTGAAGTATTTGATTGTTTGATTTGGTCAAAGTTATACCTTCGAGGTGTTAAAACTGTGAATACTGTTATAAGACAGGGAAAGACTCAGGATATTGTAATAATGTTCAACCTATGCAACTGTGTTTAATGAAAATTGAGTTACAGCGGTGACTGATATCGTCAGTGCAATAAATGGTTGTCACCGTCTCCATGTGTCGTGGTCCTTGAGCACATTGGGTTTGGGTTGCCCTTCCGGGGTTCTCCTGGTCCTTCTGCCCCAGCCTTACAAGTGAGGAGAAGAATAGACGCTGGCCAAGACATCGTTGAAGAGTGGATACGGCCGATTACGAGACCGACAGAGTTTCAGGTACGAACCCTTTTATAGAGATATTACACTTGGCGTCCGCGAACAGGATCGTTTCAAGATGTCGAACCCAGATGTTCCGGAGTCGTCCTCGGCACAGGGACAACCACCAGCGGCACCCGGAAATCCGACAGGGACAACGGCATCACCGATCACCATGCCATATTACTTTGGGGCCTCATGGTTGCCAACATATGCAGGAAAACAAGTCCCTGGCTCAAGTACTTTCAAGGCATTCAAAGACAAAATGCTCTCCATGTTCCGCCTATATACGCTCACGGAAGAACAAAAAGTAGAGATCCTGAAGGGGCAATTAACCGGCCCAGCACTGAGGGAGGTAGAAGCATGGGAGGATACGGAGAAGAAGAGTGCAGATTGTATACTCCAGAAATTGAGGAACATATTTGAATGCAGAACGGTAGCAGAACTAAAGAGCCGTCTGTACGCAAGAAAGCAACGACCAGGCGAATCTCTACGGGAGTTTGCACTAGGCCTACAGGAAGCCTTGAGGGCTGTACGAACACTAGATCCACTGGATGCCGGACTGACCGATGACACCCTAATTAATTTATTTATGGAAGGAGCACAAGGTGAAGCGATTCGGTCACAATTACGAATGTGGAAACGCCAAAAACCGGACAGTTCCTTCTCTGCATTTAAAGAAGATGTTCTACAGATCTTAGGAATGAATCAGGGCAATGAGGCTGAAGACGACGAGACACCAAGGAAAGTGGACGAAGAAAGCCTCCAGAGCATCCCTTCGTACAAGAATGTAGACACCACTACCCGAGCGGGGGCAGTCCTTCAGCTGGCACAGGCCCCAACAGGGTCAGACCCTATCGAAACCCTTAACCGACAGATGTCAGAAGTGACGCTCAGCCTGTCTCGGATGAGCCAGAAGCTGGAAGAACTCGGCAAAGAACCAAGTGGAAGCCGACGCAGAGAAGGGCGTCAAGAACGCGGTGGAAGACGCCACCCTCGATGGGAGGTCACGAGGGAGTCAGGCCGTAGGCCTACCGATCGGTTTGACCCACAGGGTCGACCGATTTGTAGGGGATGTCACCAGAGCGGACACATCGAACGGAACTGCCCACTTGACCCTTTAAACGGGGGGACCCCGAGGCGAGGGACCGACCCTCGGGAGGAGAACCACTGACAGGTCCGCCATCGCGGGATTGGTGGCCCCAGTATGTAGGAGAGTGCCCTCACCTGAACATCCGCATCAATGGGATCGAAATATCAGCTCTCTTAGATACGGGCTCACAAGTCTCTACAATCCGATTCACGGAGTTCCTCCAACACTGGGACGAAGCTACCATTGTGTCCCCACCCACTACATGGCTCCACTTGCTAGCCAGCAATGGACAACCCATCGCCTTCCAAGGCTACTGGGAAGCCGACGTGGAAGTAGGAAACGCCGCCTTGACCCGCCAAGGATACCTCATCACCACTGCGCCCAACGCACACTTGCCACCCGTGATCCTAGGCATGAACATTCTGCGAAACTGTCCAGAGAAACTAGTAGAAGCCCTGCGACACGAGATGAAGACCGCGACCCCTAAGGAGCGAAAGGCCCTGCAACAGACCGTCAAAGTACTAGAGGGCCGAAGGAAATTCATTAATGGTCAGGGTGAGATTGGAAAAGCCCGAATCACCGACTGCCAACCTGTTCTGTTGAAACCGAATTCGGAGCAAGTGGTGTGGTGCAAAACGAGAATTGGTCCAGGGGGAAGAAACTACGAGGCTCTGGTAGAACCCTGTGACCAGGACGGACAACAGCCGTTCGCTGTGGCGAGGACACTAGCCAAGGTGGTACACGGGAGGGTACCAGTCCGTCTTCTGAACCCACACTCGTATGCCATCAGACTCTACAAGTATTGTCCGCTGGCGAAGGTCAGTTGGATCGACTTCCAAGACATCGTGAGACAGGGGGTAACCATGGCTCAATCAGGAGCGGCAGACGGCGAAAAGTCGGCGGCTGAGGAAGAACCCCCATGGTGGGCCGAGATCCAGTTTGGCGATGTTGACACCCCTACTGACCAAAGAGATGGAATATTACAGCTGGTGCGACGCAACGTTGCTGCATTCAGCCAACACCCTTCGGATTTTGGTCAAGCGGATGAAGTGTATCATCACATTCCCACCGGGACAACCCCTCCTATCAAGGAATGCCACCGGCCCCTCCCCCCAACTATGTACCAGCCAGTGAGGAACATGATTGCGGAAATGAAAGAGGCTGGAGTCATCCGCGAAAGCCACAGCCCATGGGCCGCTCCACTGGTGATAGTGAAGAAGGACGGTAGCCTGCGCTTCTGCGTAGATTATCGCAGGCTCAATGCTGCAACTCACAAGGACGCCTATCCGCTTCCCCGAATCGAAGAATCTCTGACAGCCTTGAAGACGGCGGCGTATTTCTCCACACTGGACCTCACCAGCGGCTACTGGCAGGTCCAAATGGCCCCTGAAGACATTGAGAAGACGGCCTTCACTACGCCAATGGGCTTATTCGAATTCTTAAGGATGCCATTTGGACTTTGCAACGCCCCGGCCACCTTCCAACGTGTCATGGAGCATTGTCTCGGACACCGCAACTTCGAGATGGTCCTGCTGTACCTCGACGATGTGATAATCTTCTCCAGAAACTACGAGGACCATCTGCGACATTTGGAAGAAGTGTTCCAACAGTTGATCCACTGCGGCCTGAAGCTTAAACCGAGCAAATGTCACCTGCTCAAGCCCAAGGTCCAGTATCTGGGGCATGTCGTCAGCGCTGAGGGCGTGATGCCCGATCCGGAGAAGATCAGAGTCGTTCAGGACTGGCCAGTTCCCAAGACCGTCAGAGATGTCCGAAGCTATTTGGGATTTGTGGGGTACTATCGACGCTTCATTGAACAATTTGCCGCAGTGGCAGCCCCGTTGCACGAATTACTCAGAGGCCAATCGGGTCATGAGCAAAGAGGGTCGTCCCTGGTATGTTGGGGAGAGGAATAGCAGCGAGCCTTTCATCGGTTGAAGACGTCCTTAATCGAAGCCCCGTTGTTGGCCTATCCCGATTATGAACAACCATTTCAAGTTTACACAGACGCTAGTCACCGGGGTTTAGGGGCCGTACTCTCCCAGGTGCAGGACGGGCGGGAAAGAGTGATTGCATACGCCAGACGGGGCCTCCGCAAGACCAAGCGTAACTGTGAGAATTACAGCGCATTTAAGCTAGAGTTACTCGCCCTCATCTGGGTCGTCACCGAGAAGTTTAAACACTATCTGGCCGCCACGCCGTTCGTCATCATGACGGACAATAACCCGCTGGCACATCTGTCCACTGCTAAGCTCGGAGCCCTGGAACAGAGATGGGTATCCCGATTAGCAAATTTCCAGTACACCGTATCCTACCGAAGTGGGAAGTCCAACGGGAACACCGATGCCCTCTCCCGATTACCCACTGTGGACATTACAGAGGAAGATAGAGATGTGGATGAGGATGTCGAAACCCCGGTGTTTAAAGTCTCTCGAAAGGGACGAACGGTCACGTCAGACCCCCTATCCGTCACCGGACCTCCACGAGTGGAGAATGCCCTACTGGATGCTCCCACAGTCGACTGGCGCGAGAAGCAGCGGAAGAATCCAGTGCTGAGGGAACTTGTGGCCTTGTTGCACCAGCGGCGCCCATTGACCCGGGCCCAACGGGATAAAGCCGACCCGGAATTGATAAAGTTACTACGGCATAGGGACCGCATTCACTTGGAGGAGGGGATCCTAGTGCGTACCAGCATAGATCCAAGTACCCACCAACCAGTCACTCAGGTGGTTGTATCCAAAGATCAAGCTGCTATTCTGCTCACGGCCTACCATGACAAGTCCGGGCACTTCGGCACACAAAAGACTGAAGCTATCCTACGCACACGGTATTTCTGGGTGGGCATGCGAGAAGATGTAGAAAGATGGTGCCGCGACTGTGTTCCATGCACAAGGAAAAGGCAGGCCGACATTACCCAAAAGGATCCTCTGCATCCCATTAAGAGTCAACATCCACTGCAAATTGTTGCCCTGGACCACGTGAAATTGGAGCCGAGCACCAATGGATATCTGTATGCCCTTACAATAACGGACCATTACAGTAAATTCCTAGTAGCCGTCCCGGCTAAAGACCTCACTGCAAAAACCACTGCTGAACTGTTTTTGAAGCACTTTGCCAGGCCCTATGGGTATCCAGACTGCATCTTGACCGACCAAGGCCCTGCCTTTGAGTCGCAGTTGTTTCACGAACTGTGTTCCTACTATGGCTGTCGGAAAGCTCGGACCACAGCCTATCACCCACAGGGGAATGGATTGTGCGAAAGAGCTAACCAGACCCTCATCGGGATGCTCCGGAGCCTGGTGGCAGAAGATCGCACCAAGTGGCCGACCGTACTCCCCGAATTAACCTATCTTTACAACAACACTGAACATTGCTCTACCGGCTTCACACCGTACTACCTCATGTTCGGCCGACGAGGCAAATTGCCCCAGGACCTGGAATTGGCCCCTGCTGTGGTCCCTCCCATCGACCCAAAGACCGACTGGGTCCGTGAGCACCAGCGGAGGATAGATGCTGCCCGAGAAATTGTAATAAAAAGAATTGAGCATGCCCAGCAGCGCCAAGAGAAAAACTACAATGCCCACATCCGACCGGAGGCACTGAAGACTGGGGACCTTGTCTGGAAGAAACGGAATCACCATACCAGCAAGCTTGACGCTATGTGGGAAAGTTGCCCGTACGTCGTGATCAGTGTTCCTGAGGGTGACCGACACACCTACAAGATCCGTAAGGGCCCGGAAGGTCCAGTCAGCGTGGTACCAAGGGACCAACTCAAGCTCTGCACTGTAGAGTTACCAATGAGAAGCGCAGATCCACCTGTGGCAGAGGGACGGGAGACCCTAGGGGGCATACCCTTACACGATCCCATGGAGCTCTTAGTGTTTATGGGTGGACTACCACCACCGCATTCAGCCCCACCCATAACGCCAAACCCGGTGTTCAATGGGCCTGTTGAAGACCAGGATCGGCCTAGCCTAATTACGGCTCCTGACGAGAGCGACATCCCTGGGGTTGAGACCAGAAGGTCGGGACGCAGCACCCAGGGCGTCCCGCCTTTAAGGTATAGGGAGTAAACTGTTAACCGTTTCCACTGTATACTTATATCCGATTTGTTTACACCTGTTTATTGTTATGCTTAAATTGAGATTTATATTAGAGACTTCGGCCTGCTGCCATAGGCGTGAGGACACGCAAGATTTTAGCTGGGGTGCATGTGATACCCTGAAACTGCAGCCCAAATCAACTGTGGCACTACAGGTGCCAGCATGACTTTAAAAAAAGTAAAATGTTTGCTGGAGTTGCATAGCACTGTGCCAGCAGCCTACAGCTTGCAGCACAGAAGGAGTTAACAGCACAGCTCATAGCAATACAGATCAGTCTGCAAAATGCAAAGTGCATGACTCACCCATTTGCAGACTAAGAGCGGGAAATCCCAGATAGAATGTGTTCCTGGGAATCCAAAGTTATAAAAAGGTTGTCCTGCAGCAGCCTGCAGAACAGTGAGCTGAGGAGAGTGAGCAGGCAGTGAGGAGACTGAGAGAACAGTGAGCTGAGGAGATCGGGGCAGAGGCGGGAAGACGGAGAGAGAGAGGACCGCGGTGTGAGGGGAACGAAGAGAGCGCGCCCACCCGCTGGAATCGCTGCTGCCTGCCACGGCCGGAGAGAAGGAACAACACCACCGCGTGGACAAGAGAGGGAGGTGGCTCAGGTCACGGAGGCTTCCTGACACCTGCCCAACATCAAAGACGCCGCGGCACAAGGGCTCGAGATCCGGAAGGGGGGAGATCGCGTGGGAAGAGGATTCCCCTAATAACAGTCATATGGGAGAGGCTGCAGTGATTGGGAGCACGGCTGCAGACAGCAGGAGCAACGAATATACCGCAGGTACTCTCACTTATCCCCAATATCCCAGCTATCCGGGTTACAGGAACCCCAAGTACAGAAGTACTGTACCTGGGTCTTCATAGATGTTTCCACGTAAAGTAGAGGGTTATCATTAACTGCCGTCTGTCAGAAAGGGGGACGCCCCTAACCCTAAACAGCTCCATCAAAGACTCTCCCTATGTAATAGCGCCTCCTAACGGGTCCATGTTATGACCTTCACACTTATACTGCACCCGGTTGTTACAACACAGTTCAACAAAAGGTAACAGGACTGTGCAAACCCCTGTTCTTACTGTGCAAGCCAGAACTGGTCTGTTTACTAGTTTATATCACTGGATGATAACTGACTTACCTTTCTGTGGATACAAATGCGGTTGGTACCGTGAGACATTACTGCTGTTCTGTATTATGGAGAAAGTGGTTTTGCATGCCTGTTTACAACTGTTTACCTTGCGTCCACTGACGCCTCCTTAGAAGTCCTCTGTTTCAGTATAAGCAGTCTATTAGAGAGACATTGGCTGCAAACGCCCCCTCGTGGACAGTTTAGGGAGGGCTCCCGCGTTACTGCCAGGACATACTTTACCCTAATAGGACATTATTCTCCAAATGATTGGCAGTACGGGTGAAGTATTTGATTGTTTGATTTGGTCAAAGTTATACCTTCGAGGTGTTAAAACTGTGAATGCTGTTATAAGACAGGGAAAGACTCAGGATATTGTAATAATGTTCAACCTATGCAACTGTGTTTAATGAAAATTGAGTTACAGCGGTGACTGATATCGTCAGTGCAATAAATGGTTGTCACCGTCTCCATGTGTCGTGGTCCTTGAGCACATTGGGTTTGGGTTGCCCTTCCGGGGTTCTCCTGGTCCTTCTGCCCCAGCCTTACAGGTGAGGAGAAGAATAGACGCTGGCCAAGACATCGTTGAAGAGTGGATACGGCCGATTACGAGACCGACAGAGTTTCAGGTACAAACCCTTTTATAGAGATATTACATACACACATACAGTTAAAAATAAGCGTTGAAGTACACGTGACAGCCGATAAACCCCAAGGTTGTGATAGGTTGTGTGTAAAATGTAATTTAGATTGTGGTCTCCAGTAAAATCATATTTAATATAAAAAAAGGAGGTGTCTCCAGCGGCTACAGGCCCCTGTGGCATAACCCCCCTAGTGGTAATAGAGCCTCAGTGGTAGTGCTCCCTCACCCACTAGTGTCTATAGGCCCCCATTGTTTAAATACGCCTCCCATGTATATATACCCATGTATATACATCTAAAATACCCTCCGCAGAGTCAATAAAGCTTTTTGCGCACACCGTCCCCCCCCCCTGTGACAAAAGAACGCCCTCCACATGGCATTGCACTTCATCAGTTCCTAACTCTACACTGGGGGCCAGAGCCGGCAACAGAAATCTTGGGGCCCGGTACAGTGATATCTCTGGGGCCTCCACAGTATATATATTTATTTTTTAGTTTTGTTTAAAGCGCAACAGAATTTGCTGTGCTATATAAGAAACTGTTAATATACACACACACACACACACACACACACACACACACACACACACACACACACACACACATGCACACACACAGATATGTATATCTCTCTTTTCTCCACACACACCACAGTCTGTGTCTGTGTTTCCCTCTCTCCTTACTCCCACACACCTCACAGTCTGTCTCTCCCCAATGGCTCCTGTTTCCCCTCACCAAGCCACTCTTACCCCAGGGAGAGACTCACCTAAGCTGCACTCCCCAGTATCCAGACCCTCACACCGCACAGCAGGAATCATGCGGACCTCACACCCCAACAGAAGAGGCCGGCACAGGGCACGGGAATCTTGCCCGGCTGGTGCCATGTCCCGTAACTGAACAATTTACAAGATGCAGATAGGCGCACCCTGGATGCATGTTTTGCAGGTCTCCTCACAGAATCGCAAGGAGACCTGCAAAACATGCATCCAGGCTTTCTTGCATATTGCCACATACATTACATGGTGAATAAGAGGAACTCTGTTCTGTTTTAAAAGGAAGGATTTGAATCTCTGAACACAAAAATTATATTTGAACAAATAACCCATATTACCCCAGGGTGCGCCTATCTGCATCTTGTAAATTGTTCAAATACGTTCTTTGGAAGTGGGGGTGACCACTTCGGCAGACGGTGCAGCACTGCTGACTTGGAGCGCTGGTTTGAAAACATTTCTTTAAATACATGTCCCGTAACTGCCTGCACCAGAGCTGGACCCAGAAGAGCGGGCGCACACTCGGGCCACACAGTCACCGTCATAAGACGGCTCACATCCCTGTCTGGCACTAAGTGGCATATCCTTGGGCCCCTGTACAGGTGTCCCCTTTGACCCCCCCTGTCGCCCGGTCCTGCTGGGGGGGGGGGCGCTTTCTGTGGCGCGGTTTTGGCTGTGACTGCCACATCACTGCCAGGAGATGGAGAAGCATGAGGAAATAATTTTCTCAATAACAGCCCGGGGATGGTAGCCAGCGGCATTGGCACATGGGATACTACTGTGTTAGTGAAAGTCCAACTGGCTGCAGTTATATTCCATACGGTGGTGCCAAATAAGTGGTTAATCACAGTTACAGCTATAACGAATGCAAAAGAGAAAAAACACAAGATGCAGCATGTGAATACTCTCCCGGGCTTGTCATATCTGCTTACTATAAACAGCATAGAGAATGCAGCAGAGATACTGAGAATTACGTCTAGCATACAGAACCAGCGAAGTTACACTATGCAGTCATTTCAAAATAAAGAATAAAATAGTATACAGAGAATTACTGAGGTCTTACCGATCAGCATTAAAAAGAACCATTATTAGGTGTCATATAGAGCATATAGATCCTGAGAAGTGATACTGTGCAATTTCCCATACATATAAAAAAGGGTCAGGTAGTGAAAAATATAAAAAAGAAGAGAACAGAGATTGTGAAGAATAACGGTTGGTGACCAGTGCACGCCCGCAGTTCTATAATGAATCAGTTTTGCAGGGTTTAGTTACATATTCACCCATGAGAAAGAAAGTAAAAATAACAGATATTCTTCTGGTAAGTGGAAATAACGGCAGAGCCCTAGAGCTGGGGCCTTGGCAGGATTTCTGTGCGGTTGCAAATATTCTGTTGAAGTTTGAATCACTTCTCATGTCTGGTGAGATTATTCCAGGACAGACTGAATATGGGAGCTGGATATGGGAAAGGGTATGGAATAGTTCCAGCATAATGCTGCCATGAACATATCACACTGTGTAGACTATACAGAGGAACCCCTGCGATGTGCATATACAGCAATTACAATAGCCATCACATTGTAGTAACAGACAAAACAATGTTAGCCATAATATAAATAATAATATACCTGAGAGTTTACATCAAATGGCAAAGGGGGCTCGCATTCCTAAATTGGGGGGTGGTAAAGTGAACTGCATTGTGGTTTTAATGGATTGATGATAACAACCACCATTGGCCTCAGATCAAATTGGGATACTTTGATGTCTAGTATACAAGTGAAGTGTGATCATGCCACATCAATGGTGCGGATATTCCATGTGGTGGCATGCCATATTCCAAAGGGGGTGACACAGCAGTGCCAAAGACCTAAGCCACTCCAAACAACGTCCTGCAAATAGCCACACAGGCCAGGGCCGTCTTAACAGCATTATAGGCCATGGGCAGAGCAATGCACTGGGGCCCCTACCCACCCATTCATTGGAATATATACAAAAAAAATCATAATTTACCCCTCCTGCCTCCCATGCCATCTCTCCCCATACTTCCAGTCATCCACCAATTAGCATGCTGACAGCTATTAACTGTCTCTCTGCAGGTTGAGAGGCAGGTAGAGAATTCTATCACCTGGCTGCTCTGATTGTGTGTAATTCCCAATCAGAGCAGCTGAGCAGCATTCTCTGCCTTTCCCCCAAGAAGCTATGGAGGCACCAGCCCATCCCTGCTAGAAGGCCCCTTGAATTGTGGGGCCCTGGGGCCGCTGCCCAGTAAGCCTATATGTTAAGATGGTCCTGACACAGGCATGGCATTAATTGCAGGTGTGAGATATTTAGTGGAGAGTTATTAAAGCTTGGAGAGTGAAGAGAGTTAAAGGGGTCTATTTACTAAGCCTTGGAGAGAGATACAGTACCAACTAATCAGCTGTTAACTGTCATTTTACAGGCTGTGTTTGAAAAATCAACTTGCGTACGTCTAGCGATCAAAAAAGTTGCTGGAATCTTTTGCAGTTTGGCCTCGAACGTGCGTATTACAATCAATAATTGCCCGCCTTGCGAAATCACACAACAGCGATCAGGTCTGAATCGGCCCCTTTATCTCTATCCACTTTATCTCTCTCCAAGCTTTGATAAATCACTCCCATACTTTCTACATTTCTGTCAGTTGGAATAAAGGGAGTTAGACTGAGTGAGGCTTTCTTGGCTCAGAGGTGTGCCCTAACATGTTCAGATTCTCTTGTTTGGAATGTTGGTAACAATTCAAAACAATCTGTACCCCAACCAAGATAACCATTTCCTGGGAAGATTTTATCAGTGACATCCCCTGAACCTCATTCCTCTCCTCTTGCTGAGAAATTTGCTACAAGGATTATTGTAACATTTGGAATTGGAACAAAGTAAAGTTATCCTGATGCAGTTGTTATCCTGATCTTGTTATTATAAAAACTGGATTCAGATATAATAAAATAATTCCTAGTTACTATTTCTGCATCCCAGACAGTCATCGCACTTAGGGGGTAATTCCAAGTTGATTGCAGCAGGAACTCTGTTAGCCATTGGGCAAAACCATGTGCACTGCAGGTGGGACAGATGTAACATGTGCAGAGAGAGTTAGATTTGGGAGGGGTGTGTTCAATCTGCAATCTAAATTGCAGTGTAAAAGTAAAGCAGACAGTATTTACCCTGCACAGAAACAAAATAACCCACCCAAATCTAACTCTCTCTGCAAATGTTATATCTGCCCCCCCTGCAGTGCACATGGTTTTGCCCAACTGCTAACAAAATTCCTGCTGTGATCAACTTGGAATTACCCCCTTAGATTGGGCCTAATTTACATAATAATGTGCTTTGTTTTATTGTACAGGTGCAGTAAAACAAAGCAGATAATATACTGAATCATAATTTACACTTATCTTCTTGTACGCCTGGAGAGGTGAATAAGGGAGTGCACAAGAGTAAATTGTTAACTGCATGCACAACTTAAAGAGTAAAGGTGCATACACACTGAGCGATTTTCCCTCCTGCCCAGCGATGTCAGAGGGGGTGAACGGCTTTCCATAACATGGCGTCCACCCCGCCGTTCTTCTGCTGGTAATACCGGCAGATGAACGGCGCTCACCGCTCATCGCCTGGGCATACATACTGGGCGGTTTTGAGCTGAAAGCAGCTCAACACACCAAAAGTGACCTGCTTTCAGCTCAAAATCGCCCAGTGTGTATTGGCCTTAAGCCACATCTGCAATCAGGCCTGTTAGAAGGCAAAATGCACAGTTACTTTCAGCCTGGTGTAAAAATCTGCTGTTGCTGATGATCAGCATGTATCTTAAAATATAAATAAATGAAATTTTTAAAAAAGTAGAAAAAAAATGTAGTACTTGATATATACACATAAGGCCATAATTTTAGGGCTGCAATTGTAAGCGTATGTTCAGGCAGGAAAAATGTGGTTTAGTCTGAATGTGTCTCATTACACTCATCACATTCCTATACGGTATTTCTCCCAACAGTCCTTTGTGTTCATATGCCCACTTTATACTGAAACCCCACCAATTCTTGTGTAAGCCCACCCCCTTTGAGGTCCAAAATTCTGGACAGTCCTGGAGCAATTGGGACTGTTGGGAGATATTAGGCAACAGGATAAAAAAACAGACAGATGGGGTTATGTAATAGGTTCAAACTTTAAGGAATCATAGTGCTTTTGATGAGTTCGCCACTAAATTTCATGTGCTTGCCTTAAAACAAATTGCCGCTTTAAATGTCACTTTGAATTCACTGAATACACACAGCTTCCCTAAATGGGGAACTTATGACATAACCTACAGAGTGTTTGAAAAAAGCTTGTCTTGAAGCAGAGCCGGACTGGTTGAACAGTGCAGCACACCGGCTCTCTGTTTGACCACCCTGCTTCTCGCCCATGGTTGGCATGCCGATAGATTGGGGTGTGCCAGGATGCTAGGCCCCACTGACTTGTGGCATGTCCCCGTGAGCCATGGCTGTGCCCTCCTTATTGTGTGTGCAGCCCCAATCTGTCCCTGGCTTGAAGTGAAGTATCTTCATTTTTTTTATTTTTTAGACTTTAGATGTGTTTTCTGATCTACTTTTTTGTGTATGTGTACATTTTAATCATGTTTTTTCTTCTATAAAAAAAAGGTGCCAGTAGTCAGAAAAAAGGCGGAGCTCTCCTAGGGGGAAGTGTATCAAACCTTGGAGAGAGATAAAGTACCAACCAATCAACCTCTAACTGCACAGGCTGTGTTTGAAAACTGCCAGTAGCTAACTGGTTGGTACTTTATCTCTCTTCAAGTTAGATACAACTCCCCCCTAAAGTGAGAGACCAAAGAAAAGGTGCTTGTACTTCATACGGGATGCGCCTGTCAGGAGCCCCACGTTCAGGACACCGACGCCGGAATCCTGACAGCAGGGGAAATGCCGGCGGTTGGAATCCCGACAGAGCATCCCCGTGTTCCCACTCGGGTGGTGGGTCCACGTCACCACCCGAGTGGGAATAGAACTTGTAGCTCGCCACCAGACCCAAATCGTGGCGGGGGAACGAGGCCGCGAGGGACCTCACTGGTGGGATTCCGACTGACAAGATGCCGCTGTCGGTATAGTGACAGCCAGCATGCCGTCTGCCAGTCTCCTATATGTATCCCCCAAATACAGCTGATTTTATCCCTCTATACATGGGTGCGTAATAATATATGGCCATCTGAAGACCAGGTGAATATCAATATGAGTGCAGTTATTAACAGCACTTAAAAATCACCCCTTTAGGTAATATCAGATTACAGTATTCTTCATCTGTTGGGGATGACCATGAGTGACACAAACAATGAATGGAAGATGGACGGTTGCCGGTATACTTGGTAAGCGTGTGAACCAGAGCTCTCAGACAATCAGCACTTTCCCCATTAATACTAATCCTGGTGACCGGGAATGACCTCACGTTGCGCATGTATTGTACAGAAGTTACAGTACTATCCGTGTGGACTCGGTTCATGCATTTTTTGTTTTATGAAGACCTATAGACTACGTCATGGAACAAAGATTACCTGATCCATAAGTTGGTGAGTATGGATTTTTCTTATTTTTTAATTAATGGACCACAACACCTGGTATGCGAGTATTGTCATTTTTTTATATTCACAGTGGGACTACACGTGCCCCTGGGCCATAACATCCGGGCATGCTGGTACTTGTGGTTCTCCAAGTGCCATCATACCGGGCAGGCTTGCTGGTACCTATAGTTCCACTGTGAAGAATATTATTACACTTTTGCACCATGAACCCTGCACCTACCTCCTCCAGACCAGGGGTGCAGAGCATATCCTTGGTCTTTCAGCTCAGCTCCCTACTTTATGAGGAATTCCAGGCCTATTCTGGCCAGTTTGGGGGTTGCTTACATGATGGCAGTGGTCCCCTGTGATGTGTGCCTTCCTGCTATTACATAAGTCCTCCAGCTGGTTCAGCCTGGTACTGGTCACTGGAAAAAGAGACCCCATGATGGTTTTTCCACCAATTCTGCAGTACAAGTCTGAGGTTTGGGACTGGTTCTACTTTTTTTTTTGTAGGGGGGGCGGGTGACGACACCCCCTGCATACTTTGCATAGAAAGTGTTTCACCACCAAAACGCAGCATACTTAATTTTAGGGTCACAGACTGACCACCACTACCTCTCTCCCTCCCTCTGATCTTCCTTCATTCTTACCCCTATAAGACACAGCATATACTCCCTGGGCTCCTCAACCTTGGCATACAAGTGTTTAACTCTTACTAACATGTCCAGTAACTTCCTCCCATCTGTGAAAGCATTCTTATGCTAGGGGACTAGGGGGGTGATTCTAGCACATCTACAATCAGTTACTCAGACATGCGGGGGGACGCCCAGCACAGGGCTAGTCCACTCTGCATGTCAGGCCCTACCTCCCCCGCATGGGTGTAAAAGCATCGCATGGCAACGATGCTTTTGCACCCACCGAGTACCTCCCTGCCTGCTCAGCCTAGCTGCGCTGCAGGCGGCTACCAGCCTCGTCCCGCATCACAGCGGCTGCGTGTGACATCACTCAGCAGCCGCGGACCGCCCCCGCAATGGTCCAGACACCTGCATTGTCCGGACCGCGCCCCCACCAACTGTTTACTAACGCCGGTGGCACGCCACCCCTCCCCCTCCCGCCCAGAGACCGCCTCTGCCTGTCAAGTAGGCAGAGGCGATCGCAGCCCTGAGAGGCTTTTAGACTCTCACCGGGCCTCCTGGGGTGTACACGTGCAGTGCGCTGCGCCCGCTGCGCGAGCGCACTCCACAAAGGGCTTCAGACTGTGATCGCTGTCGCTGCAGCGATCCAGTCTGAATTAGACCCAAGTACTGGAAGTGCAGTCCGTGGGGTTAAAAGTAGACTAAATCGTGAGGGGTAATTCAGACTGCATTGCTGCAGCGGCAGCGGTCGCAGTCTAAATTTCTTTGTGGAGTGGGCTTGCACTGCACGTGTGCACCCTGGGAGCCCAGTGAGATGTTAAAAGCATCTCAGGGCTGCGATTGCCTCTGCCTGATTGACAGGCTGAGGCGGTCACAGGGCAGGAAGGGGCATGCCAATGGCGCGGTCCAGACAACGGAGGTGTGTGTGGACCATTGCAGGGGCGGGCAGCGGTGGCTGCAAGACGTCACATGCAGCTACTCAGCGGGTGCAAAAGCATCACTGCTGCAGCGATCCAGTCTGAATTACTTTGTGGTGTGCGATTGCGAAGTGGCCGCACTGCACGTGCGCACCCTGCGAGCTAAAAGCATCTCAGGGCTGCGATCTGATTGACAGGCAGAGGCGGTCACGTGGCGGGAGGGGGCATGCCACTGGAACGGTTGGTGGGGCGTGGTCCAGACAACGGAGGCGTGTATGGACCTTTGCGGGGGCAGACTGCGGTGCCTGCGTGACATCACATGCAGCTGCTGCGATCTGGGACGCGGCGAGTAGCGGCCTGCCAGTGCTCAGGAGCTGCGCTGGCAGGGAGCTACTCAGTGGCTGCAAAAGCATTGCCACTGTGCGATGCTTTTGCACCCTTGCGGGGTGTGTGTGTGTGTGGGGTGGGGGCAGACATGTAGGATAAACTAGCCCTGTGCTGGGCGACCCCCAGCGGGTCTGAGAAACTGTTCGTAGCACATCTACGATCAGATCTGAATTAGGACCTTGATGCTACAATAATAATCATAAAAGTGTTGCAGCTACGCTTGTGAGATTACCTACAGCTGTGAATGCTGCTTTTATTTTTAGTTATGGCCAATTTTTTGTATATAACAATATTCTAATCTGTCAGAAAAAAAACATTAGTTATCTGAAAAGTTAGAACTGTTTTATTTCAGCGATGATTTATTTTCCCTTATGTTGTCTGTTTCGTCCTATCCAGTTAGCTTGTTCTGCTAGTGATATCAGTATTACCTACTCTCTCAGAATGTCCAGAAGACCCACATATTTTGTTAAGTTCTCCTGGACTTCCAGTTAGTGTAGACCATCCTCCAAGATTTCACCTACTCTACTTCCCCAGTAAAGTGGGCGGTCTGGGGCTTGATGACACAATTTACAATGAACCTCATCATTAAGCCCCTCCTCAAATTATGCAAATTGCATCATCATGCCCGCACAATACTTTATACTTTCCTTCCAGGCATCTTAATCCCTGCAGTTTCGCCAATTATGGAATTTGGATTATGTACATTACAGACATTCTATGGAGAAAGATGATTAACACTTCTAGCATAGAGGTCATATTTGCCAAGTAATTCTGTCCATAAAATCTACAGTATGTAAATTGATGTTTCCACATGTTTAATGGGCAGATTTAAGTACTATCTCTTAAATGTACCAAGATAGAACTCAAGAGATATTTCCTGCTTTCCAGGTACCAGCTGGAGCTGTTTGAGATGCAAACTGTTGGATTTTCCATTGCACATGTGCAGGTGGATAGTTTGGACCCAGGTGAGGTCCAAACACAGGTGTAAACTAAGCCCTCTTAGGGTTTGCATGTTTTTGGTACACCTATCCTATCATTTTTGGGGGAGTCCCTATAATTCAGCACCAGAGTAGACAATAAAATGGCACTCTAGAGCTGGTTACCCTACACAAGCAGAGGGTCCTACACGATTACATGAGTTAGGTCAAGTCCTGGAATATTATTAACACTGGCAAAACTATATCCTCCGCAGCCAGGCTTAGAGGCACAAGGCTTGGGGGGAGCGCCACCGCTGTTGAAGCAGATTCCCATGCAGACTAGCTGTCTGCATGGGACTCTGCTAAATGTCCCTCAAAAAATGACCGCTGTCTTGGAGGGGACATATGCTAGAGATCATAGTTGACCTCTAGCATCTGACAAGGAGCACTGCGCTACAGCAATACACCGGAAGTGCCTGGAGCACTTTGTGCTAACAAACATTACACACCTCCAACAAGCGTTACACTCCTGGCAACAAGCATGACACTCAGCATTCACCCCTGGCAACTAGCATTACAACCCTGGCAACGAGCATGGCACTCAGAGTATTCACCCCTGGCAATGAGTATAACACTCCTGGCAATGAGTATTGCACGCAGAGCATTCACCCCTGGCAACAAGCATTACACCCATGGCAATGAGCATTAAACCCCTGGCAACGAGCACGACACCCAGAGCATTACACCCCTGGCAATGAGCATTAAATCCCTGACAACAAGCATGACACCCAGAGCATTACACCCCTGGCAACGAGCATGACACTTAGAGCATTCACCTCTGTCAACAAGCATTACACCCAGAGCATTCACCTCTGGCAACGAGCATTCACCCCTGGCAATGAGCATTACACCCCTGGCAACAAGCATGACACCCAGAGCATTACACCCCTGGCAACAAGCATGACGATCAGAGCATTATACCCCTGGCAACAAGCAGGACACCCAGAACATGAAACCCCTGACAATGAGCATGTAACCCAGAGCATAAAACCCCTGGCAAAGAGCATGTAACCCAGAGCATGAAACCCATGGCAATGAGCAGGTAATTTAAAAGTAATTAGAAGCCTTACTGTTTGGCATAATGTGTAAAGGGCATTGTGGTGTGTGGCATAATGTATCACGGGCATTGCAGTGTGTGACATAATGTATAACGGCCATTGCAGTGTGAGGCATAATGTATAATGGGCATTGCGGTGTGTGGCATAATGTGTCATGTGCATTACGGTGTGTGGCATGTTATTTAATGGGCATTGCTGTGTGGCATAATGTATAGTTGACATGACAGAGTGTGGAATAATATGTCATGGGCATTATGGTGTGTGGCATAATGTATAATGGGCTTTGCGGTGTGTGGCATAATGTATCACAGAAATTGCGTGTATGGCGTAATGTTTAATGGGCATTACAGTGTGTGATATAATGTGTCAATGGCATTACTGGATGTGGCATAATGTGTAATAGGCATCACGGTGTGTGGCGTGAATCAGGATTTTTTTTCCTGTGGTGCCCAATCATGTCTGGGCGTGCAGGTTGCAAAACTGGAGTATAAGATAGTAAGGGGTAGATGTACTAAGCAGTGAAAAGAGTGGAGAAGTGAGTCAATTAAGAATTTGCCCATAGCAACCAATCAGCTGCTCTGTATAATGTATAAGTTTCACTTCTCCACTCTTTTCACTGCTTAGTACATCTCCCCTTTGTCTTTTCCCACGCTGCGCACCTGCAGATCTGTTTCGGCAATGTTGGTGGCAATGCCCCAAATGCCGCCGCATAATTGACACGGTGATGGAGAGCGTTCTAGAAAACGGGTGCAACTTCAATGCTCTGGCAGTGTGAATTTATTGGACATCCTCAGTAATCACAAAGTAACTACAATGTCTGATGGTCACGCACAGGGGTTAAAGTGAGCCAGAGCGGGGCGGAACTGCGTTCCATCAGTTCCACTTGGAGACGGAACGCAGTTCCGCCTCCTCCAGCTCACCTAACCCGATGTGTGCCGGCGCTGTAGTGAGATGCCGGGCACCCGCTGAGATTGTGTTACCAGCGGGCGCCCGGCTGTCTCTCCACAGTGGCAGCCGGATTAGGAGCTCACTACTGAACTCCGGCTTCCGGCGCTGTCACTGTGCACTATGGGAGAACTGCAGCGGCCGGACACGGAGCGGGGCTTGGTGAGTATGGTGTATTTTTTTTTCTTTCTTTTGTATAGCAGCATCTACTGGGGGGCAAACTCCTGGGGGGCATTACTACTGGGGGGCATCTACTGGGGCAAACTACTGGGGGGCATTACTACAGAGGGGCACCTACTGGGGCAAACTACTGGAGGGCATTACTACTGGGGCAAACTACTGGGGGGCATTACTAAAGAGGGGCACCTTCTGGGGGCAAACTACTGGGGGGCATTACTACTGGGGGGCAGCTACTGGGGTAAACTACCTGGGGGCATTACTACAGAGGGGCACCTACTGGGGCAAACTACTGGAGGGCATTACTACAGAGGGGCACCTACTGGGGGCAAACTACTGGGGAGCATTACTACTGGGGGCATCTACTGGGGGCAAACTACTGGGGGGCATTACTACAGAGGGGCACCTACTGGGGGCAAACTACTGGGGGGCATTACTACAGAGGGGCACCTACCAGGGGGCAAGCTACTGGGGAGCATTGCTACTGGGGGGCATCTACTAGGGCAAACTACTGGGGGGCACTACTACAGAGGGGCACCTTCTGGGGGCAAACTACTGGGGGGCATTACTACAGAGGGGCACCTACTGGGGGGCTTTACTACTGGGGGCATCCACTGGGGGCAAACTACTGGGGGGCATCTACTGGGGGCAAACTACTGGGGGACATTACTACTGGGAGGCATCTACTGGGGCAAACTACTGGGGGCATCTACTGGGGGACATTACTACTGGGAGACATTACTACTGGGGGGCATCTACTGGGGGCAAACTACTGTGGGGCATCTACTGGGGGGCAAACTACTGGGGGCAAGCTACAAGGGGGCAAACTACTGGGGCAAGCTACAAGGGGGCAAACTACAAGGGGGCAAGCTACTGAGGGCAAACTTCAAGGGGGCAAACTACAGGAGGGCATTACTACTGGGGGCATAACTACAGGGGCATTACTACTGGGGGCATAAGTACAGGGGCAATACTACTTGGGGGCATTACTACTGGAGGGCTAAACTACTGGGGGCATAACTACAGGGGCTAAACTACTGGGGGAATTACTACTTGGAGGTATTACTACTGGGGGCATTACTACTGGGGGCTAAACTGCAAGGGGGCATAACTACAGGGGCTAAATTACTGGGGGCATAACTACAGGGGCTAAACTACAAGGGGGCAAACTACAGGGGGGCATTACTACTGGGGGCATTACTACTGGTGGCTAAACTGCAAGGGGCAAACTACCGGGGCTAAACTACTGGGGGCATTACCACCGGGAGGCTAAACTAAAGGGGGGGGGGTAAACTACTGGGGTCATAACTGCAGGGGCATCACTACTGGGGGCAAAACTACTGGGGCTAAACGACTGGGGGCATTACTACAGGCAACATTACTACTGGTGACAATACTACACAGGGGCATCACTCCTGGGGACATAAGGGGCACTACTATTGTGGGCATTGCATAAGGGGCAACACTACTATGGGCTCTATATAAGGGGCACTACCACTGTGGTCACTACCAGTACAGTGGACATTGCATAAGGAGCACTACTACTGTGGGCATTATATAAGGGGCGCTACTGCTGTGGGCATTATGTGTATTATGGGGTGCTACTACTGTGGGTATTATTACTTTTGTGTGACCATGCCCCTTTCTTTTTGAGACCACGCCCCTTTTTGCGGCAATACCTTTATTACATGGGCACTGTGGGGAGATGGTGAGTTCCACCACCTGTCTAGGACCACTTTAAGCACTGGTCACGCAGATGATCTGATGCTGTATTTTCAGTCGCAGCAGCAGATCACAGAAGCCAGTAGGAGACCCTCATTCAAAAATGTTACATTTATTATTGGATTCTCAAAAAGTTTATATAAAATCCAACTTTGTACATGCATGAGATGCAGCTTTCCTGATCTGATGGTTTCCCAGAATGCACTGGGAACGCTCAAAAGGGAGGGCCGGAGCATTGCTGCCTCTGTGACACAGAGCAGCACTACATCCTCCCGCTGTGGTAACACTGTATACTTTGGCACACGGCAGCCACCATGTATGTAAAGTGGCGGATTGTACAGTAATGTGCTAAACTCTTCCTGATGATTTAGAATGTGCGTTGTACTTTGTTGTTACAGGATGTCTTGTCACAGCTATTTGTATGTAAGCAGTAGGGTCCCTTTACATAGTACAATAATGAGTAACAGGCTAATGGAGCAAGGCTGACAGCAAAAAGATAAGGTGACAGGACGCAGGCCTGGGAAACAGGCCACATTGTAGTAAGTAGCCCATGAGGTCAGAAGTGTTTATATGACGGGGTTAAAAAACTCAGTGTGGCTATCTGTTCCTAAATGTACTTAGAAGAAGAGTAAATTAACTCTTTTAGATCCAGAGATGTCCCAGATTCCTTTCACACTTTTATTCAGTGGATTATACAGTAAAACCTGGTTTTGTTATAGCAAATCAGCCTTGTAAAAACAGGATGTGGGCACTTACCTTTCTGGAAGAGGGACATACAGCTTTATATATGTGCGGGTGCCCATCGCAGGCCTATTTATACGTCTGGAATTTAGGCTAACTCTTGTTTTTGCTACAAGTGTGACAGGGATCTCAGTCACGACCCTGGGGTAAATTTACTAAGGTGGGAGATTTTTAGAACTGGTGATGTTGCCCATGGCAACCAATCAGATTCTACTTACCATTTATCTAGCTGCTTCTAGCAGATAATAGATATAGTCTGATTGGTTGCTATGGGCAACATCACCAGTTCTAAAAATCTCCCACCTTAGTAAATTTACCCTCCTGTGTCCATAAAAGAGATGTCACTACAGAATGTGCTGTCTCTACAGGTTGGGATTGTGTGTGACCGGCGGTTACAATACCGATGACGGGATCCCGGCAGTTGGATGGCTGGCAGGGGGCGAGTGCAACAAAGCTCCTTGCGGGCTCGGTGGCTCGCTGCACTCGCCACAGGTTCTATTCCCACTCCATGGGTGTCGTAGACACTCACGAGTGGGAATAGTCCCTGTTGGTCGGCATGCCGACCGGCAGGATTTTCAGATGCTGGGATCCCGGCGTCAGCATAAACGCATTCTGTCTCTACTTACTGTCCTCTGTTTTATTCCTGAAGAACAAGGGTCTCATTCTATAGGGCATATGTATTTGAGTTTGCCGGAGGTGCGGGATGCCGGCCGATCTATGACGTTTTTTAACGTGGCAATCAATTACAAGGCAAAACCATTCCTTGAAAATTGTTGGTGCTTTAAAAATATGTCCAAGATCGGCCGGCATCCTGCGCCTCCGGCAAACTCAGGCCCTAATACATATGCCCTTATAACTGTATTATTACGCTAGGTATACACTAACATTCTGGCATTATTGGGGCCAATCAGCTGATAATACCTGATAACTGGATATTGTGTTTGCAGGAGTGTTGGAGTGTTTGAAGCAAACAAATGGCTTCCAATGCTCCTGCAATGCTCAGATCAGGGGAAGGAGACAGCGGGGTCAATTTACTAAAGCTTCTAAAACAGAGAATTGGTGATGTTGCCCATAGCAACCAATCAGATGCTATCAATCATTTTCTACAAGGCAATAGAGAAATGATAGACAGCATCTCTGTTTTCAGAAGCTTTAGTAAATTTACCCCAGCGTGTGTTGCAACACTATATCATTCCTTTCCTTCTAATCTCTTTCTAGAGAAGAATAGAAAGAACACACTGAAGAACACATTGCTCCCCTATCCGATATTCACTCTGTCAGATCAGAGGTGTTACCTGGTCAGCGGCACCTGTCAGGTAGTGTGTTCCTAGCTTTACTCGTTGACATGTACTAAGCAGTGAAAAGAGTGGAGAAGTGAACCAGTTGCCCATGGCAACCAATCAGCATTGAAGTAACATTTCTAATTTGTATACTATAAAATTATACAGAGCAGCTGATTGGTTGCCATGGGCAACTTCTCCACTGGCTCACTTCCCCCGCTCTTATCACTGCTTAGTAAATGTCCCCCAAAGACATTGATTTGGTGCTAATTTAGACCTAGGAGCAATACCAGGTAAGGTACAAATTTTCATTTTGCCAAACCATACTGCGATGCAAGAGGCCCAAGTGCAATGGAAATTCTGCCAGATATTGCTTGTATTTTCATTACAGATGTGTGTTTTTTTCTCCAGAAATCCGAATCCACCAAATTTTGTGGATCCAAACAGAACCAAAACCCGGTCTGGATCCCTTGAGGATATACGATCCATACCAAGTCACGGTTTTAATTACCTCGCTGTACGGATTTCGAAGTTTAAATCCAGGTTTCAGATGATAGATTGCAAAATTTACATGGTCTTAACTGTTTTTATACATTTTATCAATATTATTGATTTTTTTTCCCAATTTAAACCAAACCGAAATCCGAATCTGAACCAAAACAAAATGAGGAATCAGAACCAAAACCTAAACACAGCGGTCCCTGCACACCTCTAGTTTTAATACTACGGTTTACATTTGTGCTAGGACATGTCTTCTTCCTAACTGTAAATGTGTCTGCACAATTTAAATCTGCGCCTCCCACAGCGCGACATGGTTTTGTCATGAGCCAAAATTGCACCTTAGAATTACATACACTCCTGACTCTATGGGTACTGGCTTTTCTATCATGGGTGCAATATGTGCGGTGTACACGGGCCCCTGGGTCCAGGGTGGCCCACACCGCACCCATATTTTCATACTCACCTGTCCGAAGTCCACCGCCGGGTGCTGCAGCCATCAAGGCCAAAGAACACATCAAAAATGGCAGCCGCGCATGCGCAGTTAAATTTTTGTCTCCAAAACGTGGCGGGCGCCATGTTTCGGGAGACCTGCGCATGCGCAGTAGGCTCCAGCATATTGCCGGAGCCTACAGCGCCGTGGAGAGGAGGGGGCCCACCTGGAGTGTGCATATGGGCCCCCTCCTCTCTTTAGACGCCCCTGTCTATGGGGCCTATGTATCAAGCTTGGTTTCTATCAAATTATGTAGAAACTGAAGTTTCTGGATAATTTTATGGTTTGTGGCTATGTACTAATAGCATAACGCAGGAGATTTCACAGAAATCTCTTGCAGAATGCTAATTAGCAGTACAGATTGCAGTCCCCATTATTATCAGTGGTGACCACCATCTGACCACTATGTACTACATCCTGAAAAGCTACGTTTTTCAGAGCTTGGTCACATTAGTTTACACTATCTTTAAATGGTGTAAACTCATTTTAGCCTACGGAGGCATAGTAGAGAGACCCCACTGCTGCAGCCTCCGTTCGGCGCCGTCAACGATCACGGAAACTGACACTGTGAATTGAGGTAAATTTTAGCAATGCTTTTTTTTTACTGACAGTAGGCATTTCACATATTTATTACTAAGAGGGTGATGCATCAAAACTTTGAGTGAAATAACGTGGAGAGAGGTAAAGTACCAGCCAACACGCTCCTAACTGTCATTTTTCAAAAACAGCCTGCAACGTGGCAGTTAGGAGCTGATTGGTTGCCACTTTATCTACGTAAACTTTTTCTCTCTCCATTAGTAATCTCCCCCTATTAGTATATTTACTAATGACTGATAATGATGTGTTTGGGAGATACTGTATAGAACCCAGACTTCTAATTCACTTTTATTTGGCGTTCTAAGTACACAGGAAAACTGCATAAAAAAATCACAATGACAGGTGGAATTTAGGCCAAATCTAATAATAAAAAATAAAAATAAAGTTATTGATAAGATGACCAATATATGTTATACCATGACTTGTCATTAATTAGTTATTGTGAGTGAGCTATTTTTATAGCCTTAAATAAGAATAAAGCACTTACTGTGAAGATGATTTATAGGAGTAGGTCCCAGGCAGAACCAGTGCCACCCAGCGATGCCCAATCCGCGCTGTAGGGCTGTGATCTCAAAGTGGGAGCTGTAGACACTCTCTGTGTTTATTTAGGATTGAGGGCTCGGGATAGGCGGCTATTCCAGATAATCCTGAGCCAGCCCTCTCTCTGTAAACAGGAATGTGAATGGATTCAGTGCCTGCATGACAGTAACAAGCTGCATTATCTCTCAGGTCTCACATTCCGCCTCTTCTTGAAAAATCCTCATCTGTCTTCATCCCCCCCCCTCTATAGTTACATATCTTTTCTACATGTCTTTAATTCTGAAAGTTGTACTCAGCGCTTCTTATGAGAGGAGGGGGCCTGTGTGCAGAGTCTGAGTGCAGCCCACCGTGCACTGGCGCATGCTGTGTAGAGCCTACTGCATATGTACATGTCTCCGGTAAAATAGTGTCGGTGCCATTTTCCTAGAGATTTCTTCAGCAGATTCTGGTTGCAGGATGTGTGGTGTGGACCACCCTGAACCAAACACCCTACAGCCATTATAGATACACCAATGGTTGTACTGTACACTATTCCCTTTCACAACACCAGGGACGTGCGGTGAGCTAAATGGCTCAGGAGGCACTGGCTAGCACCAGAGCCAGATTTACACACAGTGGGGTAAATTTACTAAGATGGGAGTTCTATTTAAGATGGGATGTTACCCATAGCAACCAATCAGATTCCAGGTATTATCTTCTAGAAGGTGCTAGACAAATGAGAAGTAGAATCTGATTGTTTGCTATGGGCAACATCCCATCTTCAATAGAACTCCCATCTTAGTAAATTTACCCCAATGTATGAGCCAAAGGGTACATGTGGGCATTATACACAGGTGCTGCACTATAAACTCCTGGAAATTTGGAGAGTTTTGATCAGAGATGTTCGGAAAAGATAGGGAGGTGATAGGCACTGCCTCACCTGCCATAGACTATTTACTCCAGAGTTTGGGCTATAAAAATGATTAGAATAATACAAAGAAGATATTTCAAACATATTCTTTGTATTTTTAATATACTTTATGAAGTCAAAACTCTAGTGTACATGTTAGTATGCCGGGAAAGACTCTGCCTCACTTGCCTCACACCTATATAAAAGTATTACAGTACATACATGAACCCATCCACCCTTTTTTTTTGTCTCTCAACAAATGTAACTGACTATGGGGTAGATGTACTGTATAAAACCTTGCAGAGAGATAAAGTGGAGAGAGATGAAGTACCAGCCATTCAGCTCCTAACTGCCATTTTATAGGCTGTGCTTGAAAAACGACAGTTAAGAGCTGATTGAGTGGTACTTTGGGGCATATGTATCAAATCTTGGAGAGAGACAAAGTAGAAAAAGATAAATGGTACTCTGGGGCATATGTATTAAAACTTGGAGAGAGACAAAGTAGAAAAACATAAAGTACCAACCAATCAGCTCCTAATCGCCATGTTACAGGCAGTGTTTGAAAGCTAAGCTAATTGAGCATCTGCCACACTATATATGTCTGTTGTGAGAGGCAGAGAGGTTCCTGCATTAGGAGGAGGTGCAGGCCCTGACATGCCATATGGAGCATTATGGGGTTGCTCCAAGGTAGGTAGCTCTTAGCTTAGATATAGTTAAGTAAGGAGCCATTAACATGTGGCTCCTTGCTGGTTCATCATAGACCCAGATTGGGGTAATGGAGGTGTGAGGTGTGGTGCCTCTGGACTGGCTGAGCTGGATGGCTTAAGTGTGGCATACCTTTACATTCTATTAACACTTTTCACACACTAATTTCTTTAACACTATTTCTCCATTTTAATTACATCTTATTTTTGTATCACCTTAATAGCTTCGGCTTCCTAACACTAATTTATTAACACTATAGTTTTTTCACTGGTATGCTGCCCTGGGCACACCCTGCACCTAGATATAGCGCTAGGGACCCCAAATATACAGAGACGTCTTGATGCGGCTTTGGGGCTTATTCATACATTTGCGCAAATATATGTAACCGAGATCTCTGAATTCTAATATTGTGTGGGATTTACATCTGGTTACTGTTATCATTCAGGGTGCTGGGGTAAACAAAATGCCTTTTTTTTTCTTGCTCAGAAATACACCTCCCTTTCAAGCACCTGAATGATATCACTAAGCTAATTGAGCATCTGCCACACTATAAGTGTTTGAAAAATGTCAGAAACTGATTGGCTGGTACTTTATCTCTCCCCAAGCTTTGATACATATGCCACTTTATTTCTATCCTCTTTATCACTCTCCAAGGTTTGATACATCTTCCCCAATGGGAGGATTAGGATGCGGGTAAGGGACGGTTAGGTTTAGGCTGTGGGAAGGGGTGGGGGTAGGTTTATGCACCACCAGGGAAGGCTAGGGTTAGCCTGTGGGGAGGGAGGGTTAGGGGGTAAGGGTGCGTTTAGCTGCTTTGCGATGCCAGTGTTGGTCATATGACTGCTGGCATGCCATCAGCCGGGATATCGTATGTATACCATTGTCAGTGCTGGTGCTAGACCTTGTAGCGCACAGGGGCAAACGTTTAGTTTGGCGGTCCGCCCCACTAAGATTAGAGACAGTGCGTCCCAAAGGCGCACGGCAAAACTAGGGTCATGGCGTCATGGGAATGGGCGTGGTTGCATAATAGTACCAATTCACATAACACCACACAGTAGTCCTCTTATTCACATTGGAGAAGATGTATTAAGCTTGGATAAGGTATAAGTAAGTGATAAAGCAGTGACAAGTGGAAGGTGATAATGCACTAGCCTATCAGCTCCTAACTGTCAGTTTACATATTGGAGCTGATTGGCTGGTGCATTATCACCTTGCACTTATCACTCCTTTATCACTTCTCCAGGCTTAATACATATGCCCCATTATGCCATGTTAGAGCCCCTTACACACATTACACCACAGTAGAGCAGACCCCTTATACACATCCTGCCAGGTAGAGACCCTTATACAACACAGGAAAAACAAAAACACAGGACAAAAGAAACCAAATTGATTCATGCCCTTTACATTATTTTTAATTTTTCCTCCTTATAGTAATGCCCCTTATACATTATGGCCACTAGGTGAGGATCTGTGCTATGGGGGTCATTCTGACCCGATCAACTCTGCAGTTTATCGTAGTGGTGTGATCGGGTCAGAACTGCGCATGCGCCGGCGCATGCCAGACGGCCGCTGTGCAATGCTTTTGCACTTCTGCGGGGTGGCCGCACTGACATGCGGGGCGGGATAGCCCGGTGCTGGGCGTCCCCCCGCATGTCTATGGTCATGATCGTAGCCCTGCAAAATTTTGCAGGGCTATGATCAAACACAGAGCAGGGGATATATGTATGTACTATATGTATGTGTGTGTATATATATATATATATATATATCTCGGGATATGGTCTCTAAGTCGACAGTAACTAGGTCGACAATGTCTAGGTCGACCACTATTGGTCGACAGTAACTAGGTCGACAGGGTGTCTTGGTCAACAGGATCTTTAGGTTGACATGTTTTAGGTCGACAGGTCAAAAGGTCGACATGAGTTTTTCACCATTTTTTTCTTTTTTTGAACTTTTTCATACTTAACGATCCACGTGGACTATGATTTAAACGGTAATCTGTGTCGAGCGAAGTGGTAGCGGAGCGGTAGCGGAGCGAAGGCACCATGCCCGAAGCATGGTGAGCGAAGCAAGCCATGCGAGGGGACGCATTGCACTAATTGGGGTTCCCGGTCACTCTACGAAGAAAGCGGCACCAAAATAACATAAAAAACTCATGACGACCTTTTGACCTGTCGACCTAGAACATGTCGACCTAAAGACCCTGTCGACCTAGACACCCTGTCGACCTAGTTACTGTCAACCAATAGTGGTCGACCTAGACATTGTCAACCTAGTTACTGTCGACCTTCAATACCACACCCATATATTTCACATGTAATAAATTGCAATGTACCCGGCACTCCACAGATGTGCAAAGCTTGGTTTGATGCCCTCACAAAATAGATACTATATCAACTTATATAAATACTTATCAACGTTTCAAACTGTAATAGTTTGTCATCAAGAAAATATACATTTCTCCAACGCCTGACCTCACTCACAATAGATACAGCTTGCTGCAGGTGCACAGTGAAGATAAATGTGTAAAACTTCAATCAGGAAGAACACGGCACTCAGAAGACTTTTAAAGCAGATAAAGTGTACTCAACACAACGAGGGTCATTCCGAGTTGATCGTAGCTGTGCTAAATTTAGCACAGCTATGATCAGGCACTCAGACATGCAGGGGGATGCCCAGCACAGGGCTAGTCTGCCCTGGATGTCAGTGCCACCCCCACCCCCCCAGAAATACAAAAGCATCGCACAGCGGCGATGCTTTTGCATTTCACGAGTAACTCCCGGCCAGCCGCTGGAGCTCCTCTTCGCTACCCGGGTCGCAGCAGCTGCGTGTGACTTCATGGAGCCGCCCAACGGTCCGGCCACGCCTGCGTCGGCCGGACCGCTCCCCCTCTTTCCCAGCAACCGCCTCTTTCCCAGGGACCGCCTCTGCCTGTCAATCAGGCAGAGGCAATCGCTACAGTACAACGGCCTTCGGCCGTCCATCATGCGCCGGCGCACTGCGGTACCGGCGCATGTGCAGATCCGACCCGATCGCTGCACTGCGATAAACTGCAGCGAGCGATCGGGTTGGAATGACCCCCACTGTGTCAAGTCAAATGTTTTCGGGGTCATAGCCCTTTCCTCAGGACCATGTACAAGCAGTAACAATATACAGGTGGAAAAGAAACATCCTAAATATCTCCCATATCTCCCAGATAAAGGAGGATATCTAATAAAACATAACTATCTCATAAAAGCTGGAAAATGTGATATTTATGTTTTCTGGAGGTGGAGATAAATATCTTCTCTCCAGTGGCAGTTGCAGCACAGTCCATCATTCAAACAGGGGAGTCACACCAACTGCCAGTGAGTCCAGAACAGCAATATCTGTCAGTGTTTGGGGTGCAGTTGATGTGGCTCCCCTATTAAGATTGTGGACTGCTCTGCAACTGCCACTGGAGAGAAGATATTTATCTCCATCTCCAAAGAACATAAATATCAAATTTTCTAGATTTTATGAGCTCATTATGTTTTCTTAAATATCCCCTGAACTCACCTGCGTCTGAGCAGCTAATTAGGGCGCCACACCTCTGGCTGTCCATGATCTCACACTTCTGGTTTCTGCAGGCCTGGTTACCATGAATACAGCAAGCACAAATCTCCTGCGTTCCACAGCCCAGATTAACTGTGTTCCAGAAGGTTATGATCACGGCACATGCACAGGGGGCTGTATCCCAAGTAGCGCCATCCGCACAGGGGATAAAGGACCAAACTACAAACAGTATAAACATTAAAAACAAATAAGATAGCAGTCTATGAGAAATACTATACAACTTGTACAATACATATTTGCAGCAGTACACATTACAACAGTAATATATAGAGGTTGAGTATCCCTTATCCAAAATTTCAAAGAAAAATCATTTTTGGTTCCCCTACTGAGATAATGACACATATACATATATATTATATATCTATATAATATATCTATATATACACATAATATATAATGTATATGTCATTACCTCAGTAGGGCACCCAAAAATGTGGGATTTAGAATTTTGGATAAGGGATACTCGACCTGTGTGTGTATATATATATATATATATATATATATACACATATGTGTGTGTGTGTCTAATATATATATATATATATATATATCTTTGAAAAGGGAATATATTGCATTTATCCTGCTAAAATCCAACTTATCCTTACCTATGAACATGTTATTAGTTATTTCTCTCTGTGCATACTAAATTTCCATTGCTTTTCTCTCTTTTTGCTAAATTCATTAGATGCTAAATAAATTCATGCAAGACAATAGGTATATATGAGTATTTACCAGTAAAACCCAGGACTGTCCGTGGTGCTGGAGATGAGTAGAACTGAGTAAGGTCTACAGTGGTAGAAGACAGTGCGGTGCCCATGCAGACAGGACTTTGTACTGGTTGCAGAAAGATTTCTATATTTCTGTGTGCAAAAAATAAAAAATGTCCTAACTTTCATATGTTCCACAGGAATTCAAAGTTTTCTTTCCAGAAATTCAACCCAAGGTTTGGCTCTACAATAATATATTATGGGGAGAAGCCAAACCCTGCATATTGCAGCATTTCAAGCAGAAAGGTTTTTTGTTTTTTTGAATGTGCCTGTCCTCATAATGCTCTTTTCAGAAGATGAATATTTCCACTGATTACCTGCCAAAAAAGACTTATTTATGTTCTGCCGTTTGCAAATCAGAAAGGGAAGTTATGCCTATAAACTAAAGATGCCTACTGATCCGTGTTTTGGTTTTCGGTCTGTATTTATTTTGTGTTTAGTTAGTTACTTAAGTTTTCAAAATTACCCTCATGTGTTTATGTTTTGGATCTGTATTTATTTATTTTAAGTGCTAAAAGCAGCTAAAATCATGTAATTTGTGCCTGGTTTTGTACCTACAGTATTATTAACCTCAATAACTTTTTTTTCCAGCAATTTTCAGTAAGTTTTGTCCACCCTACTAGCCCATACTATTGTTTTCCCCAATGGCCAAAGGATGCAGCGAGCTGGCTGGTTACTAAGTGACAGAGCAGCGGCACAAACACACGGCAGTTTATAGCACATTTATCAAACATTGGCCCTCATTCCGAGTTGTTCGCTCGCAAGCTGCTTTTAGCAGCATTGCACACGCTAAGCCGCCGCCTACTGGGAGTGAATCTTAGCTTAGCAAAATTGCGAACGAAAGATTCTCAAAATTGCGAATAGAAATTTCTAAGCAGTTTCTGAGTAGCTCGAGACTTACTCTGCCACTGCGATCAGTTCAGTCAGTTTCGTTCCTGGTTTGACGTCACAAACACACCCAGCGTTCGCCCGGACACTCCCCCGTTTCTCCAGGCACTCCCACGTTTTTCGCAAAAACGGCAGCGTTTTTTCACACACTCCCATAAAACGGCCAATTTCCGCCCAGAAACACCCACTTCCTGTCAATCACACAACGATCACCAGAACGAAGAAAAAAACCTTGTAATGCCGTGAGTAAAATACCAAACTTCTTAGCAAATTTACTTGGCGCAGTCGCAGTGCGAACATTGTGCATGCGCAGTTTGCGGAAAATCGCTGCAATGCGATGAAAAAGAACGAGCGAACAACTCGGAATGAGGGCCCATGGCACATAGCAGTGGCAGAAAAGGAAAGTGGTGCAAGATAGAATTGTCCTTGGGTCCTCCCACCCACCATTATGTTGGATATTAAAAAGGAAATGCACAGTTTACCAAACCAATCACTTCAGCGACAGGACTGCCACTTGGGAGCTATGGGCTATTTGCACCAGTAGGGCAGAATTGATGTATTATTTTCTGCCCTGGCAGTCTAGTGTGTGCTTTCCATCTGACATCCTGTGTGAAATGGCTCCTGTATTACTGCGGGAGGCAATTATATCAAATCCAAAGCACGCGAGATCTGATGCCAGTAAATTGCCGTTTTGCCTCATTTTGGAAAACAAGCCTGTCGAGAAAACTGGAGCCACGACTCGGATTCACTTTCAAACCAGACGTGTGGGTGGGCATGGTTTTCTGAAAACTGAACCCGCACATCTGTACTATAAATGTAAAAGAGCGACAGTGTCAAATTAGCGGAGGCAAAAATTAAATATTGCACTGCACCATGGTACTTTTTCTTTACTGCCTATAGTTTGCTTTTCTTGTGCCCGCATGGCATTATACTTATGGGTCAAATGCCACCTTCTTACGCATTAGCTGAGAAGCTGGATAGAATTATAAAGAAAACCCTCCCATTATAATGACAGTCTTTCTTCTCTCTGCTACATGTGAAGGCCAAGAAGTACATTTTAATGTTAAGTTTTCTTTTAGTCTGGCCTGGTGAGTTATTACAGCAGAGGGCTCTGACAAAGTGTCCTATGAAATGCATTAGGGCGGAGTCTGCTGACGTCACCCCCCACCGGTGTTGCAGACTGCACGAGTGACGGTGCGAGTGATCCTACTTTTGCGGCCCTGGTTCAGAGACTGACAGCAGGGTGAGGAATCCATACTGTGATGATCCTTGTATGGCCTGCACCAGGATCATCAGATAGTAGTCACCCCTAAGCCACGCAGGCCCGTAACCCAGGAAATGTGTATTTGTAAATGTAGCCCAGTGACTAAAGGACCTATATGTATTTAGGTCATTGTCCCTCTTTTTATATGGTTGTGACTCTCAGGGAATATCTTTCTAGCCCTGATTTGCTCCCTACACAATGCCTATGAAATGTATATGTGTGATTGTATTGTATTACACTAATTGGGGTAAGTGCTTGTTGTCAGGTGGGTGCCCAGCCAGGTAAACTGTCTAGGACATCTGGCTATGTGATGTACAGGAAGTGCAGGGCTGGCCCCCCTCTATCACAGCCCCCCTTTACAGGAAGCGTCACTCAGCTGAAGAGGCTGTGACATCACAAATGACTACACAGGGTTAAGATCGACTCAGGTTATGGCCTCAGGGCAGCCAACCTTCTTATCTCCATAATTAGTGCCTTTTGTTCTGGATGGCATTCCAATAGACTTAGTGACTCCAAAGCCACAGGGGGTCCCCTGGTATCCCTGGACACTTTTAAATATTAGGATTGAAAATCCCTCCAATCAGGGCACCCTGCCACATCACCATGTGAGCAAAGCAGCATGGGAGGTTTCAAAAGGGCCTGCAGAGAGATTGGAGGGGAGATTTTGACTAGAGGACGAGGCTGTTGCCAGGAGTCGAGAGATCCTGTCAGCTCGTTTGTGTGGAGACCTAGCTTTGCGGAGAGGGTCCAGTATACGCAGTTAAGCGTTTGGTCCATCGGGAGCTGTCCCAGGTGTGTGACTGGTGGGCCAGCTGGAGCTGGGTGACTAGTCAGCACGCCCTACCTCTGCAGGGTAAAGGACCATCAGGCCATGCGGCCGGGATCAGCAAGACAGACATCATCGCCCCTTCCAGGAACCAATATCCGCCAGGAGTCGCCAAACGCGAGTATTCCCTGAGGTGGCTAGTGACTGTGTAGGGGCAGGAGTTGTTGCTTTTGTGTGGTTCTTTCTCTGATATAATCTTAACTGTAATTGTTATTATTGCTACCTGTAAATAATGTATAAAGTGTGGTTACGGATTTTCCTGTATAATTAGTGTGTATGAAAATAAAGGTGCGTTTTGTACCTTGTTATTGTGTACTTACTATGTGATTCCCGACCCATACCGGGCACTGGGGTAACCGCACTGAGCTGTAAAGGACAGCCTTTCTGAAGGCTGCTCCCATAATAAGTGCACATAAGCCCAGTGTCCTCACACATACGGCCAGAGAAGCGGTGTTCCGGCACATGCCTGGTGGATTGTTTTGAATCATGTGTTAACCATTCCACACAGATTACCAGTTGGTACGGACATAATCTACATGCTTTTCTAATGTGTTTTGCTAAATACAACTTTTATTAAAATACTTATATGCACTATGGCGCATATAATTAGCTTTTTTAATAGATCTATCTATCTATCTATCTATCTATCTATCTATCTATCTATCTATCTATCTATCTATCTATCTATCATCTGGACATGAAATTCTATATTTGTCGACTTTATTTTGCATTGTACGACAGTCTGTTGTAGGTTGTTGTCAGGTGGATGACTGTATTGTCTGTGACACATGCCACGAGCGCCCGGGTTGTCTATAGCGGTGGTCTCCACTCATTTATCTGTATGCCTGTTCCCTTCCCTAAGGTGGGCAGGCATTCGGCGCAGTTATTTTAATACACAACCAGCACATTTCTCTATCTATAGGAGCAGAGCCGGCCCTAACTAATATGATGTCCTAGGCAAGATTTTTGGCTGGTGCCCCCTAGCACCGCTGCTAGTTCTGCAGGAGATGCCTGGCATGAGTCAGCTGGCAGCTCTGCTAACGTCGGGTGCCTTTGTTTATGAAAATGCATTTTATTTGCAATACTTTGTGGCTAGGATGCACAAGCAGCTTCTGCTGATTAAAATGATATGCAGCATGCCTATATTCTGTGTGCGACTGCGGCTGTATCTGCATATGAAATGCTACATTACAGTGATTTCCAGGAATACACTGCCATGTAGCATTTCGTATGCAGATATAGCCGCAGTCACACACAGAATATAGGCATGCCGCATATCATTTTAATCAGCAGAAGCTGATGGTGCCCCTAAGCATACCAAATGCCCTAGGCATTTGCCTAGTTTGCCTATGCCTAAGGCCGGCTCTGTATAGGAGCAGGTGCGAATCTCTCTACCACATTTATGTGTGTGGTCATGTGACAACTAATGTGTAACTTGGTGCCAATTCCAACCCAATCTCCAATTTATACCCCAGTCTGACCAAGCTCAAGTTATGTAGTGTCTTCAGTTGCAATAAATGGACTCCATTCAGCCCCTTCTGTTTTAGCTGCATACTCCAGTACTCCAGTTGTCTCGACTGCTCCAGCCACAACATATATCTAGTAACACAAAGTTTAATGGTGATCCAAAGGCCAGTTGCGGGTTTCTCGAATAATGCTCCATTGAATTTGAGCTCCAAACAAACAATTTTCCATCAGAAAAGCTAAGGTGGCCTACATCAATTTTTTTTATGCCTGAAGAAGCACCAGCATGGGAAGTTTGGGAACAAAATGATCCATTACTGCATAATTGTGCTGAAATTCTTGACACTCTTCCTAAGATATTTGACAAGTCTCCAGT